>NW_027271581.1:1317500-1826700 GCF_040938485.1 Diadema antillarum | reverse complement strand
TAAAATTTGGCACACACATTGGTCTTATGGTGAAGATATGCAAGACCTCTTTTTTGAATGTGTCAGAAACTGCATTGCCATGGTAACGGCATATGGCAATAAATCAGGTAGAAATATTGCGGATCGAACTACTTCCTAATTTTTCAAGCAAGACGTCATGTTTTAATGTGTTGGAAACTGCATTGCCATGGTAAATTAATGTAGGATATTAATGGGTTGTTTTTTTCTTCCCAGAGCTCTCAGATGAGAGCGATGGACCGTGTGGGACTATGAAGCCAAGCAGGAGCCATCCTGTTGCAAAGAGATCAAAAGGTAACCATTACATGTAGTTCATATTTTGCTGGTAGTCCTATTTTAAGGGGGTGTATTTACTTATCTCTCGGTCAACCCAAAGGTGGTGCCAGAGAAATTGTTTTTAGGTTGTCCATCCATAGATCCATCAGCTTAACCTAATCTCAAGAACTGTTTGAGATTAAAACTTTGAACCTGTTCAAAGCATGTATCACCCTGGGAAGAAAATCTGGAGATCTAGAGTATGAAGGTTAAAGGTCACAGGTCAAATTTAAAGAAATTTCAGGTTATAGCTTCTTTAACCCGTTGCCTATGGGAACCGGGTGGGCCCTGTACAAAGTCTATGGGGATTTACAGAATATAGTAGTGAATGGGTTAATATGATATGTCAAGGTAGTGAAGAGTCAAGACAACATACCTGTCGCGCTATGTTCAGGTTTATAATTCTATCACAGTTAAGTTACGTGTGAATACACAGAAAGTTGACTCAGACGTGAATCCATTTTGTTTGTATTAATCTTGAAGACCTTATTGGAAGCAAAAATTTGAATTGACAAATTAAACACTAATGGAATGCTTGTAAGCTACAAAATACAACAATGCAAGTTTCATGCATTTTCACGGATTGCCAGCCGAGTATTTACTTTAGAACTCAAATTCACAAGCTCTGAAGATGGGCTGTATTGCATTGTACATCAGCCAGAATTCTCTGACATCGTCTCATGAGAACTAAGGTGTGATTACTTGCGTTAGTATTGTGTTTGTTTACTAGCCGGTTTCACGCAACTTGCTACAACCAATGACGTCACAGGCTTTGGAAAGGAAAAGACGACTGGTTTTTGCCATTTCTGGTCGCTAGGAGGTGCATATGAAAATTGTGACTGTAATTAACATATTTGAGCATTATAGATAAATTTCTTCTTACATTTAAGTTCTTTAGCTCACAAGCTTTCTATTGATTTATAATAAGCCATTCTTTGAGGTTCTACTATAAAAAATTCAAATTCTTGATGTGGAAAATAAAAAATAATCCATTTTTTCAATGTAAAACCAATGTAATCACAGCCTTGCTCTCTCATGACATGATGTCAGATAATTCTTCTTCTTCTTCTTCTTCTTGGTAAGCCCACGTCCTTCACTGGAACATGTGAGGGGTGCAATGAAGCCTATATTTGAAGCTCGCATATTTTAGTGTTGCTGAAGCAAAATGCTCAGCTGGTAAGCGGTGAAAATGCACGAAACTTTCATTGTTGTATTCTACTTCTTAGCTTTCTACTGATTGGTTTTGCTTCTGAAATGGTCTTTAAAGAATACTGCATGGACAAATTACCGCCATTTATTTTGATTCTTTTACCAAGCTTAAAATACACCACACTATTAGTAATTCAAGTGGGACAATATAGGGGTTTGAAAAAGGTCAAGTGAAAAAATGATGAAATAATACCTACCAACTGTACCTGTTTGACAGAGACAGTCCCTATTTCTCGGGTTAACAGGAAGAGCAAATTTCACCCTTCACAAACTTTTTTTGTAAAAAAAAAAAAAATAGATAAAAATTTGTCCATAGTAATGTATAGGGAATTCAGGAATGTCCCAGTGTTTGACATTTTCTGAATCATTTGTCCCAGTTCCTTGGTTCCATGGTTTGCACGTACATATATGTGACATCTGTACATTACTAAGTAAAACAGATTTTGAAAAGTTTTCAATTTTAGTCGAATTTTTGCATCACATGTGGCTGTCCTGAAGTTATCAAATACGTACGTGAATTCTTTTCACTCACCTACAAAAGCTCTTCTTTTCTTTTTCTTTTTTTCAGCTGAACGTATTACCTGGACAACAGCCCAACAGCATGCTGTGGACACATTCTTCAAAACAAATTATAGGACTTTCAAAGTCCCAGGGAAAGTAGAATGCATTGAGTGTCAGGGTCGCAATTATTAGGGATCACCATGATGAAAATCGTAGCTGCAAGAAATGGTTATGTGTATAAACTTCCATTGAATTATCAAACCATGAACAAACATTCCATGCACAATTGCAAATGTTTTGCATGACTAATTGTATTTTCTAAGAAGGTGTGAAAAGAAACTCATCACATGACACTTGTGAAAGGTAAGATATCATAAATTCATTGCTGAAATAAAACAAACATCACAATTGTATCTATCCTTCCTAAGAAGTATGGAAGTTATTGACATTAGATCTGCATGTTATACCATGGACTGCAATGGATTATTTGTAATCAAAGAGAATGTGTGTGTGTTTGCATTTAATTTTTTTAACAAAGTGTATAAAGGAGGAAAGCGTCCACTTGTGCAGTATACTACATCCACATTTTATAGATGTATTGTGCATTACTTGAAGCGGACATGTTTTTGTAGCATATCTGATATCTGTCCTAAGTATATTTGTGTCAAAGGTCAAACAAAATATTCTATATTTGCCCATTATTTGTCAATAAGCAATCATTGCCTTCACAGGAAGTGAAGAGGAAATAGAAGAATAAGGCATTCACTTGATTAGATTTAGGGTGAAATTGGCCTGAGGTCAAAGGTCAAGGTCGGATCATGAAATTTATCCGTTTACGCGATAACTCAAGACTGGAACGAGCAAATTTCCCCAAACTTGGTGCAAGGATGAAGTGTGATGGGGCAATCTCTTGAGTAGATTTGGGGTGAAATCGGCGAGAGATCAAAGGTCAAAGATCATGGTCAAATCAAGAAATTTATCCGTTTACATGATAACTCAAGACTGGTGGGAGCAAATTATCCCAAACTTGGTCCAAGGATGTTGTGTGATGGGGCAATCACATGATCAGATTTGGGTTGAAATCAGCATGAGGTCAAAGGTCAAAGGTCAAGGTCAAAGCAAGAAATTTATCCGTTTACATGATAACTCGAGACGGGAAGGAGCAAATTTCCCCAAACTTGGTCCAAGGATGAAGTGTGATAAGGCAATCATTTCATTAGCTTGTTAGTTAACTCAGCTGGAGGCCAAAGGTCAAATCATGAAATTTATCCTTCAATGCAATAACTTCAGACTGGAAAGAACAAATTTCCCCCAACCTGGTCCAAAATGATGAAGTGTGATGTGGTAATCACTTGATTAGCTTTTGAGTGAACTAGGCCAGAGGTCAAATTTCAAAGGTCTAGTGAAATGCTCAAATTTCACCCATTTTCCACGTTTAAAGTGGCTCCATGTACTGTCCTGAAACTCTTTTTGTGAAAGCCCATTGTCTACAACATTGCACTGTTTGCATCGGACGCTAGGGAGCGTTGCTCAGGGAGACAAAATGTGTCAATACGATTAGGTTGTGAATTCAATTTTGTTTGTGTGTTATGCATGACGTGCATTTGATAGTTATAGGGACTACTTTTGAAATGTAGGAGAGCCCTTGTATTTGTTTTACTTTTTGACAATTCGTAGCTATTGTGTTTGTGTGTGTTACGATGGATATCGTATCGTTTTATAGTGGGATTTCTGGAATATAACCCGGATTTGGCTGGCATTACTGTTGGACTTGGTGGGGATGAAGTATAATGTTAATTCCCAAAATCTCAAAATGAGGCTGGGAATGCACTGGAGAAATACGGGCCAATTATTAGGAACAGTAGGGATTACCTTTTTACCTTTGCTTTTCTGTTAACCTCACAAAGAGACTGGGATGGATGCATTGGTAGCAGAGAGGGTTGGCCTTTGCGTTATAAAATTTATCTGTATGTTGCAATAGTGGATTTTCATTTCTTAGTAGTTTACTAAGATATACGTCCCATTGCATGAGAGCTTACTGATATAATAACTTTGCCATTATATTAAGTACATGCACCATGGAAAAATTGATTTTGATTGCTTGCTGAGCTCTGTTACCATGGTAGTTACCATAATGGCAACGTTACCATGATAGTATTTATGCAACGGGACCCTGGAAAAAATCCATTGGGCATTACTGACATTATTTGTTCCTTTGTTTTGTTATGGTTTTTTTATTAGGGTGTGTAGAGGTACCGTAAAATAAATACTTATCAATTTCTTGGTGCTTAAAGAGACACTGTGTACAGTCATTGGGTAAATGCTATGAAGATGATGTGATTTGTTTGTTAGGGATACATGTAATGTGCAGATTTATGTAGGTAACTAAGGTTTGTGGTACAGGGAATCCAGAATTGTTGGGATCAGTTAGGTAGCACTTACATAACTTCTTTTTCTCCCTCTCTCTCTCTCTCTCATTTTTAGGTAGAGGGATAGAAGTTAAAGAACAGAACATTAGCCTTGCATAAGTTTAAAAGTGGATATATGCAACACTAATTTTTCCCCTTGTGTTGAACCAATTATATGTAGTTTGCACATGAGAAAGTATGCTTATGTACCAATGTAGTAATCTGTTTAACTTGTCATTTATAATTTCTATGCTAGAGATGAATATTAAAAAAAGAAAAATCGGCCCTAGAAGACAAAGATTCTAAAAATATTTTTTTGGTTGATTTATACTATGCTTTTTGAGTTCTTAAAATAAATCCTTGGTCGTGGACAACAAAAGCCATCACCTGGGCATTTTTTTTTTTTTTTACCCGATTTTTTGTAGTTGAAATTTAACGAAGTCCTTCTGTAAAGGGGGTTTTCAGGTTAAGTTACTTCTGTCCTTTCAAGTGAAATGAAGAGGTGATTTCTGGAGATTTTTGCATTCCATCAAGATTTTGTACATGTAAGAGAAAAGTTGTTTATACATTATGAATGCCTGACAGCATGTATGTCAAGTTCCTTCTTCCCTGTTGAGTTTTATTAAAAAAAAAATTGTTAGAAAACAATCTATATGAATATTTGTAGTGGATGAATTTGCTTGTATCTGAATTCTATAAGTAAAATGGAACCTTGTTATGATAATCTCCTTATGATAGCTAAAATTACCTAATGTAAAATGCATTTATATTACTGCTTTTTTGTTTTGTTTTTTGTTTTTTTTATAAAGAACTGGCCCAGGGCCTAAACGTACTTGATACACGTTACACAGAATGATTTTTTGTTCCTTTAAAGTATGGTTCCACCTTATTGAATTATTTCCTCATCTATTTGGCTTTTATTCTTTCTTTCAGAGGTGTTCCACTGTTAACTGAATCTCTGTCACTTGTCTGCTTGTCTCTACGAATAATTCTGAAACAGGCCAAAGCACAATAACTGTATTAAAATCTTAGTCTTATTGCTGTTCACTGGATTGCAGTAAGAATATTAATGATGATGATGTTAATGATAATAGCAATAATATTCAAGATTCAAGATTCATTTATTTCACTCATCAGTATAAAAATACATAAAAGTGCACAGTTGCACATGATGATCATACATAATTATAAAGTACATACAAATCTGAATGAGTGAGAATCGAGATGAAAGATCATAAGGAACTTGGCTGTTCGACCCCAAAGTCATAAAAATCATACCAGGATTTCTGGCATTTACAACACACACACACACACACACACACACAAAGATGAAGAGGGGCTGGGTTGCAGAGAGAAGAGAAATGAGAAGAGAGAAAAGGAAGAGATAAGTGAAGATGAGAGAGAAAAATAGAGTTTGGAAAATTGAAGAGATTATAAAAATGATAAAAAGAAGAAGACCACTGTGTTGTTTGAGATAATAATAACAACAATAATAATAATAATAATCATAATAAAGATAATACCAAAAGTACTCTTTTCAAAAGATACGAAGTCCATGGTACACCAAAATAAACAAAACAGTACAATGAGAAATTTAAAAAGGGATTAGAAAAGATGCTTGTTTCCAGATACACGTACTTCTTGAATGTTGTGAGAGTTAATAAAACGAAACGTATGAGGACATTAAATTGTATAGGAAACACATACCGGGTTTGCAAAAGCTTTCGAGGACATTACATTGCAAAGGTAACACATATCAAGTTCGCGTAGACTTATAAGGACATTAAATTGTACAGGAAACACAAACCAAGTCTGCAGCAACGTATGAGGACCTTACATTGTACAGGTAATTTACACAGACCGAGTTTGCATGAATGTATGAGGACATTGCATTGTAAAGGTAACACAGATCATGTTTGCATAAACTTATGAGGACATTAAATTCTATTGGTAACACAGACCGGGTTTGCAAAAGCTATCGAGGACATTACACTGTATAGGTAACACAGATCAAGTTTGCATAAATGAATGAGGACAATGAGTTGCAAAAGTAGCACATTCCAGGTTTGCATAACTGTATGAGGACATTGCATTGCAAAGGTAACATAGATCAAGTTTGCGTAAACTTATGAGGACACTCAGTTGTATTGGGAACACAAAACGGGTTTGCATAAACGTATGAGGACATTTCATTGTATAGGTAACACAGACCAGGTTTGTAAAAACATTCGAGGACATTTCATTGCAAAGGTAGCACAGATCAAGTTTGCCTAGATGTACGAGGACACTACACTGTATCTATAACACACATATCCGATTTACAAAAGCGTTCGAGGACCTATCATATGCGTTTAAAAAGAACATTTGTATGAATATTTATGAATGTGCAACATTATTTTGGAAAGGAAACAAAGTACGTAGGAGGACGTACAATGTAAAAGTGATTTACCAAAGCCCTATTGCATTATAAGTTACGATTAAACACTCAACAATAAAATTACCGATCTTTAAAAAGTGAGGCATGTTGGAGATTTTACGACTCAAAAGGGGGGCATGTTCAAGGATATATTTTTCAAAAAAAGCGACCCATCTGAACGGCACAGGCCGGTATACAATATTAGGCGAGTGCTCCCCCTAAAGAATAATAATAATAAATGGACATTTCATTATGCTTTTCAATGTATAAATGCATAAACTGTAGCTATTGACCTTAGTCACAGAAATCTTATTTTGTTAGAATAGCAAGTTTTAATCAAACAGAACCCAGGTTTGCATTATAATGTCTGACAAATGTAATTGTGTGTGGTTGACCTCTGTCGAATGTTGAAACATAAAATGTTAACATCAGAGAAAGCTATCTCGGACGTATACCAAAACGAGAAATCATGTCCTCTGATGTATAGGTCTATGATTATTTTGTAAACTTAAAAAAACGCGCGTAATCTTGTGAGCGTCGTTAAAGGCATTCTTTTTTATTATGAGTCTTTTAACCGTATGACGATTGAGAGCTAAATAACATCTGTCCTCAAGAGGAGGTAGTTTGTCATGGTCCTCGGACATACTAGGCATGTACGTATGTGTGTGTGTGTGTGTGTGTGTGTGTGTGTGTGTGTGTGTGTGTGTGTGTATCCGTGTGTGTGACGTTGTGTACCTTATTAGCAGACCACCATAGCAGCGACGGCGATATTAAGAGCCCACCACTCTCTCCTCACTGCCAACCTTACCCAAACCAAACACTTGTTCACTCCTGGATCCTGATATACGCCCTCCATCCTCATCGACAGGCACATGAATCTTAAAGTCTGTTACAATCTGCCATGCCTTGAGTGCCTTTGGAGCTATAACTTTAGTTGTCAGACATTAGGTTGAGGTAGAGACACATCATTTCTGTTTGAACGTATACTGTTCATACAATAAACAGACGTTCAGGGTACGCAGACGCCTTGTTATCACATTACTTATCAATGGACTGAAGGTCAATTTTCTTTCATATCGTAAATCCTCTACCCCATTCATAGGTGTTCTTTAATGTTCTCAATGTTACCTATGTTTGTGTTCCCTATGTCTATTTAATTTGTTTCGTCTCATTTCGAACATGTTATGCGAGGTCCTGACGAGCTAGCTCATGTTTGCTTTCATACTGCCTCTATACTGGCCACTAAAACCTAATCAATGTCAGATACTGTTCTAACGATATCACCTCGCGAAACGCCCTTCTATTTTTCTATTTCAGTGTAGTAAAAGACGATAAAGACTGTCGAATGTTGTCTAGCAATATATTTATTTTACTTGTAATTCACTTTGAATTTAATGATTTAACTTATAAAGTTAAATGTCATGGTCTATTGTATCAAACGCAAGGAAAACACCGACAGTGTGAGAAACATCATCTATAGCATGAGCTATCTTATCAATAAACTTGAGTAATGCGTGAGTTGTACTATGTTTTTTTCCGAAATCCAAATTGAGATTCAGTAAATATTTTTGCCTGAAGAAAAAATATTAAGGGTGCATTTATACACAAGTCTTTCGAGTATCTTTGAAATGGAAGTTAAAAGAGAAATGGGGCGATAATTATTGACAAGGTCTTTTCGCCCTTTTTTAAAAATGGGAACAACTCTGGCTACTTTCATTTTTTGAGGAACTTTACCAGTAGATAAAGATTGATTGAAAATATAAGTAAGAGGCGAAATTATTTCATGAATCACATTTTTTACCAAAAAGTTTGTGATTCCATCATATCCCGAACTTTGTTTATTATTTAACTTATCAACAATCTTTATCATTTCATCTTCGACAATCGGGACAAAAAATACAGATTCCATGTTCCTACCACCCAGGAAAGAGTGAAATTCTCGCTGCGCTTCAGGAATTTTATCAGCCAGATTTGGCCCAATGTTTACAAGAAAATCTAAAAACTTGAGCTATATCTATGGGGTCATCAATGCGAACATCATCCTCTTGATTATAACTAGGCGCGTTATTATCAGTATTACGTTTCAACGCTCGGTTTATCACCCTCCACGTACCCTTCACATCAAATTTACATTTGTCGAATTGATTCGTAAAATACATCCGTTTGGCTGACCGTAATGCAGATGTGAGGCTATTACGATACTGAGTATATCTGGATTTATTTGTAACTGTGGGTACTTTGCGATATTTAGAATAAAGTTTATTTTTCTTTTTGATTGATTTTAAAAATGATTTTGTAACCCATGGCTGCTGGGGTACTTTTTTATGATTTGAATTAGAGAATTTACGACAAGGGATAGCAATATTAAGCTGAGTTATCAAAATATCTATAAAATATCAAAAGATAGATTTACGTCATTTTGATTATATACAATCAACCAATCAACGAGTTTCAACCTTTATCTAAAACTATTCACGTTTGAGTCTGACATAACACGAAAACCGGATTTTTTTTTTTTGCACATTGTCAGTAAGAGGGTGGATACTACCAATAAGTGCATACACAGGAAAATGATCAGAGATATCCGTAACAACAATACCAGATGAAATATCAGAAAATGACTTGTTAACAAATATAATCTATTAAAGTAGAAGAGAGGTCGGTGATTCTTGTAGGTCGTCTTATGAGAGGAATAAAAGACTTAGACAACAGTTGATTAAGAAACTCTTGACAATTATGATTATCATAATTTAAAAGATTTAAATTAAAATCACCCATAAAAAACATGATTTATTCTTGAAATACTTATTCGACAAAATACCGTGGAGTAATTTACCAAATTCAGTAAAATTAGAGTTTGGTGGCCTATAAATTTCTCCAACAATTACATTTCCTTTGCGAGGGAAAGATAAAGAAAATGTATTAGGAACAAAAATATTGAGTATTGCGTTTCTTAGAAGGATGATAACTATGGTTGAATTAAAGCGATCGATGTTAGGACATACACATTAACAAGAAATCTTAAGATGCCATAATTATTCAGTGTAGTCATTATATATTTTTTTATTGTCTTCTCAATATACCGTACAAATACAATGGAAGTTGACATTTGAATTTGTTGGAGTAGGATACTTCTGAGATGTTGATAACTATTGATTAGATAAGGTTGGATTACATGCAATCTCCCTTTGGGGATGTGGTTTATTGTTCTTTCATGAATGAACGTAGGGACATTATCACTTTGTGTTATGCGCTATATAAAAAACTGACTATTATTGTTATTACCTTATTTGTATTGTTGCATCATAATAACTTAATGTAAAAAAATACACCCGAATATGAATAATATGTAAATGTTCTATAGATTTATAGATTTTAATATCCCCCAAAGGGGATAGCCCTTGCGAACTCGGACATTGCAATCAGGAATAATGGCCATATCTCAAATTTGTTTCTGAGTTTAAGGGGGTTTGTTCTGGTACAATTTTTGAATCACCTGCCACCCTAACGTGAGCCTTCAAGTGTGGTGCTGTTACTGTCTAATGATTAAAGGGTACTGTCAAGAATTGCAGAATAAACATCACAGTAATCTCATAGAAATCATACGGGTTGACTTGAAATTTCCAGGTGAAGCCTATACTTGCAGACGATCCAAACAAACACTAATGGGAGTATTGTCCGACTTCTAGGAAGACGCGTAACAATTGTCATGTACTATGAACAAATAAAAATGAGGGGAAATGTCTATTGACTTACAGACAATATCTGAATGGTTTGCCGAAAGCGTCCCTTCGGTTAGATGTTCCTAAACAAGCCACCATTCGATTTGTATTGTATTTTTTGTTATATAAATTGTTTCAGAAATTCGTACTTCTGCGTTTCGCGATTATCATACGCTTTATGGTTTTAGTTTATGTAACCATTGTTGTATACTTTGTAGTATGTTTGCTTGATATGTATCTAAAGGAATGAATTTGATAAATCAATTGAATCATAGTTTGATGCTTATTAATGAATGTATCGGCGATTTGACAGTGTGTGATTATTATGATTGTTTTATTGTCATTTATATGCTATGTATGAAATGTTGTCTTCAGTTATTTTGTTTTATTTTCACCGCTTCAAAGTTCAATTGCTCACTGAAAAACACGCTTTTGCTTTTAACACGTGAGCGACTGTGTCAAAATTAATGTTAAAGTATCAAACTCTCAAATTTAGTGACAAATACGCGCAGCCACCACGTCCTACACTGTGCTATCTTTGGCTATTATATCGTTCCCGCCTATTCTCAACTCATATTTTCGCACAAAGCATTTTGGGTTCAAAGTTCGAGGCTCGAATGTGTGTCTCTATGTTGTACATGCTATAACTTGGCAGACAGAATGCGACGCCATTGTTCCATTACATGGTATATAGACTGTCTTGCCTGTGCTACACGCAGTCTAAAATACACACATGAGCAAATAGGCGTTATACACACATGATGCGTTGTGTGAATCCGTGCTACTGACTTGTGAATGCAGTAGCCGTTTTCTCTACAGGGACGGAATTTGATTGCTGACACAATTTACATAATTTAAACATTGGTATTAATGACATGATTTGAGCATGTGATTTTTTTTTTCATTTCTGAATGCTTTATAACTACAAATGATTGCTTTCTTATTTTTTTTAAAGAATATATTAAGTAAGGAAAAATCCACATACATAGGTATTTTATACCGGCTTTTCTCATTGTGATGACTGCATGATTCATTTTTTTTCCCCTTTTGAATGCTGTCATCCATATTTGTTTGTTTGTTTTTTTTTAGGGGAGGGGGTGGTGATATCATGCGTATTCTTCACGAACCTGTCAATATCGTTGTTTAATTGTGACTTTATTCAAGTTCACTTCAATTTGATTAGAACACACACACACACACATACACACACACAAAACAACAACAAAAACAGGTCCACCGTTTCATCCAAAACGATGGCAGATTAAAACAAGTATGAGTTACAAAATAACTGTTGAAGTTTACACTGCCACAACACAAAGTAATTTGGTACTTCAGACACAAACTCTCCAATATTAATCACTCAATCAAATACTAATAATATTACTGCCTTACAAAAGCAACAATGACCGCCTGAACAGTGGTTTAATCATCTACGGCAGTATCAATACAATAGTTCTCGTTTTAATAAAAAAGGATAATGATGTAATCATATAAACATACAATATATATGAGCCTGCATCATTATCATCATCATTATCTCAGTCAAGGGTATATCAAGGATATAATGTGTAATGCATGTGCATAAACAAGATACACTTCTTACCTTCCGCTAGGAGACAATGGATTACACAGGCAGTCACTGTTAAAAACAAAGCTACGTTCTTGCAATGTCTTTCCATTTCAACCGGAAAGAAGTGATGTTTTACTTGTCAAAAAAGAGACAATTTCGATGAAACCTAGTGCGCAGACGTTAATAACGACGGCAGCGGCAGTGTGGACCAGGCCTGACAGCTTACAGTATATTGTTCGAACGAGCAGGTGTGATAACTTGCGGAAGTACTGTGCACATCATGTGATCACTAGACCATTATTCGATCACGTTTTATTTGGCGGCGGTGACGGGGGTCTTGGAAATCCCGTTGTGGTCCGCGACGGATTGGTAGCTTTCTATAGAAAATGAACAGACCAAACAACCCTAATTACTGCTGATGGATATATTTTACATACGATTGTGTAAAAAGTACCCGTTTAAAATAACCAGAACAGGACCTTTATCAGGATCACTTTGTTTTATATCATTTTGGATATCTCAGTCATTTCAAAACCATTTTTGATCAAATACACTTTCAACCTCTTGATAGAATTGTTTCGATCTTTACTATTTCTTGGAGTGGTTCATAAACAACTCGCTAAACGTTAAAAGCTGAATCCTCGCCACAACCAGTACTACACCATAATTTTAACTTCACCACAGTTACCCATTAAACATATTTTTTTTTTCATTGTGTGTGTATGTGTGTGTGTGTGTGTGGGTTCACTGTCTGTTCAGTCTGTTTATTTAAAGATAACTATAATTTAGCATTTTTTTTTGTTATACATTCTTATCATCTTACTACCCGGGGCCCGTTGCATAAAACTCCAACCGGATTTTTTCCCGGTTGAAATCACAAAATTCCGGTTGGAAGCTCCCAACAAGAGTTTTTATGCAACGGATTTTACATTCTTAGCTTAGCAACCTTAAAAAATTCAGGTTGGGATTTGCCCAACCTGAATTTTTTAAGGTTGCTAAAAAAGTTTTATGCAACGGGACCCCGATTTCCCCCTTGAGAACTAACCTCCTGATAACTACCACCCCTGAAAATTACTGCCGAAGAGCTGAGTTTAGGAGCAGAGCAGATAAATGTACAAACTAAAAATCTAGTTTATCACTAAAAAAACAAAGACTCAGTCTATTTTTTTTTGGGGGGGGGGGAAGAGAAACACTGTTTATGGAGTAAAAATACTAATTTTTTCAGGATACAATTATTTTTGTTTATCTTGATCAACTGACTTTTTCAGTGTTGATAAACATTATTTTATTCGATCAACTAAGTTTATTGCCCTCTAAATACAGTTTATCGATTGATTGTTTTTCGGCATTAAAAAAAAAAATCGGTTTAACGGAATTATTCTGCAAATAGGGCCTCACAAATGTATCTCCGTGATTCGTAGTCTCACAGCTGCCTTTTCACACAGTGCGAGACAACAAACGTGGAGGCGCGCCAGAATTTACAACTACATTCACCAAGGGAAAAGTATTTACTTTGCCTATTGCTTGTCGGTCTCTCGAGCCTCTTTTGCGTAGTGTCAGTCTCCTGTGGTTCATTTGATTAGTGTCGGTCTCGGGAGCCTTTTGTGCGTATTATCGCACTCATGGGCCTCTTTTTGTCTAGTGTCGAACTCATGGGTTCTTTGATTCGTGAGCTGTATATCTCATGGGCTGTATGATTCATGAACCTGTTTTCCATGTCGGTCTCGTGGGCCGTATGACTCATCGGTGTCGATCCATCGTGGGATGACCCTTTTGTTTTATCACGAATGTTTGTGACCCTGTACAACACCAACAAAAAGTCCCTAGACATGGATTAAGAGCAGATTCTGAAAGAACAGATTTCTGAGCATTAAAATGATGTTAACTCAATTAAAATGGACTCCCCTAACCTGTATAAAATTTTAAAGAACACACACATTCTGGACAAGTGTGAACTGAGAAAAAAAGGCCCTGAAGGAATGAGTTTATTTAAGGTGATTAATCTTGGCTTAGACGTGTTACCTGTGCGATGAATAGGACAAAACAGGATGTAAACTATTGTAGAAGCAAAAATGAAGAGATTTTTAGATTCAGCTGAAAATACGAATGATCAATCAACACATTCTCTCCATAATTAATGTCAACTTTCAAAACAGTAGCATAATCGTCTCCAAAGGAATTAGAGTTGAAAGTGTAGTGTGCAAAGAATTTTCAAGAATTAAAAGGAGCCTGTAAGACATACTTGATCACACTCCTCCATTAAAACAAAAAAAGAAAAGAGAGACAGAGAGAGAGAGAGAGAGTTGTAGAAAAAAAATTGAATACACACTTTCCCATTTATTATATGATCTAAAACTCAAGAATGATGTAGAAAAAGAATAGCTCTTTCAGGAAATTATGAAAAAGTGGAATTGATTTCGTTGACCAGTTTTACTTTTTTTTTTTAGTCCTAGCGTAAGTAAAATCAGGGAGTGCTACTTTTTGTTGTTTTTGTGATGCACCGCCACATTTGACTTCTACGTTTTTTTCTACGTCGGGTCTCGTTCAGGTATCTGAGAAATTGCTCACGAGTGAAAAATGCTAGGGGGAAATTTTTGACAGTCATTTGCAGGTTGGTGTCATGTATATTTTTTCACGTACTAAATACAGTTCATGAGAGCAAAAACGAAAGAGCACAATGTTGTGAATTTATGCTAGTGCCTATGTATGGTCATGATAAATCGGTTTAAAAAAGAAACGGACTCGAAGGAATTAAAAAAAAAAACATTAAAAAATTATACAAATGCGGTCTACTCATATGAGCTTCGCTGAAGAGACTGACATAATTCACGTATTAAAATACATGACATGAAAGGGGGCGTGCGCGATATGTTTTTCCTGCATTTATTGGATATACGTCGCGTATAATTTACATTTGCAAACAATTACAAAATGAAAGTTTGGGAAACACACAACTAAAAGTAATGAAGAATAAACCAGGTATAAAGGCAAAGGTGACGCAGCCATGAAAAACACCTTCAACGAGTATACAAAAAATATGAAAAATATACAACTATTGGAACGTTGCGTTCTTGAGCTTAACATCGCAAGCTGGGATTACCATTGCTACTTCTTGCCAGAAGGTTAATCAATAAAGAGGAAATATGCAATACCTGTATCGTTGGCGTGTTTTATACTCATACTCTAGCAATTATATCCCATCTTCCCCTTCTTCCAGAACGGTATAATAGACCTTCGCTTCCACGTAAATGTGTACGTAATAATAACAGAAGAATTCTGGTGTTATAGTCATCAAAGGTTGCTATCAATGTACTAGGCAATAGTGGCAAAGGAGACAAATGCAGTACTAGTAATACTAAGATAGTTCTTAAGAGTAATTACTATCTTTTTGGCTTATTTTAAGTTAAACGAGGTTGAGTATCCTCAAAAGCATCATTTTATTATGTTTTGGGAATTCTTTGACCCTTATGTTTGAAAACCATTTGAAATAAGCTATTGTCGATGTGTATTTGTACACATTTTCTTTCTCTCTCTTTCGCCCTCAATATATATATATATATATTGAAACAAGGAAGGGAAAACTGACCAGAAACAATTGTAATAAATAATAATGATAATAATAATAATAATAATAATAATAATATATAAAGATATATATATATATATATATATATATATATATATATTTATACAACACCTCAGAATGATGTCGAATTGTGATTGGCCAAGAACATGTCACATGACATTCAATAGAAAATACCTATCAAACTCATTGAGAGTGACAGCCATGCAATAGGCCCCTGGCGTGGGCCTATAGCACGGCTCGAAGGTGCTATAGCACGGCTTCGCGGGGGGCTACTAATGCACGGTTCGCTTCCGCAGGTACGGCGTGACCTGTACTAGCTTGCGCTTAGCTACGTCCTTTCACATACAGGATGCGCGGCCGGGCACCGTATCGCGTAGGCTAATGTGTGCAGCTGACCTACATTTTGCGTGGTATGGTGTGCAGACGTACTTGTGTGTACAGAGTAGTTCGTAGTGGGTGTAACGTTAGAACCAAAACGTTAGGCCTATTTGTAGCGTCAAGTTTTAGATCATACAATCTTGTGTTTACGTTAGCGTCCTAACTCTGCAAAATGGCGACCAACTTTGTACTACTAACTGACGAGGAATTAGAAGGTCTTCTGGATTGTGATGCTTCAAACACGAAGAAAGTAATAAGGTATTCACTTAAAAAACTCGAGGAATTTGCCAAATTGGTTGGATATGAATCGATCGACGTTGTGAACAGTTTGACAGTAGTGGAGTTGGACAAATTCTTGTGCAGGTTTTACGCTGGCCTCGGGAAGGATGATGGTACTTTGTATACAAAGAAAAGTATGCAAAGTATCAAGTACGGGATCTCCAAGCATTTCATCTCAAGAGGTGTGGACACTACTTGTTCTGAAAGCTTCCCTGAAAGCCAACAGTGTTTCAAAGCCATGATGAAAAAATTGAAGCAAGAGGGAAAAGGCTGTGTAAAACACAAGAATCCGATCAGCAGGGAAGACATGAAGAAAATAGCTGAAAGTGGACAACTTGATATTGATACACCACTTGGGCTGCAGAACAAAGTTTTCATGGACGTCATGGTCTACTTCGGACAAAGAGGTAGAGAGTCCCTCCGAGATATGAAGCCTGATGACTACGTCTTCAACACAGATGAACTCGGAAATCGTTATTTTGAGCGTCGCGACACTTTCACAAAATCCAGGAGAGAAAATGAAAACGAAGAGTTTGGAGGTCGGATGTACGAACTCAAAGGTTCTCGTAAATGTCCAGTCAACAGTCTAGTCAAGTACAAGGAACTACTCAACCCATCTTGTACCGCATTCTGGCAGAGACCCAAATCTAAGCCAACAGAAGTGGGTCCGTGGTACGACAACGCTCCTCTTGGAATAAATACAATTGGATCCAAGATGAACAAAATCGCAGTAGGAGCTGGATGGATCACCAAGTATACCAACCACAGTCTGAGAGCCACGACCGTAACTTCGCTGAACGATGCAGGTTTCGAGAGCCGGGATATTATGACCGTCACTGGACACAAGGCCGAATCTTCACTGAAGCATTACGCAAAGACCAGTGCACTCAGGAAGAGAGAAATGAGTGCCAACATAGCAAAGGGCCTAGCAGAGGGTGGAAACGAAAACGAAAATGCGGGACCAGGGGATGTTGTGTCACATGCAGGAACGGTCGTTTCGGCTGTGTTTGACCTACAGAAAGTCCAAAACCAGATCGAAGGTGCTGTTGATGCCGACGGCGAAGGACATCTGACACTATCCCAAGAACTGATTCAGTCCAACATAAACATTCAGTCGTCATCTTCATCGACCACCAAAATTGGCAAGAATACGGTCCAGCACTTTCATTTCAACGGGCCAGTGACTTTCATCAACAAAACTTAATTTGGGGCTGAAGGAATTGTGCGTAGTGTACATATGTTGACTTCGTTTTGCTTTCAAGTTTGGATTTCAAAATAACTGTTCATACTTAATATGAACTAGCGTTAGAACTTCAGCTATTAAGATTGAGGTCTAACGTTTGTGGTCTAACGTTAGATACTAGACTCTAAATATGTTCAGCATCATCAATAATTTTCACATGGATCCTGGATTTTTACTATTGACTTGTTGGATCTTGGATTTTTACTTGACTTGACATTGGATCCGCTACAAATGGCAATACCAAGCCTTCGTCAAAAGGTGAGAAACTGATTTGTTTTGTTTTCTAGTCTAAAACCTCTTGTCTATGTTTTTAAATACAAAATCATCGGAAATGGGGTATTAAAATTCTATAGACGGTGTAGGCCTAGACGATATATTATTTATTTACAGTTAAAGTTAAGTTAGTGTTAACGCTAGTTAGGCCTAGACTTCTACTAGAAAAACACTAGGCTACTAGAGTAGGACCCGTTTAGACCCATGTTCTCTCCACTGCACTTTAGAAAGTAGATAGTCTACTAATAATAGGTAACTAATAATAATACTAGTCTAACAATAGTCTAATAAAGAATGTCGCGGCTAGATCTAACAGACCAGGCTCTATTGATATAGGTCTAATAGAGATAGAGTCTAGACCAACTAATTAAAGAAAAAAAAAACGGTGGGACAGGACAAGGTGTTGTATAAAACGAATAATTTATGATTTTGTTCGTGCATTGGGGCACGTAATATCGCACTCGGCGCGAGATTCGCCACTGGTCTATTCAACGCGGCGCTGCGCGCCTTGTTGAATAGACCAGTGGCTCATCTCGCGCCTCGTGCGATATTCGTGCCCTATGCACTCACAACTCATAAATTATTCGTATAATATATACAGTATATGAAGAGATTGCTTCCAAGAGGCTGTAGATCGATTGAAAGAATGATTAATTTAGCGCCTTTTCAAAGCATATATTCATATATACATACATTATATTATTTGTATTCAACCTTGTGTGGTGATAACGGGCATACTCACCGAAATAAACACTAGCTGAACGGGTGAGACAATCATAAAAGGGAAGTCTTCAAATGCTGAGCAAAGTCACAATGACTGAGGAAATGAGTCATGTTGTCATATCAACAAAGATCTGTAAAAAAAAAAAAAAAAACGATTATTATTGAGTATAGTATGAAGAACGTGACCCTAGATCTTAAGATTTCCTCATGCTGAGATTGTCACACTCTTTTTATGACTACTAGTTGAACGGATGAGACAAATCATAAACGGGAAACTTTCAAATGAAGAGCAAAGTCAGAAGGACTGAGGGAGTGAAAGTCATTTTAACAAAACAAATCTTTATTAAAAAATAATATCACATATAGTATAAAGAGCGTGACCCTAAACCTTTAGATTTTCAAATGCTGAGATTGTTACGTTCTTTTTTATGAGTACCGGTATGTGTTGTATCTGTACATGCTGCAATAAACTGATATATAATGAAATATTGAAATTGAAATTATGATAGATGAACTGCAATCGGAAACTTTCTAACTGAGAAATCTATATTCTGTCTACGTATTCACACACACACACACACACACACACGAACACACACACACACACTCACACACACACACACGTATATAAACAAACACACGGAACACACTTAAAAATGCGCACACGTATTGTGTAGATCAAAAATATCGGTACACGCCCTCAATGTCAGATTACTCTTGGCATGCATTTAGCAAAGAGTGGACAAAAGTCTTAAAAAAAAGACCTGAAAGACGACACACTTATTTCTTAAGCTTCGAATGTAGCAATAAACCGATGATCAAAGACATGATTCATCAAAAGACACATTTTTTTTTTCATTAATATCTGAAATAGTATAGCTTTGTTTGGTTTCGTTTGTTTTTATTTCTGCCTTTTTCCAAATAAATCATAACAAAATAATTCATATATTAAGAAATTAACAATACACGACGTATAACTCAGCACACTGTCCTACAAATTGATACAAAGTACATGTACATGTATACATACACTATGAACATGACAGTATTCAACGTATGAGACGTAGCATAACATCACTCACAAAAAATGTTCAGAAGAGAATCGTAGAATTAACAGTTGTAAATGGTATAAATAATGATTGATTATTCATTCACAATATGGCATGTCGTTACAATAAAGGAATTTCAGAAAAAAATAAAAAAGGGGAATTCGAATGAATTGAATTTAGATTTGAGCATTTTTATCTATTATAACAATAAAAAAGCAGGAGACCGCGATCATAGCAGCAGCTTCACATGGATCGAGGCCTCGGGGTAAAATACGAAACTTAAATTCGATTTACATAACTCTATAACGGACGTGTCTACAAAATAGAATACATAATCAAATTCAAAATATCGTAGAAATGTGTGAGGTCAAAAATAAAAGGTAAATTCAAAATAGTTATCGTTTATTTATTTTCAACAGGCATTCATTAGATATGATACTGTATTTAGATGAGAGCTGTGCTTCCGGTGCTGTGCATCCGGTGCTGTGCATGCCATGAAACACAACTTTGTTAGTTTAACGTTTGGGCATGTAATACATAATTGGGTTTGTGTCTAATGTATTTTGTGTTATCTATTTGTCTGTTACATATTTCTGTTTACAATATCAATTTTAATATGCAGTAAATTACTTTTATTTATTTACAACATGCATTTTTTTACTACAATACTGTGCTGAGGTGAGTGCAGTGCTGTGCTGTGCAGTGCTGTGCATGCCTTGAAACATAATTCTGTTAATTTAACGTTTCTGAATGTAATACACAATTGGGTTTGTGTCTAATGTATTTTTGTGTCATATATTTGTCTGTTACATATTTCTGTTTAAAATATCAATTTTAATATGCAGCAAATTACTTAACTCCTAATATGCCGGTATAAACTGTTTGCGAGTTAAAATAAAAAACCCCAAATTCTTTTTTATCACTCATACATTGCAATATTTCGATCCAAGAGATATATATTTTTATCACAAGTGCCTTAGAAGGATATAATGTAGTGGTTGCCTTGATTTGCTCAGGGAGATTGTTCCAAACGTCTGGTCTATGGCGTCTAATTGACTTGTGAGCTACCATTAGCTTGAAATTGTGAAGATGAAAATCTTTGGGATGTCGAGTTGGGTAAGCGTGGACGCTGGAGTTCACAGTGAATAGGTTGGGGAACGAGGAAGGAAGGGTGTTGGATGCGTATTTGTACATGAATATTGCGCATTGCAAAGTATGAATTTCGTATATTACAGAGTTTGCAAGATAATGTGAGTTTGTGCAAGTGCGGAGTGCTCTTTTTTGGAGAAGGTGAACTGTCTTGTTAGAATATACCCATAGCATAGTCCAGTATGTTTCTCGATATAATACTACTTTTATTGTTTATATATTTATTCCAGGTACGCGTGTAAGATTAGCATAAATAATTACACCAAAAAATTGGTAGACCTTTCTTCTACAGGGGGTAACCCATCAATGTATAAATTACATTCAATATCACAAGAATGAACTTTACGAAATAATTGTATGAAATTAGTTTAATCAGTATTCAAATATAATCTATTGCATTTTAACCAAGAAGAAGCTTTTCACAATTCAAAATTAAGTGTAATGATAAGTATCTGTGGATCTCTATGTGTGGATAACATATAATTTGTATCGTCTGCGAACAAAATGAACGTTAAAATTGGTGAAACATTGGTTATACAACTGTATTATTAACATAGTTGAGAAATAAAGAAGGGCCTAAGATAGACCTTTGTGGTACTCCACAATTTTTTTTTTTAATGTCCTGGAGGAACATGAATCAAAATCAACGTATTGGTCACGGTTAGATAAATAATCGGTGAATCGGTGATGTTTTGATTTTCGAATATGAATTTTGTGATCAATATATCAAATACCTTACTCAGGTCATTAAAAAATTCCAATGATATGTTCCTTATTGATACAAGCTTCAACTACTTTGTCACAAAGGTGAATAATGGCGTAATCTGGAGAATGATTTTTTTTTTCTAAATCCGAATTAATTCGGAATAAGAATTTCATTTTCATTATAAAAAAACAAAATCTTTTACAAACAATTTTCTCAAAAAAATATGTGGTATGCTTGAAAGTAGGAATATTGGGCGATATTCAATTTAGTTGTGTTTGATCGTTTTTTTATGGGTGGCAATCACTTTGCAATTTCAAGTGAGTTTGGGCAGCGGCATGAATTGAGAGAGAAGTGGAGCATGCGTACTAGTGGGAGTGCGATAGAATAAATAATTTGTTTAAAGAGATAAACACTTTAGCCATCGTAACCTGAAGACTTGTTGGATTTGAGATGTTTTACAATGCTATCTATTTCATAGTATGAAGTTGGTGAGAAAAAAAAAGAGAATTACGAAGTGATACTGCATAAAATTACTGTCGATTATATTCATAGAAGATTCTAAATGTGAAAAGAAATAGCAATCACATTTGGGGCCGCAATTTCATATCCATTTTCATTAATTTTAGAACAGGTAGTGTGTTCTTTTTTCAAAAGATCCTTAATAACCTTCCAAAGTGAGGTTGTATTTGATCAAATCAATGCCTGTACAGTGACAGGGCGATCGTGACCTGCCCGGTAACGATCGCCCCGTCACTGTAAGCCTACAGGCATGCTAACCTGGAAGCATTAAACTGCACATTACTTGAATATGAGACCATTCTGAATCAAATAATTTCACACAACAATAAACATTTAATGTACTCTTGAATGAATCCGACAAGGATTGGAACAATCACCTCCAACCATTCCCACTGATTCCCACTGATCAGTTACTAGCCATCCTCTTCAAAACTGTTATTATTCAATTTAGAGTGTAAAATATCAATATTACACTCACCCATAAGATATATATTTTCATTTTTACGTGCCAATATATTATGAGTACAGTCAAACCTGCCTTAGCGGCCACCTGTCTATAGCGGCCACCTGTCTATTGCGGCCACTGAAAAATCCCCCCGAGAGAAAAGCCCTGTTAAAGACCCTGTGTATAGCGGCCACCTGTCTAACGCGGTCAGCGGCCACAAATTTTGTTTCCCGCGGTAGATTTGAACCTGTCTATAGCGGGCAAAAAACCAATGGAACCGTAGCCGAGCCGATAATTCAGCATGTTTTCTGCTTTGTAGCCGTGCGGGCAACGTTCAGTGACCGCCACCGCTGCATTCATCCCCCATTCAGTCATAATAATGCACTGGTGTTAAGTTATCTTCACGACAATACACATACTACTGTGTAACAATTTCATATACACCGGCATGGTTAAATGCACGAAACACACAGTGTGTGCATACGTACACACATACATGAATATGTAAGGATACACCGATGATACATGTACATGTAAGCAATGCACACAAAGTTGGATTACCTGTCTATAGCGGCCACCTGTCTATAGCGGCCACTTTTTCCGTCTCCCTTGGGTGGCCGCTATAGACAGGTTTGACTGTATATGGAAAAAAAATAGATCGGCTTAATTACATACAGGTATAATATACGCACTTTGTAAACAGATTTCTAACAAAATCTGATTTTGTTCTTTGTTTTGTTTTAATAATGTTAGAAATAACATTATTACTATGAGAGATTACGTCATTTACGAGCAATAAAGGATATTAATGTCGCAACCCCTCAGGACCAACCAGAGGAATTGTAGATACGCAATATCTTTTTCAATGTCTTCCTCCTTATTTGATGGGGTGTAGTTGTCAAAAATCCAGATAAGTTCTCTCCGCCAGCCTGTGACTCTTATCATTTCCCGACGAACAGCCTCTGCATCTTCATATTCATTCTTGTGCGTTATTACAATTAACGATGGTGTACCTAGAAACACACACACACACACACATAAAAAATACAACTTTTAAAGCGTAAGATTTATCGTTTTAAAATCATAGGGTTGATGTCTGATGGAGTGGCATTTCTCTCGGTGGTGGAGACCCATGGGATACTATTCACAAAATATTGGCTAGTTTAGGGAATCAGTAATCAAATAGCCTTAAGTCAAGTGGCGCAAAACAGTTCTGAGACAGAAATGAAATGTAACTATAATGTCAAAGGAACACAAGCGTCTTTGACTCCATGTAACGATAAACTCGTGCTGGTAAACGCGGTTATGCATAGTTCTGAGGTGATTAGATGTCGGAAAGTTAAAAGGGTTCTTATCGAATGAACTGCCTGTTTCTGTAAGCTTATTAATACTGCACTGTATTACAATATTTATCAACCTTCAACAATCACGAACTGAATGAAAACAGTCTCCACGGCACTCATTTTGTCTCGAAGGTCACATGAAGCTCTTCAAATTAAGTTGAAATATAAAAGAGCTCATGTTCGTTTTTTTTTTAAGTTAGTATCATCTGAAAACACATGTCGTGAAAAAAGAACACATTTAGACTCTAACACGACTGCAAAAGTGCGTATCACAAAAAAATAGCTGAACACTTTATTCTACACTTACTCAGCATTTGGTAAAGAAGACAGCATGATCCTGGAGAGATCCTGGACCTTGACTATGAGCGTTATGCAAATTTCTTATTCCGGTTATTTTGCTTTAGCAGTTGAACCATGTTTTTCTCTTGGTTCTATTGCGAAGTGGACCATGATAACTTCATTAATATGAATACAATCTGTAGTTATTGGAATAAGATCAGTTTGGCAATATTAATCTATACCACATTAACTGTTTCGTCAAGCATGGATTCTGAGATACATGGATGATGATGTGTAGGATACTATGTACTTACGGGTTGGAAACAGCGCCATTAAACGACAAAATTTTTCGATGAACCTCATCGCATCTTCTCCGGTGTCTGGCCTGACAATATCAAGAGATCATGTGATATTGATTTGATTTTTTTTTATCATTCCAATAAGTTTATATTTGATATGTTGTATCTTGTTTCTTTGTCTTCAAACATGTCAAATAAAAGGAAATATACATTTGGGATCTGGAAGAAAACGAATTGAATGACCTATAAAAGAAATAACTCGTCTCCAAAAATTACCTTTTCGCCTCCTCCATCATAAACTCGAGAACGTCTCCAAAATATGATAACCTTGGACTGCATTAAAAATATATTTCTCCCACTAGACCGTAGGGCATATACGACAAGGATCGACCGGTACTTCTTAAACACTATAGTAGGTCCATTTATTTCACTCCCCTGCTAACAAAAATTTTTAGCTACTCCATAATGTTG
Organism: Diadema antillarum; assembly: GCF_040938485.1. Taxonomy (NCBI): domain Eukaryota; kingdom Metazoa; phylum Echinodermata; class Echinoidea; order Diadematoida; family Diadematidae; genus Diadema; species Diadema antillarum. The sequence continues at coordinate 1,801,799 of NW_027271581.1, read as the reverse complement.
CCTCGAAAACTCGCAAAAACGTACTTCTCATATTACAGCAGAAAAGAACCGTCTGGTGAATCAAGGAAAGTATTATTTTCTCCAAATCAAAACACTTACAGTTGTTAGTATGAATAAAAACGTGTGAGAAAAAAAAAAACCACCCTTACTGTAGTCCTTATAAATAGATGTTTGTTATTACATTTTGCTATTTTCCTCTCGGCTTTTATGGTATTATATTTGGAAAGTGTGACAACAGAGTTCTTAGAAAAGTTTGGATGAATTCCACTTATCTGTCAAAATCGTGTGAGTGTATAATGAGGGAGGGGTATCTCCTTACCATCTCCCTATGGTGACATCGAAATTGCACCATTTCTTGCTAAAAGTAGGGGATTGCTGTAAGGGATTAATTATGTCACTGAAAGTTCCTATGCAATGCATATAATGCATTTTCATTTTATGTTGGTTTGTGGTAATATCATCAACACTAGCATGTGGCCAAACGAATATCTAAATATCTGTCATATAGGTGGTAATCATAAATATTTGCTTAGAAAGGGAGACTGCATTATCAAAAATATCTGGGAACATGATCTGCAATTAATCTCTCACCTGTGATGATAAACATACACAGCGCAATGACACATTGCATCCTTTCTTTTGACAAGGGTCATATTATTAACTGTAAATATGCCATCTGGAAACAAAAAAGACAGAGCAGAAAAAAAAGAAAGTAATCATTTTGATTGTTAAACACATCATTATATCTATCGCAATTTGTATATTTATTTTGAAATTTATACGACATACAACGAATTCGCAAAACATAATTGTTTAAGATTTCAGATTTGACGGCTACGTTTATACTGACCGTCATCTCACCATCAATTTGGAGCAACTGATTTGTAATACTAACAGACTAAAGTCCTTTGCAGACTTTCTCTTTTCTTCTTTTTCTTTAACCAAGGATTGTTCTCGAAGTGATAGCTCGTCAACAGTTTGTTTACAAGCTCTTCTTCACTCGTGAAGTGAAAAATCAATGCAAAAATACGATGGAAGAGTGTGAGAAGCGGACGTCACTGCACAAAGTGACCAGCCTTTTAAAAAAGTTTATCTTTGACACACTTGACATAATCATACTAGTAATAAAAAAAAAAACTGTTTGTTGATAGGATGTGGTAGTGTAAAAGCAATCACATATTGACGGTGACTGCGTGGAAAGTATATAGTGATAATAACGATGCACACACTGACAGTGGCACATTTTTTTTTTCTTTTGGGTGCGAATCACAAGCTAGACAGTCGCAGGACTCATACAGTCCACGAGTTACACAGCTCACAAGTCATACAGTCTATGAGCTACACACTCAATAAAAAAGGGGTCCACGAACTGGTAAACCTTCTCTGCCTAAAATGTTCCTCGTCACATTGCTCGTGGGCCTGATATACTTGTTTAGGTATGTGACTCGAGGGCTGTACGACTCATGGGTGTACGACTCATGTTATTCAATACGTCCAGTTCGTCGGCCGCATGAATCGCTGTTATCTAGCTCTTTGGATGTTTTTGTTTGTTTGTTTGTTTTGCTTTGTTTTGTTTTTTGTAGGTAACATGTAGAAATGAGTGATTCCAGGATTAATAACTGAATTTCCTGTGACAAGTTTACTCACGCATTTCGTCCATAAGGCATTCCAAAGTCTCGGAAGAGAAGTCTGCTATTCCACAGGTGTCAATTAAATCAATTGTTCCAGTCAATATGTGATTGGTCTTCCCTCCTGGATGTTCTACGTACCCTTTGGCGTTTTCGATTGAGTATTTTCCTGTCCATTGAATATAAACAGAACCAAGAACAGTTACACCTTCAGGGAGAGGAATAAAGTTCTTTCTTCCTCTCTATCTCTATACATCCGCAGCTTTGACAATGTCTTCCAGTGTTCCTTGGTCTTTTGTCCCCGTGATTTTTTTTTTTGTTATTGTCATAAACACAAATTTCTTATCTAATAGATGAGAGTGTGCACAAAGGCAGGCACACACACACACACACACACACACACACACACACGACAGACTATGCATTGCACTAGCTGCTAAGCATTCCGTAACCTTCAGCTTGCATACAAAAGAGAAGCAAACATAAGTCGTGGGGGGGGGGGAATAAGTGTTTTTTTTTTTTTAGGGGGTCGGGATGTCAGGGTACAATGTACATAATCATCATAATATGACGGTGCAACTAAAAATGGGCATAGCGTTCCGGCAGACTTAATGTTCTCTCAGTCTCCCTTACTTATATGCACTATGTTTACATTGTACGTAGCCCTTTCACTAATCTTACTGATTTATCTGTGAGCTGGTAAAGAATCTATGGTCTAGGTGTTGGAGTATGAACAACGACATACAACAAATCGTCGAAACTTAATGATAGGTCTGCAGACAAAAAACATGTGTTTGATAAGGAAGTATTACAATTTTGGTTGCATTGTAACAAGTGTTTATTGGAATTATATACTTTTTTTCCACAACCCCCCACCCTCAAAAAAGAAAGAAAGAACAGTCGCATTACCGTGAGAGATGAAAAAAAAAATACATCTCTACCCCTCAAAAAGCAGCAAAATGAATATCTTTTACCAGTGAGAGCACGCTTCAGCGAGTTGATGAAACACGATCTGTCAGCACCACTTTCACCGAACAAACCGATGTTCACCTTTGATTGGCTTTCAAAAGGTGTTGTAAACCACGCCATGCCCGGTACATAATCCTGTATTTTTCGTCGAAAGTCGTCGCATTCTTTCTGTAAACTGTTCACTAATGATAAAACAGACCATTATGCTGATTGACCAGATCCTGTGGTTGCCATGTATTTGCAGATTATTCTAAGCACTGAGAAATTCCCTAAATCATCCAAAACGGAAAATCTTAGACACTCTATAAGGTGTTGTGAGCGATGTATAATGCTTGTCTTTTATAGTGAAACCTTACTAAATTCATCCGACCATATAGTTCCACAATTCATTGTCTTCACTCGACCATGTTAATCTATTTTTTTTTAGGGGGGGGGGGGGTAGGCGGTATAGAAGAAAAGTGATCATTCTCCATTGGGAAATTAAGTACCTTACAAGTGAAAAAGTGAGTAGCACATACTCATATCACGGTTGGTACACTGTAAAGAAGAAACTGTAATCGCATAATTATAAAGTGAACACATTTTTTAAAGAAGTATTTTCCCTGCTTTAAATGGTGAATCACATCACTATTCTTTTCGGGAGAAAGGGAAATAATGGTTATAGAAATAACCTTGGACTATGATTGTCTCGGCTTGTGCCGAAAGGGTGGGTTGGGTGGTGGCGCGTCGCGTTAATTGGAACACCACCCTTCGTCCAAAGCCCCCCCCCCCCCCGGTTTTGCCGAAAGGGTGCGTTGGGAGCGTTGGGTCGCGTCGCGTTGACTGGAACCCCACCCTTCGTCCAAAGCCCCCCCCCCCCCCCCCCCCCCCGGTTTTGCGGAAAGGGTGCGTTGGTACTTTTTCTCATGTAATATTAAAAGACGAGTTTTGAATTTATATTTAATCTTCAAACAACCATTTCAAAGAGGCTATCGTCCGGATCGGTTTACACTCTATTACCACTTGGTCTACAGCCAGTTGGTCTGGCACCATGGGGGAGGGGCGAGGGACCCTTAACTTTACCCTTATCTTATTTCATGTGTATGAACATCTGTTTTCTCCCTCAATGCACGGTCAGAGGGTAGTCCGTAGTCGTAGAAAAAAAAAAGAAGGAAGATAGCCCAGTTGGTCATATAGACGAAACGATACTTGGACCAAATGGTACCTGATTAGACCAGGAGGCTGGCTATCAGACCAAATGACAATAAGATCAATGGTTATTAGACAAAATGGGTGTAGACTAAATGTGACCGTGCACCTCAAAACGAACATAAAGTCGCACACATTGATTTTGCGTGAGGACTGAAAATAAGTGAAATGGGTCAACCTAGCCGAACTTGACTTTTTTATATTTTCTGAAAGAGCGGGTCTTCTTTTACACTATACTAAAATTTGGTATCATAAAACGGGCAGGAAAGTGTGTTTTTTAGCAGTTTATCTCGAACATTTTTGGTAGAATAGTGTGATTAGGTGTGTCTTTAGAATCCCTTTTTCATTTCTGAAAAACCTTGTCCACACTCTTCACTTTCAACTCTAATAACTTTTGAAAGAATAGTGCTACTGCTTTGAAAGTTGACATCAATTATGGACAGAATGTGTTAATAAGGCATGCACAATTTCAGTTTAATCTGATAATCGCTTCACTGTTGTTACTCTGGTGGTTTACTTCCTGTTTTTGTCTCATTCATCGCACAGCCAGCATGGTTTGGTAAAGATTAAGCGCTTGAATAGACACTGTACTTCAGAGTCTCTTTTCTCAGTTCACACTTTTCCTGAGTTTGTGCTTTCTTTCCAATATTTAGATAGGTTAGGAGAGTCCATTTGATTTGATTTATACACCATTTTAAAGCTTAAAGTCTGCTCTTTCAGAATATGGTCTTAACTAAAAAATCATGTCTGACGACGTTTTGTTTGTTTTGAGGTGCAGTGTCACAAATGATGATAGACAGAGGCTAGACCAACTGGGCAATGGACCAAAATTAATGATGTCTACACCAAATTTATATTGGACAAATTTGGTTTTATTTTAGACCATTTGATGATTAGGCGAAATGGAATTACTTGTAGACTAACTCATAATAGACAAAATCGGTATTTGATGATATAAATTGGTGTTAGACCAAAAATAGACCAAATGGCTATTATTAGACGAATTGACTGTAGACCAAGTAGTAATTAAACCAAATAACGATTAGACTAAACAGTATATATTGGACGAAATGATGACTAGACCAACTGGTTATTAGACCAACTGATATTAAGCAGTCTATTAGACCAACTGGCTGTAGACCAAGTGGTAATAGAGTGTAAACCGATCCGGACTATAGTCTCTTTGAAATGGTTGTTTGAAGATCAAATATAAATTCAAAACTCGTCTTTTAATATTACATGAGAAAAAGTACCAACGCACCCTTTCGGCAAAACCGGGGGGGGGGGGGCTTTGGACGAAGGGTGGGGTTCCAGTCAACGCGACGCGACCCAGCGCTCCCAACGCACCCTTTCGGCAAACGGGGGTGGGGGGGGGGGGGGGGCTTTGGACGAAGGGTGGTGTTCCCACTGACGCGACGCGCCACCACCCAACCCACCCTTTCGGCACAAGCCGATTGTCTCTATCTTATCATAAGAGACGTTATACCATTGTGTAAACGTTTTTTTTTTTTTTTTTGTTTTTTTTTTTCATACCGGGTAAGAGTTCCTCTTCTTCTTTGTATATTCTCCGCCAGCAAGGATTCCATCCACATCCTTTGAAACATGACATCAACAACAATAAAAAAATGAAATTGTTCTTGTATGTATCATTTTATAATATTTGATATGTTGGACACTCTAACTACTTATTTGCTCATAATTGATAACATTCTATATGTTAAAATTTACCATCGTAAGGTTACACATTCCTTCACTCATAGTTGTGAATTCTATGGTATACGTTATGAAGCTTTCATTCTGAAGTGACATGAGGAGCAAGTTATATCATAATAACTCATACGACCTTTTAAAGGGTAGGCCAGAGAACAGGCATCTTACCACATTCATTGTTTGGGTTACATTGAGTATGGATTAACAAAAATCGAATCGCGATACCTTTTTGTTGTAGGTAGTTCAGATAGTGTTTCTGAAGAAATTTTCCAACGAGGAGAAATGCGATGAAAAAGCAAACAGATATACCAATGACGAGTCCAATGACAAGACCTAAATTGCTACTTTTCCCTGAAATATGACGTGGAAACAATCAAACATGTAATCATCTCCGTATAACATTTGCAAGAAATTATTTGTAGAGAGTGAGAGAGAGAGTGAGGGAGAGAGGTGTCTTGGCAACATCACAATATCTATTTTTTGATTTTTTTTTTTAACGCCGAAAAAACAATTTGGAATAATATGTGAATTTGCCAAAAAAAAAAAAAAAAAAACAAGAAAAGTCGTACCCCCTGATTTTGCGTAAGGATTCAATATAGGTTAAATGTGTTAATTCAGTCAATCTTAGGCTTTTCGTACCTTCTAATAGAGGAATTCCTCTTGTACATTATTCTTAAGATTGGGATCATAAAAGGAAATTGTGTTGTTAGCATATTTTTTTTTCTAGAACCTCTATATACTTTGTAGAATTTTGTAGTGTGATTATGTTTGTCTTGGAGTGCCCTTTTCATATCGTAAAAAGCCATTTAAACAATCATCAATTTCAACCCCAATGACTTTTGAAATATAGGGTGCTACTGCTTTGAACGTTGGTGTTAGTCATGGACAGAACGAGCCAATATAGCAAGATTAATTTCAGCTTAATTTTAACAACCTCGACACATACGAGTCTCTTATCTCATTTATACACAATTTTCCAACGCGTGTGAGTTTGTCTTATATTTAGACAAGTTAGGAAAATCCATAATATTATGAATCGAGTTGAACATCATAGAATTATTTTGCCCGTAACTAAAAATCCATGTCTGGCGGCTTTTTCTTGGTTTTAGTGATGCAGGCCACACAACGGATTATCGGAATAAACATCGTAAGAAGTTGCACTGTTGAAAAAAAAAAAAGACTCTGAACGATGGAGGTAAGGTGTACCGTTTTCACTGTTTTTTGCATGTATTGTTAAATAGAAAAGAAGCTTGCTTGATTGGGTTGACTAAACAAAAGCATTTTATACTTATTTCCACATGAATACATATGTGTGTGCGTGTGTGTGAGCATTTGTGACCGTGCATCACAAAACTAACAAAGAGTCGCACCCCTTGATTTCAACTGAGGACTCAAAAAAAGGTGAAATGGGTCAACCGAATCAATCTTGAGTTGGCATTAATCATGGATAGAACATGTGGTAAGTCGACATGCTCAACTTCAGCTTAATCTGATAATCTTTTCACTAGGCGTTTTCACATCAGCCCGATAAAAGTCCAAGCTCGAGAAATTTTTCGCGATTGCGAGTTAGCGCGCTATTCTATTTCTTATTCACATCAGCCCGAAGAGAATCAGCCCGAATTTTTGTCGAGCTAATTCGACAGCTGAGTATGTGCAAACATCATAAGTAATGTGTGTGCCCTCTCAAAAATTCCTCGTGATTTGTGTGCAGTTTCCCTCGATCGATCGGGTCACACACGCTAGGCATAATGGGATGCATCGCGCTAATTTCTCGAGTCGTTTTCACATTATCAAATAGCGCGCTACTATCCCGCTATTTCAGAAATTTCCCGAGTTGGACTCGAAAAATTTTCTCGATCAGACCGATACAATTAGCGCGTTAATTTGTGTTCACATTATCAAATAGCGCGCTATTTCGAAACATCGGGCTGACGTGAAAACGCCTATTGTTGTTGCTCCGGTGGTTTACATCCTGTGTTTTGTCCCTTACATTGCACAGCTAGCACGACTCGGTAAAGATTAAGCGCTTGAATAGACCCTGTACTTCACAGCCTCTTTTCTCAGTTCGCACTTTCCCAGAGTGTGCACATTTATTCTAGCATTTAGATAGGTTAGAGGAGTCCATTTGACATGAGTAACACACAATTTTAAAGCTTAGAGTCTGCTCTTCAAGAATCTGTCCTCAACTAAACATCCATGTCTGGCGACTTTTTGTTGGTTTTGTGATGCAGGGTCGCATTTATAACGTTAACTCTGTGATGGTTAATTACAATAAACCCCAGAATAAATTAAAATCACAACATGTGTTTAAAGATTTTTTACTTGATCATGAAAGACAATTTTGTATTGGCGCCATATCATTTGGAAAGAAAAAAAAAAGAGTGACGAAGTTTAATAAACCTGAAATAGGTAGAACGGTGATTTCTGCGGAAGACGTTCCATTCAGTGAGTCTCCAGTAGCCGTGCATATGAAGGTTTGCTCCATCCCGTGTTTGACTGAAACAGTGATTGTCTCGAACCTTTCGTATGTGTCATCAGACAGTCTTGTCTGCTGCGAAACAACAGAATGTATTCCTTTTCCTGTCTCCTTGATCCACAGCATTGAAACGTTAGGCTTGAATCCACGTACGACGCACGTAAGGTCAAAGGAAGAAGTGAGGGAGGGAGTTTGGTAGGTACACCGGCTTGGATTCGGCTCGCTTCTATCGACGCATTCCTCGATTTCATGTGTTGATGGCATTGCTAGGGAAACAAGAAATAACATACTTATCTGGAGAATAATTATTTGCCATCTAACAATTACTAACAACGCTTTTTTTTTTCAAAGATTTGTTCTATGTGGTTACCAAATACGTCACCAGCACGAACGAAAAAAAAGTCAAGAATTTGCCGGACTATAGGCATGCGATTGGACTACTAAAGTCCATAATAAAATTGGAGGAGGGGGTAGGAAGATATGATGAAGTACACACAAACATTCCAAACATGAATATCTACAGAATTTCTAAATAAAAAAACTCATACAAATTCACATGTGAAAACGGATCCAGATATCTACAAGACAATATAGAATAAAGAAATTCTTATTTAGAAAACACATTGAATTGTATTTTTAGACAAAAACTTTAGCTGCAGTTGCATTTCTATAACGCTAAGGATTTATAAATTTTTAAGTAAAGACGGAAATAAAAAATGATGAAAAACCACGGCTGTATATAAAGTCGGACTGGTCAGCATACGAAGAGTTTGTTCGCAAAAACCGATAAGTCCATATTTGCCAAATGGAGATATTTGCGATTAAAGGTCAAGAAAAATAAAGAGAATAATAAGAAAATTTTTGCTTCTTTTGACCATAACTTCAAAAATGTACCTTTTTATGTAGTGTTTGTTTGTTTGTTTGTTCATTTTCCATCTGACAAGATGGCTGGATATCCCATATTCAGCTACGTTAAGCTGGTTTTCCATGGGGTCCAGTTGGATGTGAGGTGGGACCACTTCACCGGGTTAAACACCCTGCTCTTTGCGATGAATGAATGAAGCGGGATCTTTTACGTGCATGAGTTGTTGCTCTCTCATACACGGGACCTCCATTTTATGTCCTATCCGAGGGACAGAGTGTTTTGCCTCTTGCTAGAGGGGACGATATGTTTACACACAACATTGTAGTGACCAATATATCATTTAAAAGGTATTATTTTGTACTTTATTACAGAGACCGTACTTCAAAATCTTCAAAAATGGACTTATCGGCCTAATTGCCGCCAACAGATTGCCATTCACTGACAACGTAGGTGCGCGGAGAGCAGTAATTGACGTTCTCAAGACCCGGTCAGATCTATTATGGAACAGGTAACAGACCTGATTGACTCGATATCTTTATGGAGAACTAGAACAACACTTGCTATCACCATTGTGCGCTGTTTCCATGAACGTCCTCATTCATTCTTAACTTTCTTTTACTTAGTATGCTATATTATATCGTGTCTTATAATGTCCAATACCGACAAGTGAACATGGTGAAACTTTCGCATTTTCATAGTTATCTTCACTGAATTGTTGTTTTAAAAAAAATCATTTGAAAGTTGCTCGGAGCCTTCGATACGAACAATTACTCACAGAAAACTGTCATAAGGGTGGAATTCGAGGAAATCTGGAAATTCTGAAGCACCAATTCACAACAATAGAGACCCTCATCTCCCACTTCTAAGTCAGTGATGATTAGGTTGAAGTTCCTGTCAATGTCAAAGCGTTCCTCACTGCTGACGAAATTCCCGTCAAAGAATGCCTTGCCAGTCGACTGCTCAGGGTTTGAAATGTGCACCTTGCCCCAATACACAAAGAGCGGCTCATCATGGAAGTCACATGGTAGTCGGATGTCTTCCCCTTTCCATCCTTGAACTGTAGGAACGGTGTCTACCACTGGGGCTAGACGATGGAAATTGTGTATATCAGTTTTGTGTTATTTATGCATGTTATACTTGCACGGTTCATGGTAGGAACAGGTTGCTTTGGGCATCACACAAATTAGATAACTCCAAACAAATAAGATAATGATATGCAAATTCATGGATGCGTTAGTTTCTCCTACAAGCCTACGGCATAAAATATGACTGGGTTTGAATGTTCAGTCTTTATGAAAGGTCTCGTAGAAAATACATTCCATATGTTTAGCTTTAAGACTGTTTAGACGTTGGAATACCTCCCAGTTGGGGGGAGGGGAGGTGATTGAAAAAGTACCGCGCCACTTTGAGAACGACAGAGTAGCAAGAGAGAGAAAGAGAGAGAGAGAGAGAGAGAGAGAGAGAGAGAGGGAAAGGTTCTTCAAATTTTTTGCTCAGTTTGAGAACCAAGCTGCGATTTTACCAGATATTCCTCAGACGCGCCTAACAGGGTTCTTTGTAACGGATGTTTGATTTTGTAAAAATGCATGGAGGTTGACTGTGTTGTGCATATTTTATTTACAAAATGATATAAGATATTTATAAAGTCAAAATATTTAGTGTAAATCGATAAAATGATCGATAACAAGTTGAGGATTTTGACTTAGTAACGCTTTCTCGTTGGTCTGACTTCAAGTTCGCTTGTAAAAAAATGACTAAAGTTGCATTGATTATGTTTAAGCATTGTTGATTCATGAAACTGGAAGTTGATATGAGATACTACAACATAATAATCATGAATGAAGAGTTCTGTTTCAAAGAAAGAAAGTTAAATGGACCCGCTAATCAATCTTCATTCTATAATATAGTCACCGTGGTTTGGTATTGCGTGCGCGCAACCAGCGTCTGCGTCGCATCACCGTCTCGCGTACGATCCGTACTAAATCAAATTTCCACCGATGCATTTCGGTATCCTGGCTCACTTTCATCACGGTCAAACTTTCCAGATACGTCACAAGCTTCTCACACAAATGAGACTGGGGAAAAAAAAAAAACGATTCCTCAGAAAACCCTAGACATACAAAAGACATTTTCTACCCTTTTCTTTTCTTTTTCTTTTTATTTGATGGGGGGGGGGGGAGGGGGCAGATCAATCACTCACAGGTAATAGACAGTAGGGTTGAATTTGAGAAAACCTTCAAATTTCCCAATACAAGCTGGCAATGGTAGCGGCCCTCATCTTTCACTTGCAAGTCGGTGATGACGAGACTAAAATTCATGTCCATTTCGAAACGCCCCTCCTTGCTCATGAAGTTCCCATCTAAGAAAAACGCCTTCCTCGTCTGTATCTGCTGATTTGAGCTGTTCTCCATGACCCACAATACAGCGAATGGCTCTTCCTCGAAGTAACATGGCAGTCGAATGGTTTCCCTCGTCCATACCCGAACGGTTGACACAGTGCCTACCACTGAGGCTAGGAGATAAAAAAGTGAGAAGAGTATCCCTTACAGTAAGTATGTTAGTCAAACAGGAAAAGTGTCTTTATTGTTAATTTGGTCTTTAAATAATTGATTTATTATTTGTTACCTTTCAAGGGGCACATGGAGGTGCAAAAACTCGTTTTGACGTTTCATGGCTTTTGTAATGACGCATCACAATTATGAATACGAGAATTTGATGGCAGATAATACTTGAACATGTACAAAATGCCATCTTCCCTTGTTAGATTTACACTCACCGTACTATAACCTACACCCCATTTATCATCAGCTATACACTGCGCTAATGCTTTACGTTTTTTTACGGCCTATGGTGCTTCTCAAGATATTTACTAATTGTAACCAGATACAATAAGGCTATTAAGGTTATAAATACAAATTGCATTTTGACCTGCCACATGCACTTGTAACAGAGATTTCTCTTTGTAATTTCTTTCATTCATTCTGTTTTGTGTATGGTGTCAACAAATACCGTCACACTGCGTTACTGTGAATAATAGCTTCCACCTACTTGCAATTCACATACTCACATATGGGGGATCAAAGTTCATGTGGCTTTCGTAGTTTGAATATGTGTCGTTATGTTCCACATGCTATATTATGACTCGGGTGAACAAATCGCGACGCCGCCGTTCAGTTGCAAGGTGCAGACTCTTCTTTGTTTATGCACAGGGCGCATCCGTTACATTCTTAAACGCACACAGTGCACACTAACACAAAGATTTACACGTGATCAAAATGGGAGTGAGTCCGACACGTGTAGCTGACTTGTAAGTGGCACTTCTTTCGGACTCTCGGGACTTTCATTGGGATGCAAATTAGCTCCTAGCATAATTGACCACAGGGTTGAAACATTGACATTGCTTGCAAAAGAACTAGCTTGCAAACGTTTGACTCTGTATGTATGGAAAATATTACTCTTACCTTCTGTAGCGGTATAATAGATCACAGAGACCGTCACTGTTAGTAACAGAACTGCGCTCTTGTAGTTTCTGTCCATTTTACTTGTAAGGAATTGGTGTGCTACATGTCCAAAATAAGACAAGCTAGATGATTAAAATATCGTTAAAGCCCGTCAATTGATTTGCCTTCCCTTCGCCTGGGAACTAGAGGGGGTAAAAATTGCATGAATACTAAACACCCGATACGTGATCACTAGACCATTGTGGTGATGTTTACGGATTGGCAGTTTTCTGTGGAAGATGGTAGAGACTAAACTACCTGATGCACTGCCGGAATGATAATGCTTGACATTTCGCTGCTCGCCAAAAGCTTTGTGTTAAAAAGAAATATCTTTCACGACAATTGCCGATAAAACAAATTGGATTTTTCCTTTTCTGTGCTGAATATTTTATCAGCTTGTCTGAAAAAAAAAATGAATGATGGAGCAGCTTTCCTTATGTCGGCATTAATCTTTCAGGACTGAACAATTCCATTCAACTCGTCTTCCAGTTAGATTTCAAACTCTCGGGGGGGGGGGTCATTTTATTTCTATTTCTGAAGATGAGATTCAAAAACATCGTATTAGGTATAACAGAAATATATTTTTAATTGAAATCTTTTAGTGAATGCTCTGGATGTTATGGTAAAAATCAAACCCAATTCTATATCATGATAGCATGGAGCTCTATTATCACTTTATTCTGTATCTTGTAATTGGCAAAGAGAAATCAAGTGAATTCAATGAATCGATGGGACTAGTAATGAGAGGTATAAACAGTTTATTCTGATCAGAACAACGAGTTTATCCTACGAGTTCGACACCCTTGAGTGAAACAGCCTCTCGACATAAAAAAAAGAATCACACTTTCCATGAGTCATACAGCCTACAAGTCAGACAACTCACGAGCTCAACAGTAGACAGAAAAAAAAATGCAAAAAAAAAAAAGGCCCATGAGCTCAAAACAAGGCAAATAAGGCCCATGAGATCGACACTATGCTGGGCTAATGAGAAAACGGAACCAACACTGTGTCTCGTGAGCCTTGTCTGCCTAGTGTCGTCCATTTGACTTGATTTTTTCCCCCTTGGGCGTATGCTTTACTCAATTATTTCTTCAATGTGTTTGAACATAACTTTCAGCAGAAAATTAAGTGTCATAACGCTTGACTATTAATCACTATAGCAAGCAGAAAAGCTTCATTTTTTTCTGAGGTGTACCTGCTTTTTTGGTGGATTAGTTGAAAATGTATTTAGTAATATTGTTTATCATAAGAGATGGCTGGGAACTTTAACCACGTAAATAGGAGCATTATTCAAAGGAGGTATATAATTATTCTTCTACTGTATTCATATGTGATAACTGTATTTTAGAACCTCCCTGAACTTACGGCTCTTTGATTTTCATAAATGGCCATCGTGGTGATATAGAGTTGCTTCATAAGAGGAGTGTATTAAAGGGAAAGAGTCTAAATATAGATTCCTAAGAGATTTCGAAGAACTGTGTATTAATGTTTATGCGTGTGTGTGTGTGTGTGTGTGTGTATGTGTGCATTGTTCTAATTTTTTTCAGAGGTGTGGTCAGGTTCCATTGCAAATTCTTCAAACGCATGGATACGTAGTCATTAAAGTTCTTATAGAGACGACAGCGAAAAAAAATATGTATAAAAGGAGAGTTTATTCACAAGTTTGGAATATCGAACAAATGTATAAAAAAGAAAGAAGGAGTAAAGTGAAAGAAATTTATCCTGGGCCCACCGAACACTACAATATGCGTTGAAATATTGTATAAGAAATGAAAACAAGCATTGCAAACACGATTTCATAGTAACTGGAAAAAGTGTACAAAAATTCAAGTCCTAGTGGAAAAAAAGGCATAAAAATGTACAAACGAGAACTTGCTGAAAATAATCTAAACGCGTGAGCGATCATAGACGCGCCACATAATCGATTTACAATCAACAACATATTCAAGATATGTTTCATCCAATTTCTAATATCAACTTATATGATGAATAGTGAAGAACAAAAATCAACAAATGAATTCTCTCTTTCATACACAAGTAAAACGTGTTATATGAAATAATTCATGCATCGTTAATTCAACAACAAAAACAATATTGAAGAAAAAACGTGAGAAACAGAAGTGCGCATGAACTATGTTCTGACAGAAAGCGTACTCTATCGCAATCGAACAAGACAAGTTCTTGAAAGAACTAATGTGTGTATGAAGCAGTCCTCACCAGCTATATTAGATACGTAAGTTTCAAAGTCGTATTTTCAAGGATATGCTAATACAGGACTGTAAACACATTCAACCTTGAAGTTGCGTGCCCACATATGCACAAAGACTCTTCGATGCGTGCTTATTTGAAGTTGCACCTACAATTACTGCTGATTGATATGATATTTTACATAGCATTGTGTAAAAATTACCCTTTCAAAATAAACAGGACAAGACCACTATCAGGATCACTTTGTTTTACAATGTTTTGGATATCTCAGTCATTTCAAAAACATTTTTGATCAAATACACTTTCAATCCCTTGATAGAATTGTTTCGATCTGTACTGTTTCTTGGAGTGGTTCATTAAAATAACTCGCTAAACGTTAAAGCTGAATCCTCGCCACAACCAGTACTACACCATAATTTTAACTTCATCACAATTACCCATTAAACATATATATTTTTGTCATTGTGTGTGCGTGTGTGTGGCTTCACTGTCTGTTCAGTCTGTTTATTTATAGACAATGATAATGAAACATTTTTTGGTTATACATTCTTATCAACTTACTAGCCGATTTCCCCCTGGTATTTAGTAATATTGTTTATCATAAGAGATGGCTGGGAATTTTAACCATGTACATAGGAGCATTTTTCTCAGGAGGTATATATTCTTCTACTGTGTTCATATGTGATAACTGTATTTTCGAACCTCCCTGAACTTGCGGCTCTTTGATTTTCAAAAGCCATCGTGGTGATATAGAGTTCCTTCATAAGAGGAGTGTATCAAAGGGAAAGGGCCTAAATATAGATTCCGAAGAGATTTCAAAGAACTGTGTATTAATGTTTATGCGCGCGCGCGCTGTGTGTGTGTGTGTGTGTGTGTGTGTGTGTTTGTGCATTGTTCTTTATTTTTTTCAGAGGTGTGTTCAGGTTCCCTTGCAAATTCTTCAAACGCATGGATACGTAGTCATTAAAGTTCTTTTAGAGACGACATCGAACAAAATTATGTATAAAAGGAGAGTTTATTCACAAAGTGAAAGAAATTTATCCTGGGCCCACCGAACACTACAATATGCGTATAAATATTGTATAAGAAATGAAAACAAGCATTGCAAACACGATTTCATAGTAACTGGAAAAAGTGAACAAAAAATCAAATTCTTGTGGAACAAAAGGCAAAGAAATGTACAAACGAGAACTTGCTGAAAATAATCTAAACGCGTGAGCGATTATAGACGCGCCACATAATCAATTTACAATCAACAACATATTTAAGATATGTTTCATCCAATTTCAAATATCAACTTATGTGATGAATAGTGAAGAAGAAAAATCAACAACTGAATTATCATTCTCTTTTTCATACACAAGTAAAACGTGTTAATTGAAGTTATTCATGTATCGTGAATTAAAAAAAAAGAATAAAAAAAAAACGTGAGAAACAAAAGTGCGCATGAACTATGTTCTGACAGAAAGCGTACTCTATCGTAACCGAACAAGACAAGTACTTGAAAGAATTAATGTGTATATGAAGCTGTCCTCACCAGCTATGTAGGTTTCAAAGTCGTATTTTCAAGGATATGTGCTAATACAGGACTGTAAACACATTTACCTTGCAGTTGCGTGCCCACAAACATTGTACATGTACAAAGACTCTTCGATGCATGCTTGTTTGAAGTTGCATCTACAATTATGTATTATGTACAATATAGGATATTGATCTGTGTGCACTATGATAATACATCATATTATGTGATCAACTTATGTGATGAATAGTGAAGAAGAGAAATCAACAACTGAATTATCATTCTCTTTTTCATACACAAGTAAAACGTGTTAATTGAAGTTATTCATGTATCGTGAATTCAAAAAAAAAATTAAGAAAAAACGTGAGAAACAAAAGTGCGCATGAACTATGTTCTGACAGAAAGCGTACTCTATCGTAACCAAACAAGACAAGTACTTGAAAGAATTAATGTGTATATGAAGCTGTCCTCACCAGCTATGTAGGTTTCAAAGTCGTATTTTCAAGGATATGTGCTAATACAGGACTGTAAACACATTTATCTTGCAGTTGCGTGCCCACATATATTGTACATGTACAAAGACTCTTCGATGCGTGCTTGTTTGAAGTTGCACCTATAATTATGTATTATGTACAATAATCCCCCGATATTGATCTGTGTGCACTATGATAATACAATACAAATCAAATGAGGGTTTGTATCGACATCTTACCGACCTTAAAAAAGGAGAACGAAATAACAATTAAGACAACGAAATACGATGCCCCGTACACTCGACATATTAAAGCAATACACATAGAATCGCACGACAAATTTTAATCCAAATAGAAAGATATTCATGCATGGCTTTAGTAAAGGTTTTTCCTGTCAAGGTCATACTTGTATGATTCTCGCCCGCGAAAATGTTCGGGCACTCAAATGCAGAATCTTAGCAATCAATTTTATTTATGGAACCTCTATTTCGTTTCCGCCAAATCAAATTCATGCATGGACATTCAATTTCCAAATGCGAGCATTGCATGTTCTACTCGTGCATCAAATTTACGCGATAGTCCCAACTGAGCTTGTCTGGGCGTTCAGTTTCATTTTCGTTCAATCTATCATGAAGAAGATGGAATAGATTTTTGAAGAAGTTGTTATGGGATGAGGATGGAGGGAGAAGGAACATTCACAACCCAGAAAGGCATAGTATGATTATGATTGTTTAAAGGTTCTATATTGTATTGTGTTCATGTATTCTATAGGTCTTTCATTTGAAGAAATATCGAATTGTAAGGTCAATCAGCAGTGCATCCACACAACACAACAACAAGCTTTTTACAGTCCTTCATGACACCGCATGCTCTAAAAAAGTACAACACCCAAACACTCATCACACAATGCATCAGTTGCAGGACAAACTGACACACAGTGATCTCACATAGTCCCGGAAAATTAAATCAATAAGATAACAATGAATATCATACAAGGTGTATCTAATGTTCATGTTTCCTGAATCAATTGTGTTGGTGATGCAATAATGAAACCGCCTGTTCCTAATAATACTTGCTTGTAAAGCATGTAATGTGCTTGAAAATGAGAGTGATTTTCATGACATAAAGTGTCATTGGCAACGTGATTTTACCGGAACTTTGTCATATTTGCGTGGAGAAGTGCAGAGAAACCTTTTATGAGAATAAATTGTGACCCAAATACAGTGGTGGCGTTTTATTATTTTTTTTTCAGTCGTTTAACCTTTCCCATTATGATGTCGTGTTTATGCAAGGACAACATGTTTTAGTGTGAAGTTTCGTTCTTGTTGTTGCTGATTCACCCATTGTAAGGCAAAATATGTAATTTGACTTACTTTTCTCCGATTTTAAGTCTATCTTATTTTTTTGATGATAAATCTCCGTATGATATGATTCTGTCTCGTTTCATTTTTTCTTCCCTGATTCAGAGAACTGCAACTGTGTGGGCATCTTTCCGAGATTTTCACGATAAAAACCGGCTTGAAAATGACTAAGAAAATACATAATAGCTGAAAACTACCTGCAACTATTCTAATGAACTCGCGTTCAACATGATTTTTTTTTTCAATGGGTAGGTTATTTATATACTTTTCTTTGTATGACTAAATCAATAGTTGGATGCTACAGCAAACGGATGTGAATACTTACAAGGATTACCATGAAAGAATCTTCATGATAAACAGCATGGAAAAATTTAATGAGAAGCCATGGTAAAATATTTTCATACTCTTTTGTTTGAATTAAATTTTAACCGTTATGAGGTTAGCCACCCGCTTTCACATGTTTCTTGCGGTATTTGATAGTCTCATCACAAATCTGCAGGGCCGACCAAAGAAACTGTAGATACTTCACGTCCTTTTCTAAGTCCTCCTCATTATCAGAAGTGGTGTAGTTCTCAAACATCCAGATTCTCTTCTTGCCTCTGAACCTTGATATCTGATTTCGAACAGTCTTCGGATCGGCAATATCATCTTTGTGTGTTAGCACAGTCAGTGAATTTGTGCCTGAAAAGAAATACGATAAAAGTTGAAAAGATAAAATGCAGACTTTGACAATCTAATACTAGCCGATAAGTGCGAAATCACATATTCCTTCCGTCTATCAACGTGGGATACAATCATCATATTACTCCCTTTATGCGGCAAATCTTTTGCTACGGACTTTGTAACAAAGGATACAACCCTCAAAGGAATAATAGAAAGTGCCGCTGTCGAATATAAAAGAGGAATAAGCTTGTCAGAGGGTGGTCACAGATTAAGTCTATTTTGTAAGACATGCGGAACTGTACTGTAAAGAAAGAGAAGGTCAAACCAATAAATGTGTGTATTAAAGAAGGATTTCAGCAATCAATGTAGTTCCTATAGGTGTTCTGAAAGACAATTAAATTTTACAACTCAAAATGTACATAGAGACATCCTTTGTATAACATTTTCAATCTCCATTGTCATGGCGACTGCGCTACATGAAACATGCGAATTAAGTCAGTCAATTGAACACCTCTCTGGAGAAATCAAGCCGGAAGCCCTTTGAATCTTGTGTACATGTGCATTTAAGAGGGCTTATGTTTGTCTCAGTGACATCATTTTGCACCCAATAAAGTATTCACTTCATTTGTTCATTGTAATTTTATACACCATTATATCTTTCTCTATTCTTGATTTTTTATTAATATTGACTTACTTCATTTGGTTAAATTAAATTGGAATGTCTATACATCGAAAGTAATGTGCAACTGATAAATTTGCTTTGCAATTATGTGTGAATAATAGTATTATTTTTTTTTTTGGGGGGGGGAAATCAGGAGATATTTTCATATCTAAAGCAAATGTATTATGTCTGATTCTGTGAAGAAAGCAGATGCCATCTCTTTGGTTCCAAAAATGTTTTCAACTTTTACGTTATCAGCCACAAAATAATGTGAAAGACCTTATGACTAAAGATGTAAGAGACTCTGCGTATATGTACATACCGAGATGTTGTTTTACCATGTTGCAGAAAGTTTTAATGAACGTTCTTCCATCTTCTCCAGTGTCTGGTCTGGAAGTATCAAAAATATTATTTTACATTTGTGACCGTGCACCTCAAAACGAACATAAAGTCGCACACACTGATTTTGCTTGAGGACTGAAAATGAGTGAAATGGGTCAACCTAGCCGAACTTGACTTTTTCATATTTTCTGAAAGAGCGGGTCTTCTTTTACATTATGCTAAAATTTGGTATCATAAAACGGGCAGGAAAGTGTGTTTTTTTAGCAGTTTATCTCGAGCATTTTTGGTAGAATAGTGTGATTAGGTGTGTCTTAACAATCCCTTTTTCATTTCTGAAAAACCTTGTCCACACTCTTCACTTTCAACTCTAATAACTTTTGAAAGGATAGTGCTACTGCTCTGAAAGTTGGCATTAATTATGGAAAGAATATGTTTATGAGGCATGCTTAATTTCAGTTTAATCTAATGATCCCTGCATTGTTGTTACTCTGGTGGTTTACTTCCTGTTTTTTGTCCCATTCATCGCACAGCCAGCACGGTTTGGTAAAGATTAAACGCTTGAATAGACACTGTACTTCAGAGCCTCTTTTCTCAGTTCACACTTTTCCTGAGTTTGTGCTTTCTTTCCGATATTTAGATAGGTTAGTAGAGTCCATTTGATTTGAGTTATACATCATTTTAAAGCTTAAAGTCTGCTCTTTCAGAATATGGTCTTAACTAAAAATTGATGTCTGGCGACTTTTTCTTTGTTTTGAGGTGCAGGGTCACATTTGCTAGATACTCAGCACAAGTTGTGTCTTGTGATAAACACATGACATCACTGGACTTACAGCCCCTACAGTTTCCACGCATTAGTACATGCTGTTAGCATTAAAGACCTTACAGACATTAAATATTTGTCTAATGTTGTCCCAAGGAAAGTTTGACTAGCCTGCATTCATTTTAATATAACGTAAGCAATTAGTTTACAATGAGTTCCAATTGCCCTGGGCAAGTAAGAGAGTTTTTCACACCTTACTTTGCTGCCAGAGATCTTTGATACCAATGGTAGGATTTAGGAGCCACTTTTCCGCAGACTGTTTATTACAATACGTATGACAATGAGTTCTTTTGTCTTTATCTCTTTATTATTATTATGATATGAATTATCATGATGGTGAATTTAGTCAATAAAAATCAAATATTACGCGGACTCTGTCAAATGGCCTTCATTATGAGAAGATGTCATTGTAACAAAACCAAGTCGTATGTTAAGTTTATATGTTATGCAAACTAAAGGAAAAAAAAAAGCATAGGGACATTGACAAAGTAGCCCGTCATTCATAGAGAAAGTATCGTGCTACGTCTGCATTTTATTTTGGAGTCTTGTTTCTGTTATATTCCAATAATCATCGTATGATACGAATTATTCTAACCGACCTGACAACACAAAGGCATACAAGACTTTCTTCCACAAAGATAATAATTCATTTATCTCCCGGGAGAGATATATTCAAAACAATATCGCAGAAAACAAATAATTTGTTAAATGGTGACGAATTGTGTCAGATTAAGTGACGTCGTGCGAGGCGATGTCATTATAGGTATCCAGTTCACCTCAAAATCAATAAATAATAATAATAATAATAATAATAATAATAATAATAACAATAATAACAATAATAATATTTTTTTTTTGGATACAAACTCCAAATTTTATTGTCCAAGAAAGGAAATTCATTTTGCCCAATTGATCGTGGGCCCGGCAGCCACTGAGCAGCGCCAGATCGACGTTGCTCTAATCTTTTCAACTGTGATTATTAATCATGATTATTAATCATGAAACTACTATATATCTGCAACCACTAGTAATGTTAACAACTGCATTGACATCCTCTCACAACAGAACCCCTTCCCAAGTCCAACTGCTTTATTAAGCTGTTACAGCCAATTTAAACATATTTAATTAATGTAAAATGATGTATTAACCCGGTATTAAAACGAAGGAAACTTCTTACTTTGGATGATAGACAAACACAGCACAGTGACATTCTTCTTCTTTTCTTTTGACGCCAACTTCCAGATGATTTACACGGAATATTCCATCTGAAAAAATAAGGAAAATACAGAGATAAAGTAAGTAGACCTAATACTATTTGATGGCAGGACTGTACCTTGACTATCGTATAGACCTAGACAGCAATAATGATGTCGTCAACTAAATCGTTCTCATGACAATTCAGTCAGTCCGCAGCGTGTGCGATAATGAGGTACGAACGACAATTTTATTCAGAATCACGTTTACGCAGTTTGTGCCCTTGAGACTGACGAGATTTCGCGATACTTTGCGAGAGTTTTTGCAGAGGTCGCAACAACAGCTTTTGATAGCTTTCGCAGTGCATTGTTTGACCCAGGATGGTTAGTTAAGTTATAGAGCTGATTATGCTCATTAATTTGATACCTAATTTCCCTATTTTTGATGTCAATATAGTAGTCCATTTTAGTATCAAAGTAAACGATTATTCTGCCAATGTTCCAGAAGCTTTTAGATCATAGTTTGATGTTTTGCTAGTTCCTGACTGGTATTGAAAATAGATCTCCGTAATTTCTTCGATTTCACAATCGTGAAACTTGAGCGAGTATGATCAATTAAAAAACGAAGAGGGGCACCATTTTTAAGGTTGTGAATTTTCCTGTTGAAAACAAGGCAAATTATGTTTTCTTACTGGAAGTGGGGTAGTGAATGAACACGCGTGGAATGTGTTGTTGATACGCAGACAATGGTCGTGGACAATGGCCAGGATTGGAATGTTTCATGAGGAATGCCACTATCGCAGCTAGTCTTTGTTCATTCTGAAATGTGGTGTGTGCAAGCACATGGAAACATGTGCTTACTTCTTTCATGTGCATGCATTTCACCCTGTGTCAAGAATTCAGACTAGCAGTGCTCGGGGCAATCCGCATGAATAATTGATTAAGCATTCATGTGCCTTGCAGCAGAGCTCGGGACAGGTGGCAGCCAGGTCCATTGTTCAGGGTCATTGTAAGTGCACACTCACATACACATCATTGGTTCCTGTGTAAAGTTCAAGTTTTGTATAGTCATAATTAGAGAGTGAAAATTCGATCACAATCTGGAACCTAACATTTAAAACTCACAGCATTGAGTCAGCAGCCAATGGATGCTACGCAATGCGACACGCCGCGTCTTGCGACAGATTTCGACCAATCACAGACCCGGAATTCCGGTGCGAATGCGAGGATAATCTTTTTAAACTCGACGCTAGACATGTCTCTGAATTTTGCTAGTTCCTGACCCGTATTGAAATGAAGATGGGAAAACGTGCCTTTATTGTGATACTATATACTTTAGCGGACATAGTCTTTACCATATTTTAGAGGGGCATGAAAGATTTCAGGTTAGTTTTTTGGTGTCAAACGTGAAGGAATATTTTTGAATACAATACCGAACTTCGAGAGGGATTTTGATATTCTATATTCTTCTTTTCCGTTTATTTTGATCATGAGCATATTTGCTTATGTTTTCTCTTTCAGTCGATACTAAAAGTGTCGAAAACTGACGAGAAATACTCGTTCTACACGGATTTATTCATGACCATGTATCTGCTCATTACGTATGCAAGCACCGCTCAGCCGTGCATACGACTTGAATAAATACGTGCGTTTTCGCTCGCGCTGCGGACTGACTGAATTGTGGGAGATCTCCTGAAATGAAAGATATGCATGATGTACCTAGTGAACAATCTTTATTCCACTACCTGTGTAAAATATTACAAAAATATTGTTCTGCTAAATCTACAGTGTATAATGAAACAAATAAATGCAGAAGGATTTACACGAAAAAGAAAAAAAAACACACACACACATGTAGAGCGTCCGTAAAGTCTAAAAAAAGGGGGGGACTTCCAACGGAGACTCCTTGTGGCCAAAAAAATAAAAAATAAATAAATCATGGGATTCGGACGGCATACAAGAACAGATAATACAATCTTGCGGGAAACAGTGGCACAGTACCATAAAGCAGCTGCACTATTAGGATACTAACGATACACATTGGTAGAATTGAGGTAACTAAAGTAGGGCTAGATACAAAAGGAAATGGAGAAAACGGGTTAGACGTAAAGTGAAATCCCAGTAGTTGACAAAATCCTTTGTTAATTAAGTTGCTATAGAACATTATTTCACTGACTATAGTACTTAACTCTTAACGTGCCATGGTCGCCGAACAGCGACCTTAGTCCTGACGTGCCATGGTCGCCGATCGGCGACTAAGAACAGCGAGAAAAGCATTGATCATTTAAGTTCTTGTGGTACCGTAATGTGTTACACCAAGCAACTGCCAATGATATGTACTGGTAGCTGATTAGCATAGCAATCGTTTCCACTAAAAATATGAGCATGCTTACATTGGAAAATTTTGAGTAAATACACGATTTTTCAGCTAGATGTATTTTTTTCACATCGGGAAAATCAGCAGCGGGCGCACCCTCTGCGAGATGTGTATGGATCAAAAGTCTCATAGGTAAACCACGCGTGTGTATGCTATTGACTCTGCGTGTATTGTCTATGCGGTTCCACTCGCATTGTTCCGCTTGGACGCTGTCCTGCGGGAAGCTGCTTTGATTTTGTCCCTCAAAGAGGGTCAGCTTTTGTTCGTCGGTCAAGTCTTTCATCCTTTTGTTTTGGTGAACGTCACTAATCGTCCCCATGCTAGCATAGGAATTGCGCGTGGGCAGAGGCCTGCCGATTTCAATAGAGTACGCCCGCCCGCGGTCCGCGTAGACAAAAGGAGGATTAGCTGGTTCTTCCTTCTCAGGTGGACAAAAGACACTATTCCAGGGCCCGGGACAATTACTTTAGTTTCAAATACAGGATCTGGGACTAAAGGACTCAGATTTGGGAATGAATTACTGAGGCAAAAAGAGAAATTGCTAAGACAAAATAAACTGCTAGTATCTTTGGAATCATACAATTCTAGAAGGCAATTTTGTTATCATTTGAAAGAGGAGATGTTGCTCTAAAACTTTCTCACAGAGTCAAGGGAGCGTTCCATTGAAGAAAAAACAAGACTGACTCTTTTTTTCCATACTACACAAAAATTTCTAATAATTTTTTTGATGTATCAAATATTTCTCCAATATTTCAGATTCAGATAGATATTGTGGCAAACTGACTGCATGACGCAAAAGAGCAAACATTTCTTGATATATCTTGTGTAGAACTCAATTCAAAACAGTCAATAGTTTCAGAGATATGACGGTTTTGAATTTCATTGTCTGTCCAGTTTCGAAACGTTCTGGCGTTAGGTAAAAACCTCTGGCACGTTAGGGGTTTTGGGCCTGGCACATTAAGAGTTAAAGGTAACGATTATATTCATTTAAGGAAGACGTACCACAGGGCTTTTGTTTTTCTTTGATTGAAGTTGTGCCTTCAAGAATAATATTTTTTTTTTCAAGTTGTGTACTTACTGCACTCCTCCGTTAGGCGTTCCAAAGTGTCAGATGAAAAATCTTGTATACCACATGTGTCAATCAAGTCGATTCTCTCTGCTAATATGTGGTGGAAGCGGCGACGGGTCTTTCTTCCTCCATCTTCTTCTATTCCTTCTTTAGTCACTGTGGAATAATTCCCTGTTAGTGGATAAAGAGACACAGAAGGCTCATGATATAGTACATTCAGTAAGTGGAAGAGAGATCGCCCTTTACCTTTCTTTCTCGTTTTTTGTCTCCATCTTTTTCAACCATCATGACTTTGAAGTCTAGCTTACAGTTGGCATACACACAAAGAGGGTAAGTTGATATGAGTCTGAGTCGGTAAGTTGTTCGTCTGATTGAACTACCATCCTGTATTGCGACTTGGTTGCAGATAAGGAAGACTGTATTCTGTTGGTGTGGTTGAGTATAATGAGTATTTATTTGCCTAGGCTTCATGTCTCTCTAGCCAATAACGTTTTCACTTCCTTGCAGCCCGGTAAAGAAAACGAGAAAAGGAGTATTGGATGTTGTACAAGCAATATCGGACTGGTGTAAAAGTGTCCTAGTTACCGAGTGTTTTCTTTCTTTTTATGCTTTTTTTTTACGAGGCAAATAATTTCAATTCTAATAATTATCACTCATAACACGTAAAGTGATATTTCTGTTCGTAGTTGCATCTAATATCTAACGGAGTGAACTATGCCGCATCGGTTAGCGTTTAACATTGCTTTATGATCTTATCTACTGACCCAAAATCCTACACAAGAGCACATATGATGTAAGAAAAAGATAAACTGCGCAAACCAAAGCATTACCAATGGATTATTATTATTATCATTTTTTTTTGGGGGGGGGGGGGTGGGGGAATGAGATGAAAAAAAAATGGTTGTATTTAACGTGGCATTATTTTGCCTTTCAAATTGATAATTCGATGTACTCTCATCCTTTTACTATTCACTGCTTTTTGTGCCTTTTGTTGTACACGGTAGAGCAGGGGCCATTTCATGAAGGGTTTTATCATTTTTTCCCCCTGACAAACTGTTATAAGCTACTGAAATCCTTGCATCTGACTGGATGACAACAAATTTGTCCCACAAGTTTGTCGGGCAAAACGCTTCTGAAATGCCCCCAAGAACTGATTACTTTTGAAACGGATGCTGGGACAGAATATGAATTTTTCAATGAAAACATGATAGTCTGTGATACCACCCTAAGTTTTACAGATGATCACCATGCACAAGCGAAAAATTCCAATACAGGTTTTCTGTACGACATCAAGTATAAAACTCATCAAGACGTGATATGAAAAAAAAAGAACATTGCCCTCCCGTTTTTTTTTTTTTTTTTTTGGGGGGGGGGGGGGGGGGGGGAAGGTGACAAAATTCGATTGACAAACGATTAACAAAGAATTGAGTATATGAATATAAGAACGACCCAAGTCCAATTTTTGGCCAAATTCAGTTTGACATGGGAAATTGTAGCTTATGCATGGACTTGTCTTGTGTGTAAATGATTATAATTACCCCCAGAAGTGCCTGAAATAAATGAGTTAAATCTTATATGAATGTAAGAATGAAGGACTTGGGTCATTCTTACATTCATATTATAGCGCCCTCTCTCGTCCTTCTCTCATCTCTATAGCAGAATATCATGTATATGAATCAAAGAACGACCCAAGTCCATATGAATCAAAGAACGACCCAAGTATATACAATGTTGCCATCCCATCACAGTTAAATAGAATATTATTGGACAAACAAAAAAGATATGAAGTTTTTTTTTAGTTTACTCGAAATGGTCTTCCATGGACTTGGGTCGTTCTTATATTCATATACTCAATTACCATTCAGGGCGAATTTGAGCGAATTGATGAGACATGATTTGCCAGCAGCAATTTCACCGAAGAAGCTGATGTTCACCTTCGATGGTGCATCGAAACGCTTATCATACCGTGCCTTTCCTGGTTGGTAACCCCTGATTTTCTGCCGAAGCTCGTCTCGTTGTTTCCGCAAACTGTTCACTTTGAGCAAAAAAAAAAAAAAAACAAAAAAAAAAACATTTCATAATGAATAATATTCTAGACTAAATACTGTCAATTATTTGCAGATCGTTAGGGACAATGAAGCATTACGAAATCGTTTTGCTCTTATCGTGAAGTTACAATTTCGCTCACATTTCATTTTAATGTTTCTTTTGATCATGAAAGTGCATTTAAGCTGAAAAAGAAATAAAGTGAGAAACACACTTCCAGTTGAAGTATACCCAGAAACATCTCTTCCTCTCAACATATCTTAAAATGCTTTTCACAGACAATTTTTTCCTTGATTCGGTTGTAGATTTTTATGTGGTAACCATTTAAATATATCCTCCGGATGAAAGTATACTGTTAATAATTATCATTCTGAGAATGTACTGAAATAACAGAAAGTGGATATCATTGACAAAAGATTCAGGTATCCTAAGGTAACCGATTATGATGTTTTAAGCCTACCATTCAGAAATAATGAACATGTTGAAATGAGAGAATATTATGTGTGTGTGTGTGTGTGTGTGTGTGTGTCAGTGTGTTATTTTTTTACATTATATACAATGGGAGAAATAAAAACAGAAAGAGAGAGAGAGAGAGAGAGAGAGTTTAGCGACCTAATGCCTAAAGCTGTAGAAAATATTGGGTGCTCCCATTGCTAGATGAGAAGAGTACAACTGTTTGTAATGTCACAGTGCAGACAACAGCATAACGAGAACTCTACGAATCCTTGTATTCTTTCACATTTATCACATCTATTAAGATAAATCATTATATCAGATGAAATACTGTACTAAATTCTAGAGCGATTGTATTAGTGCCCAATCCCCTTCTTTGACACAAATCCTATATTTAGTTAACTTTTTTCTCATACACAATTCTGCTTCCACGTCAGCCGGATCTGGTTTGGGTGGTCTCCGCCAGCAGGGATTCCAGCCACATCCTGTAAAATGATACAGAGTTGAAACATTTGTATGTATAAGATTGTGTTCAATCTGTTATTGGGAGCTGCGCGTTTAATGTTGTCTCTAGAGGGGGCCTTTCTGACAGCACTGCTATTATGTGGAAGAATTCACTTTCGCATTGTTACATTCTTTCTAATAGTAAATGGAAAACGTGTAGGGTATGAGAAAACGTTTCTTGTGTGCGTTTGTGTGAGCTTAATTTTGTAGTGGGGAGCACGGTTTATGTGTTGACTCTAGCGGAGGCCTATCTGACCGTACTGCATGTATAATTATGTGCGATAATCCACTTTCACGATGTTACAAAAGTAGAAAGGCTGATGACGTATTCAAGTTTATCGTGTACACTATAGTGCATTGCCTATTGATTTTAAATCATGTATGTTCATGTTGAAATTGTGAGAAAATATTTATGCAGAACATTTTGTTTCAGAATAATCATGCCTAAAACAATTCAAAGGAACTGATTTGTTTGATAATTATATCGTTATTCTTCTTGATATTTATTGCAATAAATACTAATTATCAATACCTTTCACAGGTAGGTAGTCCGGATAATACTTTTGAAGGATCTTTCCAACAAGGCAAAACAGAGTGACAAGGGCAACAGTAACACCGATGACTAGTCCAATGATGAGACCAGAATAGTCATGTTGTCTTGCTGTATTTTGTAATGGGTAAAGTAAAGAACGAAATTAGTAATATTGCATCTTCATTCAGTTTCTTTTGCCGTGCTACACAAATACTGCAAAATGTTATGTTTGCATCGTGAAACTCACCATCCAAGCTTTGATATGTATTGAACAGAGTAAACTCCATGGTTACTCAAGTTTTTGGTTTTTTTTTTTTTTTTCATTCCTGAGGAAAACCCCGTAAGAATTTTGCAAAACCCTCACTTGGATAATTATGTAGAGTCTGCTAGTACAAACCTTGTAACAAATCTGCGTATTTACTTAACAGCTCTCCCAAGAAATTTTTGCTTCTTTGTTTCAAAATACTATCCAGAGATTCGGGTTTTCTATGGAAGAACGTTTGAGAAATTGTATTTTTTATCTTGTCCTGTCCCTTTGTCTCTTGGTTAATATCGTTTTAAAGGGAGCATTTTACCTTCATTGCTTGCATCTGAAGGCTGTGAAGAGAGGCCGATTTAAAATCGAAAATTGATATCCTACCTCAGAACTATTCCTAGTTAGATGAACGACTGATCATTCGCCAAACTGAACGAAATGTCATTGTCTTCAGCTTTTTGCAAGCTAAAAGACAGCCACTAAACATTCTGAAATTATTTTACTCATGACAATCATATGTAAAATCTCTTTTCCACCAACCCCTCATGATTACGACATGATGCCATTTTTTTTACCAACCTGTAACTGTCAGGAAGGTGGAATTCGAGAAAACCTCAAAATTCTCCTGCAGAATTTGGCAGTGGTAGCGACCCTCATCTGCCATTTGCAAGTCGGTGATGACGAGACTAAAATTCCTGTTCATTTCGAAGCGTTCGTCCTTGCTTACAAGATTCCCATCGAAGTATGATGCCTTCCTCATCTGTAAATGCTGATGTGAGCTGTTCTCCTTGACCCAGATCGCAGCGAGTGGCTCCTCTTTGAAGTGACATGGAAGTCGGGTGTCTTCCCTTGTCCATACCTGGAATTTGGGGGTGGTGGTTACCATAGAGGCTAGACGATAGGAAATAAAGAAAAAGTCCTTTTCAATGATGGCTTTTGCAAGTACATTTAATAATATGTGAGCTTCAGCTATCTAAAATGAAAAAAGCAAACCATCAATTCGCCTGAACTCCTTGCCTGAAATTTAGCAAAGAAACTAATGTTTACAGCCTTTTCTTCTTTTTTTCCTTCCGATTCCTCGAGTTTCAAAAAATTGGTAGGTTAAATGGATAGTACATTATTGGTGAAGGCGAGGATTAGGCATTTAACTTTTTGTGAAGAACCAAGAAACTACTTATGAAATAGTACAGAGCATACCTTTCTAAGACGAATTCAAAGTTAATTTGCTGAAAATTGGTTTTCGAATAGCTGAGACATCCAAAAACAAAGTAATACACAGCGATCATAATAACATATTAGGATTGCTCTATTTTGCGTATCTCGGTCATTTCAAAACCAATGTTCATCAAATAAACTTTAAATTCCTCTTAGAATCGCATGCTCTTTCTTATTTCATAAAAGGTTTGTCATCATCTCACCCCAAAATGTTAGAAACCTGGGCCCCATTTCATAAAAGATGTTAGGATGACAACTCTTGGTGGAATGACCACTTTCCACAGCAAACAGCCAATCGGGAAACTGTATTCTTGTCGTTACCATGACAATAGTCATTCCAGCAAAGAGTTGTCATCAAATAAACTCTTTATGAAATGGGGACCTGATGTTACGTCTCAACGGAACCTATACGTTCCCTACAAGCATTATTTCGAAGGTAATCTAGAGCTTATGTATTGAAGTGAAGTGGCAATGGCAGCTATTCAAACACTGTTTAAATTGTTTGATTCCGTGGGTTTGCTTTGAAACACAACAATAGCACTGACTGACAAAGAAAGCGAGACGTTGATTCCTCTCCATGATTTTTATAGTTCACCGTGATGAAAGCACAGTAAAGTAAAGTAAAAAAGATTCGAAGTAAAACATCGCTACAACTTTCAATGATTATTATCTTGTTAGTGCAATCACCTGACAACTGAACTGTTCTTACCTTCTGCAATGTTCAATATTGATATCACTTTTTTAACTCTTAACGTGCCATGGTCGCCGAACGGCGACCTTAGTCCTGACGTGCCATGGTCGCCGATCGGCGACTAAGAAGAGCGAGAAAAGCATTGATCATTTAAGTTATTGTGGTACCGTAATGTGTTACACCAAGAAACTGCCAATGATATGTACTGGTAGCTGATTAGTATAACCATCGTTTCCAGTGAAAATATGACCATGTTTACATTGGAAATTTTTGAGTAAATACATGATTTTTCAGCTAGATGTATTTTTTTCACGTCGGGAAAATCCGCAGTGAGCGCACCCTCCGCAAGATGTGTATGGACCAAAAGTCCCATTGGTAAACCACGCGTGTGTATGCTATTGAATCTGCGTGTATTGTCTATGCGGTTCCACTCGCATTGTTCCACTTGGATGCTGTCCTGCGGGAAGCTGCTTTGATTTTGTCCCTGAAAGAGGGTCAGCTTTCGTTCGGCGGTCAAGTCTTTCATGCTTTTGTTTTGGTAAACGTCACTAATCGTCCCCCACGCTAGCATAGGAATTACGCGCGGACAAAGGCCAGCCGATTTCAATAGAATACGCCCGCTCCCTGTCCGCTGAGACAAAAGGAGGATTAGTAGGTTCTTCCTTCTCAAGTGGACAAAAGACACTCTTCCAGGGCCAGGGACATTACTTCAGTTGCAAATACAGGATCTGGGACTAAAGAAGTCATATTTGGGAATGAATTACTGAGGCAGAAAGAGAAATTGCTAAGACAAAATAAACTGCTAGTATCTTTGGAATCATACAATTCTAGAAGGCAATTTTGTTATCATTTGAAAGAGGAGATGTTGCTCTAAAACTTTCTCACAGAGTCAAGGGAGCGTTCTATTGAAGAAAAACTGCGACTGACTCTTTTTTTCCATACTACACAAAAATTTCTAATAATTTTTTTGATGTATC
This sequence comes from Diadema antillarum, assembly GCF_040938485.1. Classification (NCBI taxonomy): domain Eukaryota; kingdom Metazoa; phylum Echinodermata; class Echinoidea; order Diadematoida; family Diadematidae; genus Diadema; species Diadema antillarum. Next base: position 1,770,103 of record NW_027271581.1, on the reverse strand, counting down.
AATTACTTCTGCAATATTTCAGGTTCAGATAGAAATTATGGCAAACTGACTACATGACATGAAAGAACAAACATTTCTTGATATATGTTGTGTAGAACTCAATTCAAAACAGTCAATAGTTTCAGAGATATGGCGGTTTTAAATTTCATTGTCGGTCCAATTTCGAAACATTCTAGCTTTAGGTAAAAACCTCTGGCACGTTAGGGGTTTTGGGCCTGGCACATTAAGAGTTAAACATCCCTATATATTATACTTGTGTCTGCTTCGCTCTAAACAGCCTAGTTAGCACATTTATAACATCAAGAATATCAGGATGCAAAACGATTCCCTGTAAAAAGAAATAAAAAAACAGAAGTACGAAAAACAACAAAACACCAAAGCAAAGAGAACATAATCCATAGCAACAAAAGAAAAAGAAGCAACAACAACAACGAAAAATGTCCAATGATGCACTCTCACCTGTAATCTTATCACACCACACGCCGTAATCTTCAAACATTTTGAAAAAAAAAAAACACTTTAGAATGATATAACATAAACATTGCTTTTAAAACCAATCTCAACCTAACATTATTATGTTACATTGTTTAACAATTTCCAGTTTGCCTACCTGAATAAAAGCCTACCTGCTAAATGCACTTGTTATAGGAAAAGGACCTCGTGTGTGTTCAATACCTTCAATTTGACCTCAAATTAATTGATCAAGTGTTGTGTTGGTATGTTAATTCCAGAGCAGATGCATATGCGTCTTTGATAACATAATGCTCTTATATAGCGCGATTCAACACAAAATAGGTTTTCAAAGCGCTTTACATACATACATACATACATACATAATGAAACATAGTTACAACTGGAAATTGGCAAACCACATATCATATTCTACTATACTACTGCAAAAGTTACTGAACGTTGTACGCTAAACGAAATAAGTGAGTTTTCATTTGTTTTTGGAACAGTTCAGAGTTTTCTTGGGATCGGAGTGGCTGAGGAAGGGAGTTCCAGAGGACTGGACCTGCATAAGCAAAAGTCCTTTCACCGTATCTCTTGGTCCTTCTTGTGTTGACTTGAAGCAAGTGCTGAGAGGCAGATCGGAGATATCTTGTAGGGACGTATGGAGTGACGAGTTCAGATATATTTTTATTACAGAACCACTTTTGTGTACGATCATTTCGTAATGTTCTGTACTACCTGTAAACTTCCGCTTTATTCATCACGTTCATAACGTACAAGGTTCAAAGTGCATTTTAAAATCCCAACTGCCTCAGCGCTGCCTCTTATAATCTCAATAGAATAAGTGCTTCGGTGACTGTGCGTATCATTATAATTGTATTCAATATGTCGCCAGACATATTATGCCAGACAGAACCCTTAACAATTAATATTATAGAGATAGGACCTAACTACATGATTGGTCTCTCTCTCCCACTCTCCCTCTCTCTCTCTCTCTCTCTCTCTCTCTCTCTCTCTTAAAACATATGAGGAGTACCTCAAATGCACATGCACGTTGGCACGTTTGATCGTCTCAAATCATACTACACAGTAATTGACTTCTGAGTGGTAATTACAGACATTTACGAACTTGAACATGCAAAGCATTCACACATTCTGTCAGCTTTGCTACAAAACAAAAACTACAAACAAAAACTACAAACAAAAACTACAAACTTGAGAAAGAGATTTTTAGAATTATTGTATATTCCACATGTTTTTTTTCATTTCTTTTTGTTTTATACTTATACTTTTTACAACTAATATTTTTGTGAGAGAGGATCACAATTTGAAACTTTCCAACTTGATATACAAAATGTCAACTACATCCACGCTATTCCTAGGCACACACACACACACACACTTAAAAATACACCTACTTCCATGATGCTTCTTGTTTTATCACATACAGCCATATTTTGTCCTCCCTATTATCTCATCAGAGCTTGGTAAATGATTTATTGGTTTACTATGACAGTTTATTTCTTTGTTGTTGTTTTCATTTTTATTATAAGCTACATACACAAGCGAATAATATGATGATGATGATGATGAAGTCTTGTATAGCGCCGGTATCCGCCAAGTCAGGCGTTCATGGCGCTTGCTCCAAAATGAATACATAATTCAGCTTAAATTTCATGGGTGCACCGCTTGTGATAAGACAGTTAAAATAAAAAGAAATAGTTCCAGGAAGTAATTGTCTCCAAATGTGTAAACATACATTTTTACACATTGGCTAGTTTTTCAATTTGAAGAGATGGGCCTTGAGGGCTGTTTTACAAGATTCTGTGGTAAGAGCTCTGCGGATAGACTGTGGAAGGCCATTCCATATCTTTGCAGCAGCCACGCGGAATGAACGAGCTCCCCAAGAGTTGTGTGCTCTGTGTTCCACCAGCAGGTACTATATAGCATTACTAGCACTGTCTGCGAGCCATGAGACATAAAAATGTCATCTTGTTAAAAAAAATCCATGAGCTCGTTTTATAATAGATTACTGCAACATCGTATAAGGTGTTTGCATTAATTCATGCTATTCTTAGGAACATCGCATATTGCAGCAGAACTTTGAGAATAAACCCATGAATCTGACCAATTTAGAGATAAACTTTGCTTGGTGTAATAAAAATTATATAACACACGATATAAGTAGTTATCTAAGAACTTAACCTTTCAATAGGGAAAAGAGTGGGTGTTGTGATTCCCCGTCCCTCTCATTTGTTATTCTGGATTTCTGTTGAATATTTTTTTTTTCACAGGGTAAAAAAAAAAAGTTTTAGGGTGTTAGGGAGCACACCCTCAACGTTTTGCAGCCCTTTGTAAGTTTGAGCTTCAGTGGTAATCTCAAGAAGCAAAGCAAAATAGAATCTAAATCTTAAGGGATTGATCCTAATTTGTGGTTTACAGTATTGTTCATGTAAGCAGTTTAAGAGGGAAATAATTCAAAAAATGACTTATCCTTCGAACTTGCACAAGAAGATCACCATGATCACCATGATGTCATATCTAATGAACATGATTAAATTTGAGGCAACTTTTTAGAATCTAGTATTCGACATATTCTTAATATTTTTTTAATATATCTACAACTCCTACAACTCAATTTGACTAACGTTACCCCGCACAAGCACGTTTTGCAAGACTGCATAGATCCAACCTTACTTATTACGTCGTTTTCACTCGTTTTCAAAGCACACATTTCAGCGACATGTCGGATCAAAGTTTTTGTGTATTTCAGAGCCCGAAACTATGTAACAACATTTTGTACTATGTACTTGGCAAAACATGCGAACACGACGCCATTGTTCCACCACAAAAACTGCTCTATCTGGTTCCTGTGTGGAGCGCATTCAGTAAGGGCCTGCAACCTTTGCACAAAGCACATGAGCACATCCGCATTGTGCGTTATGCAATTGTGATAGGAAAAATCCTTATAAATGTTTACCTACTTTTTTTAGGAAGGCGTTGATATCATTTGCAATATGCAGACTGGAAACTTACACAGCTGACAAAAAAAAATTAAATTATATCCCAGGAATTGTACAACATTTTCAGATTTATTCCAATTCACTTAATTATCAGTCTCGATCTCCTAACTTAACCCAATACCTTGTAACAGACCACGAAATTGAATATGCACTTATATCAACTACACTAACGCTTTTCCTAGAAATTAGAAACAATGATCATCGATAGAATTCTTAAACCAAACAAGGAACATAAATTCGTGTTTTTGGATGAATTTGGACATACACACCACGGAATCACTGCTCAATCAGCCTATACAAAAGACGAGTTTTGCACATACTGCCTTGTGGTCACATTTGTGCAGAATGAGTGCAATATTGCTTATGCGTTTGAAAGAACTTATGACGTGTAAAAAAAAATAATCTGTCTTTACGAAGCAAACACACATTACCGAAATTTGTTATAGTCACCTTAGATTGACAAGTTTATATTCATTACATCTTTTGTTCAGTGTTTAGAGATAAATAAGGCTAATACCGACAGTGATAACACAAACATTAACTGACAATTCTAATAAAAACCTTCCGAAATTTAGAGTCAGATTGTTCTGATTTATGTTTCAGCTCTCCCTTCATCAAACCTTTTCACGACGTCAGTTCTGTTATTCTCAAAGATGTTACGTACCACTGGTCTGATTTCTATCTTTAATTTTGTTTGGCGACAATTAAGTCAATAATGTTTGCTTCTACTACCACTATCAGTTGACACAGATCAAAATATGACGGATTGTGGCATTACCAAGTGAACACGCTGTTAACGTTGTAGAGCTAAAGTTTGAGAAATTGTCTCACCTCAATTCCCCTTTATTCTTGTTTTATGTAATTCTCGTAATTTCTATATTTTTTATATGTCTCCAAAATAACATGACATAGAGGGAGAGAGAGAGAGAAAGAGATGGAGAGAGAGGGAGAGAGAAAGAGAGGGAGAGAGAAAGAGAGGGAGAGAGAGAGAGAGAGAGAGAGAGAGTGAGAAATAATGCATACACCCATTTCTACCTCGTGCACAGAAACAGTTGTAAGGGGAATTATAAATCCAAAGCTAATAGGCACCATTTTCTCTTTCGTTTTATCTAATATGTAATACTGTATGGCCATCAAATATGCCAAACGTTCTATCATGTAAGCAACAACACAAATCTTTACCTTGTCTTATAGTATGTATAGTACAAATCAATTATAAAGGTTACCGTCACTTACCTTCTGTAATGTGTTGGTAGACTACAGAAGCAATCACTACTGATTGCAGCAGAAGAAGCTTAGTGCAGTATTTATCCATCACAAGATGATTTCCTTTTTCATTTGTCGAAATTAGTATCTTTAATTTTCCCTACACAACTTACAGAGCGTCGACTTTCTGCTGACATCGGTAACACGTACGTAAACAGTCCGTCAACTGATCAGTTCTCTCTTACGCATGCAGTCCCACATTGTGTATAAACTGCTACGCGTTGTGCTGCCTTGTGGTTGAGTGGTTCTGCGTAAGCCCTATGAATGGATTGTGGTTGCACTACTTTAGTGATACCGGTATGAAGATACTGTAATTAGTGCGTGGAACGTATGATTGTGTGCACATCTTACTACTGGCGGAGTGATGCATATTGAGATCATCTCTACCTCATCGTGATTTCATATTCAGCCTTTATGAACGTGCATATTATTACTCCAAAACAATTTTAACTATTTTCTTTTGGATTCGTATTTACACTTTAATGTACATATTTGCATAATACGTGCTACATAAATGTCGGTACAAAGTACTCTGATTGAGCTTGACAGCTCTACTGCGTTTCATTTTGCATATGAATATGACTTGGTCTTTTATACAAGAAACGACGCCATTGAGCCATTGCATGATACAGACTCGTTGTTATTTATGTTGTTTGTATGTGTTAAATGCGTTTCATTCTGGTATGCGTTTATACACACATGAACACATTTAAATGGCTGAATTTTAAACAGGTGTCTTCCTTCTGTTTGTTTGGTCACAATTTAATCTTATCCACATAGAATAATTGGATATGCTGGTTAATTATGTGTTGCTACTGAAGGTTAATTGTGCTGGACACACTAATGAGGGCAGAGTCCGACTTTTGAGTTTTTGTTTTGAGACTTTATCACCTAAATGAGGGACGCTGTAAAATCCCAAGTCATTTTGCTTTATTATACTGTAGTGATAGTGATAACGATGTACGAGGAAAATTAACATGTGGATGCCATGGCGAGATCAAGATATTATCTTGGAACTCGATGAAATCAGCCCTAAAAGCAGTTTCTACATGGGGAGTTTGTGTATGGTTATGCGAAAGAAACATAAGAAGTGATATCATTATGATATCACTACAGAATGCTTTGCACCTCCCCAACCCACAAAAAGCAGGAAAAACACAAGAACAAAACAAGATAAAGCAAAATAAAACTCAAATAAACACAAAATCAAAAGTGAAAAGATACCATCAGCAAAATGACAAACATGAATTTACTCATATCGATAGCTGCATAAAAGAAAATGCAGTACAAACGCACAAATACGCATTCTCGCAGCATCTGTCTAACTGCCAGAGATATCATTTCTGATTATTTTGTGGTCTTCCCTGGAGATCTGATGTTGTCGTTTCCTTGTTTCACTGACTCAATATTGTTTGTTACATTCAATTGATATTGAGGTACGCGAAAGTGATGGAGTTCAACATTCTAATAATATATGTCACAACCATACAATCATTGGTAGCATTAGACGTTAAACTGTGTAAAGTGAATGATGTGATGGCGCACGACATTACAATAGTTCTTTTCTAGGGGAAATATCATTTCCTCCCACCCTCCTAACCCCCCCCCAAAAAAAAAAAAAAGAAGGAGAAATTCATAATTGCTGCACTTACATATCAAGAATTAGGTGATGAGATATGTAAACGCGAGGATTACAAAGTAACACAGTGGAGAAAAAAAAAACAACAACAATCGGATGTTAGGAAATTCAAATCAACTTTAGGCATTGGCATAACCCTATCTTCATATAGCGGGTATTACTGTTCATGTTGATCTAATTCAAACTCGCTTAATTATGGCAGATTTAATCCTCTCTTTCGCACCAAGCTAAGTATGACCCTAAGCACTACCACAATGGAGGTGAAATATTTTGAAATATACCACGAAATGATGAAGCTTTGGTTGGCAACAGTGTCGGGTTTAGTGTTCAAAGAAAACCCGTGTTTATAAAACGATTGTGAGGTCCGCCCTCCCACATGCCCCATCATGAAAATCACCCTCTTTAATAAGTAATGTATCTAGATAAGCCAAAATACTTAGAATCTTTCTGGAAAAAAAAAAACATAAGGGAGTGGTCCTAAATTAAAGATTTAAAATCTTTGTTGCCCAATCGGGCCACAACAAGATAGCCTTTATGGATAGTTTGTGGCCCAACACTTTGTGTGTGTGTGTGTGTATGTGTGTGTGTGTGTGTGTATGTGTGTGTGTGTGTGGCTGATGTTTGACCCATTCTTGTTCACTTTCGATCACACAGTGTGTCCTTTACACTTGTATGTAGTTATTTTCTTATACTGCACTCGCATACTCTCCTGTCTGCTGTCTTCATGACAGTAAAAAAAAAAAGAAAATGTTTTAAGACAACGAGATCAACATTTCACTACCTCTTTCAGTGCTAAATGTCAGAACCTGACTTCACCAAAAACCACTGCCATCACTGACATCGCCACCAATTTGTGTTTCGCACTCATGCACACAGGTCATTGTGATGAATTATCCTGGTAAGATTCACGCCAGTTACTCTTCAGTACTCGACTGCCACAACGCCCACATCGCCTGCAAGTTTGACGCTCTTCTGAAAAAGATCGACAAGCGGTCAGGGAAGAAACTGGAGGACAACCCAAAGATGGTCAAGAGCGGTGATTCCTGCTTGGTCAAATTCGTGCCCTCGAAGCCGATGTGCGTGGAGACCTTCTCTGAGTTTCCGCCCCTGGGACGTTTCCCCGTCCGCGACATGAAGCAGACTGTAGCCGTTGGCGTGATAAAGGAAGTGGAAAAGGATGACGGCTCTGGAGGCAAAGTCACCAAATCTGATCAGAAGGCTCAGAAGAAATAAGATTGTGATAAAATCGTTTAACCTCCAGGCCATACCAATTCACAGCAGAGATGTCTCATCTCTCAGGAGTTAATGAAACATTAGTTTTGTGCTCATAAATTTTTGAAATAAAACACCAGAAAGATCACAATTTTGAGAATAGTTTTTGAAGTCAAACTACGCGTACACGAGATCAGAAATGCGTCGGTACACGGCATCGCGATAACATAATTCTTCAAAGTACTTAAATATAACACCACTTTTGACTTGAGATTACAAAAGCAGTTCAGCTTTCTCTAGATTTCCTAATATATCTTATATAAGATTATATATTGCAACTGATTGACAAATTGCCCTACATCGACGTAAATAATCGTAAATAATCGACGTAAAAACATCTCGACGGAAGAAATTCATGAAGATTATATAGTTCTTCCCCACCCAAATCGCGACTTTTCGTTATTTTTCTTGTCATTAATGTTATTTGTAACTTTCATCATGATACCATTGTGAAGATTACCAATATACTCTATTGAAGTCTTGATCCTACAGAATATTTTTTTTTTCAACGGGCATTTTCTCACACAAATGTCCATTTCAGTGTGCTGATCATAAGAAAAAGACCCCAGTCGACCTTACCTAGTATGTGTATCATGCATAATTAAACAGGTAAAATTATGAGAAGTCAAATAACACACCGTTTGCGTAGGGGGGGGGGGGATCGATAATTATGAAAATCACTTATGACATCTGCTAGGCAAAGCTATTCAACATCACTTGATTTAATCTTAATCCAGAGAGAAAAAAATAAACGTGTACTTGTTTACGTACCAAATAAATGAATGAAACTGGCCACAAACGCGTTTCCTGCTGCTGTTTCTCCATGGAGTAAATGTGATCTAAGAGGCAAAGGTCAAAACACAGCATCTAACGTCTAACACATCAGGTCTTGGGATTTTTTTTCTTTTGTTTTAAGTGGTGGTTTTGTGCCGTATTTTCTTCTTTAATTGTATTCCCCGAACAGAGTTCGGAGGATACTCTGGATTTGGCCTCGTTGCTCCGCGTCCGCCGCAGAGATTTTCTTGTGAGCGCTCTACTGGTTGCAGTTCTTCTTCGATTATCTTCAAATTTGGCATGAAGGTGTATTATGGTATGGCAAAGAAGCCTATTGTTTTTGGTGATGGCGCCCTCGCTTGTTCCGTCTTTATACATGAAAAGGTATTTTCAACAGGGTCTGCTTGTGTGTGCGACGCTTGCCTTGTTTCTCAACCGATTTTTTTTTTTCAAATTTGGTTTGTAAATGTATCATAGTCAAATCTATACACCTATACCTATTGATAATGCTGCCCTCACTGTTCCACCTTTTACAGGGTCAAAGGTCACCCTGATCATGTCAAAATTTGCAGAAGTGCTTATTTATGCAATAACTTGAGTGTTACTCAATGGATTTTATTCAGACTATCTAAGGAGATGTATGGGTGGTTATTCTACATGTACATGAAAGACACGATGGTTAGTGGTGACGGCGCCCTCAGTGTTCCGACATGGATGCCAATGGACATTTCTTGTGTGTGCTGTATCAGCCACATTTCTTATCAGATTTTCTTCAAATTTGGCAAAAAGGTGCATTATAGTAAAATCATGATGCCTATATTGTTTTATTTTTGGTGGTGGCGCCCTCGCTTGTTCCGTCTTTATACATGGAAAGGTAAATTTAACAGGGTCTCCTTGTGTGTGCGACGCTGGCCTTGTTTCTTGAACGATTTTTTTTTTCTTCAAATTTGGTATGTAAATGCATCATAGTCAAATCTATACACCAACACTATTGATAATGCTGCCCTCACTGTTCCACCTTTTACAGGGTCAGAGGTCACCCTGACCATGTCAAAATTTGCAAAAATGCACGCTTATTTAGGCAATAACTTGATTGTTACTTGATTTTACTCAGACTTGCTAAAGACGTGTGTGTAGGTGGTCATCCTACATGAAGGACGCAACAGTTTGTAGTGACGGCGCCCTCAGTGTTCCGACTTGGAGGTCATGTCACATTTATTGTATGATTATGCTCTATAAGCCTCATTTTTTTTTTTTGGGGGGGGGGGGTCGGATTTTATTCAAACTCTCTGTGGAGGTTTATGGGGAGTATTATTCTAGGTAACATAAGTTTTCATTGCCAGTGCTCTCATTGTTCAAATTAAGAGGATGACACTATTGTCATATTCCTTGTATGCGCTATATACAGTATACTAGCCTCATTTCTCGTCGGATTTTATTGTATCCTGCGACAGTAATTGCCATATCATACAACATTCTGGCCTAAAACGTAGTCCAGATGGGGTATGGGAGACGGGTTCGGGGATACACGTGCTCGATTGCGAGTGCTCTAGAGCGGCTATCCATTGGTAGTGTTTCACAGGATTGACTAAAGATTATCTTTTGCTAATGTCTTTTGTGAGACGTATTATTTGTGACCTTGCACCTCAAAACAAACAAAGAGTCGCCAGACATGAATTTTTAGTGTAGACCATATTCTGAAAGAGCAGACTTTCAGCTTTAAAATGATGTATAATTCAAATCAAATGGACTCTCCTAACTTACCGAAATATTGAAAAGAAAGCACAAACTCAAGAAAAGTGTGAACTGAGAAAAGAGGCTCTGAAGTACAGTGTCTATTCAAGCGCTTAATCTTTACCAATCCGTGCTGGCTGTGCGATGAATGGGACAAAAAATAAACAGGAAGTAAACCACCAGAGTAACAACAATGAAGGGATTATCAGATTAAACTGCAATTAAACATGCCTCATTAACACACTCTGTCCATTTTGAAAGCTAACTTTCAAAGCAGTAGCACTATCCTTCCAAAATTTATTAGAGTTGAAAGTGAAGATTGTGGACAAGGTTTTTCAGAAATGAAAAAGCGATTCTAAAGACACACCTAATCGCACTATTCTACCAAAACCCATTTCACCCATTTCACTTATTTCACAAATGTGACCGTGCACCTCAAAATGAACATAAAGTCGCACACACTGATTTTGCGTGAGGACTGGAAATAAGTGAAATGGGTCAACCTAGCCGAACTTGACTTTTTCATATTTTCTGAAAGAGCGGGTCTTCTTTTACATTATGCTAAAATTTGGAATCATAAAACGGGCAGGAAAGTGTGTTTTTTAGCAGTTTATCTCGAACATTTTTGGTATAGTGTGATTAGACGTGTCTTTAGAATTCCCTTTTCATTTCTGAAAAACCTTGTCCACACTCTACACTTTCAACTCTAATAACTTTTGAAAGGATAGTGCTACTGCTTTTAAAATTGGCGTTAATTATGGACAGAATGTGTTAATGAGGCATGCTTAATTTCAAATTTAATCTAATAATCCCATCATTGATGTTACTCTGGTGGTTTACTTCCTGTTTTTTGTCCTATTCATCGCACAACCAGCACGGTTTGAATAGACACTGTTCTTCAGAGCCTCTTTTCTCAGTTCACACTTTTCCTGAGTTTGTGCTTTCTTTCCAATATTTAGATAGGTTAGGAGAGTCCATTTGATTTGAGTTATACATCATTTTAAAGCTTAAAGTCTGTTCTTTCAGAATATGGTCTTAACTAAAAATTCATGTCTGGCGACTTTTTTTGAGGTGCAGGGTCACATTTACAAACATGAATGATGCCTTCTGGCGCTTTCTGTCCTCCATTTGTTGTTAATGATAACGCAGATTTACTACATTTCTCAGGCAAAAGTCAGAAGGTACTTGATAACAGATTATGCAATGAGGTCTTATATGGCAATGGTAACACTGTACTGATCTTGAAGTTACCCAGTTTCTTTCAAACTTATATAATGATATAACTATAGCTTTCTGATGTAATAAAATCAACACATATTTTATCTTTCTTCAAAGCAAGGCATTCAATAAATTTACAAAGTACAGTTTCATGAAAAGAAAAGGCAAGCTTTCTTCATGACTTTATCTGAGGGACAAGGCGTCTTTCGGAGATAAGCGTTTGTGCGTTTTGGGGGTAAATAAATGGTGGTGCTTGATAGCACGTGACATTGCATCATAATATCCATTGGCATCAACCATAGTCTGTACATTTATGCTGTACAGTGTACCTGTACAGTACTAGCTAGTCTTATCTATTAATGATTTTGGTATGGTGACACGCATACAGACCCAACCATGTAATTTTGTACGTCTTTAATGTAGGCTACATACTTCGAGTCCTCAGGTTTTCATGGTTTAAGATACAACGGTACCCGGAGAGATAATCTGGGATCAGTACAACTCAGCAGGATAAGGTCGCTACGTAGACATCCGTAATATAGTGGATAGAATGACAGAAAAAGACGATTGAAAATGAATTGGCCATTTTCATGAGCGAATCTTGGCGCTATGTCAAACATCAATGAAAAGTCATCATGGTTGAAGAGAGTAACCAAATCACACATTCGCTGATCAAAATGTGATAATTGACTTTGGGAAATAGAAATCATAAGCAAAATAAGTTGTGTATACTTATATGATAATTATTGTATGTATATGTACCTATAGATAATGTCCCTCCAAAAATGACAACCGGATTTCTGCGTTGATAACTTGTAATATGATTAAACTGTCTGAATGGTATTTCTTGGTGTTAACTCTTAACGTGCCATGGTCGCCGAACGGCGACCTTAGTCCTGACGTGCCATGGTCGCCGATCGGCGACTAAGAAGAGCGAGAAAAGCATTGATCATTTAAGTTATTGTGGTACCGTAATGTGTTACACCAAGAAACTGCCAATGATATGTACTGGTAGCTGATTAGTATAACCATCGTTTCCAGTGAAAATATGACCATGTTTACATTGGAAATTTTTGAGTAAATACATGATTTTTCAGCTAGATGTATTTTTTTCACGTCGGGAAAATCCGCAGTGAGCGCACCCTCCGCAAGATGTGTATGGACCAAAAGTCCCATTGGTAAACCACGCGTGTGTATGCTATTGAATCTGCGTGTATTGTCTATGCGGTTCCACTCGCATTGTTCCACTTGGATGCTGTCCTGCGGGAAGCTGCTTTGATTTTGTCCCTGAAAGAGGGTCAGCTTTCGTTCGGCGGTCAAGTCTTTCATGCTTTTGTTTTGGTAAACGTCACTAATCGTCCCCCACGCTAGCATAGGAATTACGCGCGGACAAAGGCCAGCCGATTTCAATAGAATACGCCCGCTCCCTGTCCGCTGAGACAAAAGGAGGATTAGTAGGTTCTTCCTTCTCAAGTGGACAAAAGACACTCTTCCAGGGCCAGGGACATTACTTCAGTTGCAAATACAGGATCTGGGACTAAAGAAGTCATATTTGGGAATGAATTACTGAGGCAGAAAGAGAAATTGCTAAGACAAAATAAACTGCTAGTATCTTTGGAATCATACAATTCTAGAAGGCAATTTTGTTATCATTTGAAAGAGGAGATGTTGCTCTAAAACTTTCTCACAGAGTCAAGGGAGCGTTCTATTGAAGAAAAACTGCGACTGACTCTTTTTTTCCATACTACACAAAAATTTCTAATAATTTTTTTGATGTATCAATTACTTCTGCAATATTTCAGGTTCAGATAGAAATTATGGCAAACTGACTACATGACATGAAAGAACAAACATTTCTTGATATATGTTGTGTAGAACTCAATTCAAAACAGTCAATAGTTTCAGAGATATGGCGGTTTTAAATTTCATTGTCGGTCCAATTTCGAAACATTCTAGCTTTAGGTAAAAACCTCTGGCACGTTAGGGGTTTTGGGCCTGGCACATTAAGAGTTAAGATATAACATCTAACCTATATTTTGCAGAAAACCCCGTTCAGTTTGGTTAGGTGGTCATATGGAAAAGTGTTGTTGTGAAGCATGTCATGGGTCTGATCCTTCCATGTTAAGTACTTAGATGTTCTTTGAACTTATCAACGTGTGAACACAATGGACAGAACTTGAAGGGAAAGGGATTCCTGACATGCTCTTAAAGGATACTCATGAGCTTTGATCACGACTTAAGCAAATCGGATGGCTCTTTCTGCAATATTTGGATGATTAATTATGGTTTCATACCCTTTCATACCCTGGAATTGTATATGCATTGATTTACTATACTTTGCGTATCTTTTTTTTTTTTGGGGGGGGGGGTTGTTGTTGAATAAGGTATAATATAATAATAACAATATATGTATATATATATATATATATATTTCATATATATAAAGTCTCAGCCGAAAGGAATAATCACTAAGATGAGGGTCCACATCAGCATTACAAACAGCTAAAAAGGGTACAAATGTTATGTCTGGCCAACTCTTGACACGCTTGGCATTCCTGCAATCGTCGCAAAAATATTTAAAATGTTCTCTTTTAAACATTATCGCGTTAGAAAGAAATGTCTTTACAATACCCTCTCACGGCAGCTTTTATCTTTACCGTCACGGTGATTTATGAATTCATCCGTTTCATCTAGCGGATGTTCACGGTAGAAAAGAACGGGCGAAAGAGCGGTGGTTGGTGTACTAGGGTTGTTACGAATGTCGCCGCATGATCCTTATAAGACAGTAATATTATCACAAGCACGGTCTGGTGATGTTCTGCTAGAAATTGCAAAGAAAACCAAATGATCTATGCCAACTGGAAAGGGCAGGAAACAGTTTTGCCAGAGTTTACAGTGCAAATCAGTGTGGCTCAGTTCATGTTTTACCAAGGAGGTATTAGCTTTACCAAGTGGGAACGCGCAAACATTGTCGCGCAAACTCTTGTCGATACTGTTAATTCTGAATTTAAAAAAGTGACTCAATGGATAAGAGCCAATAAATTATCACTGAATCTTCAGAAAACTAACTACATGTTATTCAGTAAGTCTATAGAAGTTTTACGCACAGATATCATCTTTGATGACGTTCATTTAGAGCGTGTATCACATACAAAGTTTCTCGGTATTACAGTAGACGATAAACTTTCGTGGAAGCCTCATATCATTAATATTAGTAAAATAATTTCGCGTAATATTGGTATTATTAATAGACTTAAATCTCATATCCCGTTGTCTTCTTTGCTGACGTTGTATTTTTCATTGATATTACCTTATTTAAATTATGGAATTTTAGCATGGGGCAGTGCCCATCAAACTTTATTAGATAGATTATTGTTATTACAAAAAAAGGCACTTCGTATCATTTGTGGCGTTTCTCCATGTTCCCATGCAGATCCATTATTTGTTAGATATAAGATTTTAAAAATCAAAGATTTGTTTTTCTTTCAGCTGGGTCAGTTTATGTTTAATTATAACACAAATGCACTTCCTAGCATTTTTGATTCAATGTTTCCACGAAATCAATCTTTTCATAATTATCCCACCAGGCGATCAAATGAGTTTCATTTACCCCTTCTGAGAACGTTATTGGCTCAAAATACATTTATATACAGTGGCCCTAGATTTTGGAATTCTGTAAGTTGTGATATAAAAAATTCTTTATCTTTGAATTCGTTTAAGCGTAAGTTAATTTTTTTTTTGAACTCATATTAAGCTATATATTATGATTCATTACCTAGCTGGTTTTTACAGCCTAAGGGTTCATCGTCAATCATTGATTTCATCATTGTGTATTTTTTACATTATCTTATTTGTATAAACTTTGTTCGGCTGATCGAGCTGAAACACCTCAATTCCCTCTTCTGATCCAGATGTACAGCACCTCAATTCCATCTTCTGATCCCGATGTTCAGCGTGTTGGCTTTTCCTTTCACTTCCTTTTTCTTTCTCTCCTTTCTTTCCACTGTTCTTTTGTGTTTTATTACTGTCATGACATACCCTACTGTAAAGTCATGTAAAGTCGTTGTGTTTCTACTGTCTTGTCCTCTCCTGTCTTGTTCTCTCCTGTCTTTGTAAAAAAAAAGTTCAATGTATTCACAAGAATCCTTTGAGTGGTTCACAATTTACAAGCATGCTTTTCAGTGAACCTCTCAGTTCTTTCTTTCTTTTTTTCCCTCCAAACATAACTTTGTATTTTGCCGATATGCATGTATAATTTCGTATTTGTTAAACATTATCTACCATGTAAAGTCGAATACATGCCTATGTTATATCTTCTGATTCATTTCGTGTTATGTTTGACGAAAAAGAAAGAAGGAATGAAATAAATGAAATGAAATGAAATGAAATGAAATGAAATGAAACAGTGACCTTATCGTGCAAAATACCTCGGATTTAAGTGTGAATGAATGCAATTGCAGTTAAATAATGAAACCAGTTGTTTTGACGGTGGATATAGAGATACATGTATGTATAACAGACGCGAAGAATACTTGCCATTGCTTTTCCTCATTGCAACGCAGACGTACAAAGAATAGACAGGAGGATATCGGGATTCTAGTAATCATCTACACAGTAAGTACACACACACACACATTCACACCTACATATACATTTGGCATTTCATGTGAGTTTAGAACAAAACAGACTACAATGTCTTCAAAGGGTGTGTCGATTGATTGGGTGTTGACACATATTAATTTTATCGTAATTTTATTTCAATAATATTGAAATATATATAGAGTTTGAAAAGTGTTGGTGTGATGATACAGTGCGGTGATCTTTTTTTTATTTAAATGTAAATGGATCTTCGGCATTACGTCTAACCCATAACGCTCTCATTTATAGTCTTTGTTTTGTTTCGCTTTGATAACACAGACATATGCCATTGTATTTGTTTTGAGAACAACGTTCGATCAATCAATGGTATTGTTCACCTTTCTTTGGAAGGCAATTCATTGGTACGTGTTGCATGTATCTGTTGTGAATGTTTAATTGCTTTAAAACAATACTGAAATTATACAGACATAGTTTGGATGCAAACAGCAAATATTTATTGTTAGAAGAAAATTTGTCACAAAAGCGGCAGACAGTGGCGATATATAACGAGTACACATATGCATAGAAAAAAGGTAAAAATGAAATATACGTTTCTAACTAATGTACACCTTTGCAAACATCTTTAATCTATACATTTCAGGAGAACTTGCACAAGGTTGATTTCATCACAATCGAACTTGTTCAGAAGTAGAGATTTTTGTTTTAATATTGGGAGCACAGACAATCTCCATCATTTTGTTACTTCCATATTTCCGCCGCGTTGTAATTGATCACAGAATATTTAAATTACTTTCTTAATTGTCCATAGCTTCAGTCATGTGCTCCTCGTGGGGGCCGATGGACGAGAGCTATGATACATTTATTGCATACGTTATAATGCTATTAAACAAGCACCACAGATTTAGTAATTTAAAGTCAGTGTGTTTTTAGGTCTGCAGGTCTTGTCTGTCTTGGATTTTCTTTAGGTGCAAAATTGCCTGCTTCCTACTCTTTTTAAGGTGCTGAATACAGAACAGAGAGGTGACAGTCCATAAATCGCACTTGTTTTACAATAAAAAAAAAACTGTCTTGAAAGAAAGAAAAAGAGAGACAATACAAACACATTATCCTGTTAATTGCATTTGCTACAAGAAAACAATTATAGCCAGTGGTGTTCATTTCAAGATATTTAGGGCAATGTTATGAAACAGCATATCAAATTTCTTTGGCTCTGTTTGCATTGATAATGCTTCAGAAATCAGTTACACAACAATCAATATTACTAGGCGCCAATTCTGGGAGGCTCGTATCAATTAAAAGGGAGAGAGAGAGAGGAAAGACAGAGAGAGAGAGGGAGAGAGAGAGAGTGAGAGAGAGAAAGCAATGTTGTGAATAAGACTCTGCAATTGTATACCTTATACAGTGCAAGGATGATCTTAAATTTTGTTCCTCCTGACTTCTTGCATTTCACTCTCCCTAAGGTCGTTTTGCGCTAAGATTTTTCATGTTTTGTTTTGTTTTGTTTTTTACCCCAGTGTAAGGAGCAACGCGTAGGGCAAGGACTCACTCGGTGTGCATCTCTCAGCATGAATTGTGCGAACCCTTACAGTGTATTGACTGTCATGCACATAATAATATTACATGCATAGACATGTCATTGTTGATTATGAAGATAGATGAAATTGTGTTGTGTTGTATAATAGCTATTAATTAGAATGGTACTGATGTCCTCGTTACATTAATAATCCAAGCGATATATTCGCATCCCCCTTTTTATGCAAATACTCATTCCCTCCGTATGTAATGAAAATCAGTATCTGCTTTTACTATTTTTTTCTTTACGAAACTACAATATTCAATCATCCTAACTAAGGTCCGAGTTGTTTCATTCCAAACTTGTGGTATTTGCTTGGAATATTATATTAACAGAAAAAAAAAACAGTCAAAGAAAACTGGGGATTGATAGATCACAGTGGTCCGTTTTGCCTATGCAACTCTGGGTGAATTTAACCCGACCTACGTGTCTTGGCCTTGGCTTAAAACAAGAAGGAAAAAAAAAAGGCATACATATCATACGAGAGAAAGAAAAGGAGAAAAACAAGAAAAGGCAAACAATTCAAAACTAATGTATTAGACTCTGGTGCTTAATATCCCGCAAAAGTGTCCCATGTGCAACGTATTGCATGTTCCTTATTTCAATACTTGCCCCACACTGCCACAAATCTTTTAATCCACAACGGATTTAAGAAAAGAGGCTGTTAATCAACATCAGTATTTGAAATAATTATCATTGCTTTTGGTGAAAAATCATCACGCTATTTACAAGCTTATTCACCTAAACAGAGACATGCGAAACAAACCCCCTCGCCATAGGGTCATCTAAGGAAGATAGTATATTTCTTTAATAGTGTGATATGACGTCCGTATATATTTAAAGGCCAGTCACCGATACCGATGGAGCGTCCAATCGAACCTTTCTAGTGCCGACCAGAGGAATTCTAGATACTCAATGTCTTTCTCAACGTCTTCCTCATTACTTGCTTGGATATAATTCTCAAACATGAGGATTGCGGGCCTATACGGCATGTACCTGTAGATATCCTGGCGAACGGCCTCCTTATCGGCATATTCGTTCTCGTGGGTTACAACGATGATCGGATAACATATATCTACATGAAAATGGAAAAAGAAAAAGAAAAAAACAACAACCAACGTTGCCATGGTAAGTCTTGATAGTTTAAATCACATATATGTGTAGTTGATAACTGAAACTTGACTAGGTGTTTAACATGTCCAGCACAAAACAACAAAAACAAAAACAATATATATATATATATATATATATATATATATATATATGTGACCCTGCACCTCAAAACAAACAAAAAATTGCCAGACATGAATTTTTAGTTAAGACCATATTCTTAAAGAGCAGACTTTAAGCTTTAAAATGATGTATAACTCAAATCAAATGGACTTTCCTAACCTATCTAAATATTGGAAAGAAAGCACAAACTCAGGAAAAGTGTGAACTGAGAAAAGAGGCTCTGAAGTACAGTGTCTATTCAAGCGCTTAATCTTTACCAAACCGTGCTGGCTGTGCGATGAATTGGACAAAAAACAGGAAGTAAACCACCAGAGTAACAGCAATGAAGGGATTATAAAATTAAAGTGAAATTAAACATGCCTCATTAACACATTCTGTCTATAATTAATGCAAACTTTCAAAGCAGTAGCACTATCTTTTCAATAGTTATTAGAGTTGAAAGTGAAGAGTGTGGACAAGGTTTTTCAGAAATGAAAAAGGGATTCTAAAGACACACCTAATCACACTATTCTACCAAAAAAGTTCGAGATAAACTGCTAAAAAACACACTTTCCTGCCCGTTTTGTGATACCAAATTTTAGCATAGTGTAAAAGACGTCCCGCTCTTCAAGAAAATATGAAAAAGTCAAGTTTGGCTAGGTTGACCCATTTCACTTATTTTCAGTCCTCACGCAATATCAGTGTGTGCGACTTTATGTTCGTTTTGAGGTGCACGGTCACATATGCTCGATATCATCTCGAGATTGTTTTCTTTTCACCACTGCGACTCCATGATTAATTAGCATGATATATTTCCTTATGTTGTGTCTCTCGACGGGCATGCATGTAACGAAGATGCAATCGACACAGACATGGAGGCCTATGAGACACTGTTCACATATGCCCCAAGAAGGGCTTGATACCTTGAAGAAACATGCACACAATAACTGGAATCATATGAAGCAAAATATCCTTTACGAAAAAGTCCCGTGGTACTCCTGTGGTAATTACCACAGGACGGTACCACAGGACAGTACCACAGGAAAGTACCACAGGACAGTACCACAGGAATTGTCCTGTGGTATTTTGGGACGTACCACAGGACAGTACCACAGGAATTCATGTGGTATTTTGGGACGTACCACAGGGCAATACCACAGGAAAGTACCACAGAACAGTACCACAGGACAGTACCACAGGAATTCCTGTGGTATTTTGGGACGTACCACAGGGCAGTACCACAAGGCAGTACCACAGGACTAGTACCACAGAACAGTACCACGGGAACTGTCCTGTGGTATTTTGGGACAGTACCACAGGACAGTACCACAGATCGATCATTACCACACAGCATTACCATGGTACCACAGGAGAGTACCACACAGGATAGATCGAAAAAAAAAATCTGGGAGAGTTTTAGCCACATATCAAGGCATATTCCTGATAGGTGAGTGATGGATTTCAGGACAAACATGGCCCTACTTAATAACCTGTCCTACTCCTAAACCTCAAACGAGAGTCTAATGGCCAAGTGCCATTCTAGTCGTATAATAGATTTATATAGTCATATCCTATTCCTAGGTAGCCATCGACTGTATCAGTACATATGGCCGTCTATCCGTAAAGCATTAAGGCATAGTTACAAACTAGATTATACTTTATCATCAAGATATGAAATTACACTTTCATAACAATATCTATGATATTGGGAATAACATCACATAATTAGACAATCTTTCATAAGTTCAAAGTAAGTCCCATCATTAATACTTTGACTTTTTAAGTCATTTATGTATTTTCTGAAATCTAGAATGCTTTTTCTGAATATTCATGAGCTATGTAAAAATTTGTACCACAGGAGTACCACAGGAGTACCACAGGAGTACCACAGAAATCCTTATGAAATTTCTCATGCTTTACATCAGCACTTTCACTAAATAGGTAATACTGTAGGAGTATAGGACAGGTTAAGTAATGACAAATCAATTGCTATAATTCACAGCATAACTCATCTATCAATTAATTGAGGAATATTAATATGTGCTTTTTGTTTATATTTTTGTTATTTCAGTTGGTTCTGCCTTACAATTTTCCTGTGTGGTACTCCTGTTTGATATTCTCCTGATGTGACAGTCCTCTAGCATAAAATGTTAAGAAAAAAAGAATATCCTTCGGTATTTTTCTGTGGTACTTCCTATTGTATATGTGTGGTATTGCTATGGGGCACGACTGTGTGATATTACGCATTTAATTTGCTGTGTGGTACTTCTGTGTGGAACAGTACCATATGATCTTCCTGTGGGATTTTGGGACACATACCACAGGAATATCACAGGATTACATGTAGTTCCTGTGGTACTGTCTTGTGTTAATGTCCCAAAATACCACAGGACAGTTCCTGTGGTAATGTGCTGTGATACTGTCCTGTGGTACGTCCCAAAGTACAACAGGACAGTTCCTGTGGTACTCTTCAGTGGTATACGTCGAAAATTACCACAGGAATTCCTGTCGTACTGTCCTGTGGTACGTCCCAAAATTCCACAAGACAATTCGTGTGGTACTGTCCTGTGGTACGTCCCAAAATACCACAGGAAAAGTCGTGTGGTACTGTCCTGTGGTACTATCCTGTGGTACTTTCCTGTGGTACTGTCCTGTGGTACTGCCCTGTGGTACGTCCCAAAATACCACAGGACAAGTCGTGTGGTACTGTCCTGTGGTACTATCCTGTGGTACTTTCCTGTGGTATGTCCCAAAATACCACAGGACAAGTCGTGTGGTACTGTTCTGTGGTACTATCCTGTGGTACTGTCCTGTGGTACGTCCCAAAATACCACAGGACAAGTTGTGTGGTACTGTCCTGTGGTACTATCCTGTGGTACTTTCCTGTGGTACTGCCCTGTGGTACTGTCCTGTGGTACGTCCCAAAATACCACAGAACAAGTGGTGTGGTACTGTCCTGTGGTACGTCCCAAAATACCACAGGACAATTCCTGTGGTACTGTCCTGTGGTATGTCCCAAAATACCACAGGACAAGTCGTGTGGTACTGTTCTGTGGTACTATCCTGTGGTACTGTCCTGTGGTACTGTCCTGCGGTACTGCCCTGTGGTACGTCCCAAAATACCACAGGACAAGTCGTGTGGTACTGTCCTGTGGTACTATCCTGTGGTACTTTCCTGTGGTACTGTCCTGTGGTACTGCCCTGTGGTACGTCCCAAAATACCACAGGACAAGTCGTGTGGTACTGTCTTGTGGTACTGTCCTGTGGTACTTTCCTGTGGTACTGCCCTGTGGTACATCCCAGAGTACCACACAGTTCCTGTGTTGTGTGGTACATTGTGTGGTACCGACCAATACCACAGGGAGTACCACATGAGCCTGTAAAACAGTACCACACAGTTCCTGTGGTAACATTTATTCATGTGTGGTACATTGTGTGGTACTGACAAGTACTACAGGGAGTACCCTACAAGCCTGTGGTACAGTACCACACAGTTCCTGTGGTAACATTACAAGTGTGTGGTACATTGTGTGGTACCGACAAGTACCAAAGGGAGTACCACAGGACTTTTTTGTTAGGGATAGTTCTTGCTGGAAATGGAGAACTATATAGTCAGAGGGAAACAACTGTGTTTAACGTGGTAAACAAGGAACTGTTTGGTACTGAGTGGTATTTGATAATACACTGTAGATTCATTTAACTGTTATTTATTCATGACATGAAGTTCAGGACAACATGAATTGAACACAGGCCCCTTACATAAAATACGCACAAAACTCGAGTGATATTATAATTTTAACGATACATCCATATTACAAACCATTATAACCTTACAATGTCTATTTACAAAAACAAAATGAACAAAATGAGCATTGTCCTGCTCATATGCTTCGACAACAAATCCTAGAAAGATTATAGTGACCAGAAACGATGCAAATGATACAAGACTTTTGTTTCCCTAATTGCTGTCATGTGAGTGGTGAGGGGTGGTGGCTCCAAATCTCAGGAAAAAAATATGCCAAATTGCTTCCCTGCAAACTGCTTACTCCAAGCAAAAACAGCCATTTTCGTTGTTGTTGCTGTTCAGCTAGTTCGGGTGACATTTGATAATTTTGGCTTTACTGTGATTTAAAAAAAAAATCGTAAATACCAAATGTGTAGTTAAATCACCGAACTCCTTTACTCTGTATACTTATGAATCTCTTCTCTTCTATCAACTCGTCCCCATTTCGGTATCTCCTTCTTGGTTCCTTAGATAGTGTCTGTCTTGTTATGTTCCTCTTGTGTTGTCTTCGTCGGCTAAGTGAAACTGCAAATATTTGCATGATCAAGTTTTATTTTTCTTTTAAACTGTGTGTATGTGTTTTGTTTATTCAGTTGAAAATAAAGAAACATTGTGAGAAACAATATCGCACAGTGGCCGCTTATCGATAATGGTCTCCACCTGTAAATACCTAAAGACAAGGTATAGGACCCCGACATGTACGTATTACATACGTAATCCTATACATTTCTTTTGAGTACTCTTGTCTGTATGTTAATGTTAACATTGCTGATGTTGTCATAATGATTTTGTAAAAGTGGAGAAAAATAAACCCACTGAAATTCAAACTAAAACTGAAACTGTATCGCCTTCCACATAGTGAATAACCTATAAATGGCGTCAATTACTAGACTCTGACTATCATCGATGAAAACTAAAAATCATGACGCACTCGGAACGCACATCATCTATTCACGCGTACGGATATGTAGGGCGTAATACAATGACTTCGTTAATTCATTTCCTTCGTTACGCAAACTGACGCCACACAGGGGACAATAATGTGTCCACAGCATGTCAATATCGGCACTACGTTGAGACCTTCTAGCAGTACGTAATAGATAACGCCCTGTACGGGCCAACGTTTATTTTTCGAGGAGTCACGCACCTCCCCACTGAGATGTAATGACGGAGCTCAGATTTAGCTCTGACATGATAAGTAGTAAAATTTGACAATCAGTTCTGATATTAGCGTAAGACATAAATAGACTGGGCTGTTAAATTTAACAGTTAGTTTAACTGGGCTGGGAATTAAAATTTACATAGTCGGGGGTTCTGTCAGTACTACGATCTTATCGGTCTTAATATTCTGCCCGGATAAATGAAAAAAAAAAAAAAAACACAAACAAAGAGAGCGCATTTCATTTTTCCACTCACGTTTCCAGGTTCCCCAATCCAACATACAGTAATTTAGTTCCAACTGAATTTGAACAAATTGATATGGTTATACACTGTAAATGCCAAGAGTATCTTTGACGCTTATTGTCCCTTACCTCTCAAAGATATTTACGCATCTAAACAAAAAAGGCCGTTTTAACACGTGAGTCATAAACACGTGTAAAATATCACGTTCGAAACAATGACATTTACAACCCACTTCATGGAGAGATTTGGTATGGACTATATTCGTCATAATGTTTTTGCCCTGCAGGAAACCTTGGCCTCGTCCTAGCCCACTGTCCTCAACCCTACCTGATTTCTACTTCATCCATTTAAATACCAAACGTGCGGCCTTATGCAGACATGCGAAGAAATCGAAAGTGCCCTTGACATGATATAATAATGTTCTGTCAAGCCCCGCGTAATTATCACGTTGAATTGGACTTCTGTTCATTCTACAGACGCTGTAACCCCCCCCCCAAACAACAACAGAAAAATAAAACGTTCTTCTGCAGCACGTCGAATATAATCGGCAGTAAAAAATAAGTTCTGCTTAGTATGTGCGGAAGGATTAATTTCATTCATTGGGAAGTATAGCCGACTTTAGGATGGAAGCTAAAGATAACAGATGATATAAAAACAGTGAGTGATAGCAACAATCTTAGTAGAATATGAAATCTTTGACTATTATTATGTAGTTACAGAGAGAGAGAGATTATTAACACTGCAAAATGCATGGAACTCGTGCTCACTTTTGTGGGTCTTTTTTTCTTCTGCAGGGAATAATCTCTATTTTCGCAGTGTAGGAGAAAAAGAAGTATCTGAGTTGCAATGCGACTATTTACAACCCGTTCGTTCATTTGTAATGTCTCGGACTGACTGGTGTAACTCTCTCATTTGCGGATATTTTTTTTTTTTTTGTATAGATCATTTCGACTTTTGTTTAATCAACATAAAGATACCGTATGGCGGTCAAGTCTAATAGAACTAGAAATATCTACCAAGTTTACAGTCTACAAATGACAACTTAAATCACCGGTGTCTGTTTAGGTGTGTTCAACATTGAAGAAGGTACGCAATAATATTTAGGGTCTTTATTTTGACGCTAAAAATGCTCCTAGCTGTACCAAACGAAATAACAACATAGGGTAAAAACAAATGTGATGGTAGAGCTTTTGCTCGTCTTGCACCATGCTTATAGAAAGAATATCAAAACAGATTTTAAACATCTATCACTGACTGTCAGTACTGTAGGAGGTGACCGATTTGCTCGGGTTGGTATGCTGTATTATACGCTTGATTTGTCTAATGTTTTCATGGACATCCATTAGATGATTAAACTGTTTATCTCAATTTTGATGCCTAACATTTTGTGAATGTTTCGATTACAAAGAGTTTGACAATACATATTTAAGGCAATAAAGAGAGAGAGGAAAAAAAAAAAACCTTAGTCATGAATTCTAAGATTTATGGCTGATGAGATATAGGAGACTGCGTACTTACCGGTCCGGCTATACACCATGTTGCAGAAATTGTAGATGGACCACATCGCGTCTGTTCTCTTTCTTGGTCTAAAAGTATCAAAGTGCATCTTTACTTAGTTAATTTTGTTTCGATACTGAGGTCTTCGAGTTACCAACTCATATGAGTGGATTAAGAACACAACTTCCTATTGACAGCCCCCTCACACCCAAAGACATGCACATGCGGTAGTATAAATGCAACTGTTCGAAAAAGGAAAACATACTACATGTATATAAAACAATAATCAACAAATACAGAATAAAAACAGCAACTTCTTCAATGTAGTGTATTTTACTGTCCTCATCATATCACAAGGTAGTAAAAATATCAAAATATCTTAATCTATCAATGCGATACAAATGCATTTCTCCAACTTGATTTAATCGTTCTATACACACGTGACGGTGACACAATATGGTTCATGTGAAAATGCCCCAGTTTCACGTACTATCTGCAATTGGGGCATTTTGACATAAACCACACTAATTGACCGTGTGTTTGCTCCATGAGGGAAGGGTACCTATACTTTTCAACTTCACGGGTCCATTATACTTCCCAATCAGTGGGTTTCAGCTTCCCCGCAAATCTGGCTCAGTGTCTTGCAGCCCACTTATTTTTATTACATAAAAGTAAAAGAAGTAGAAGAAGAATTAAAAATGAGTTACTTCCAAACCAATACAGTAAAGAAACATTCTCAGAATGAGTTACAATGTGTAACATGTAATGTGTAAAGGACACACTAAATTTGATTGAAATTCTTGTTGTAGAGGTGTCTTGTGATTTCAAACAGTTAGGGAAGTCTGCTCAAATTTCTTTATTTTCACATTTTTCTTGAATTATCAGGGTTGTAAAAATGTGTACATTTCGTCTCCCGGATACGTTGGTCCGGGTGAATGATCAGGGATATGAGTCTCTTTTCCACTTCCGTGGTGTCAACTAGAACTGTGTTTCTCGTTAGAAATCGAAAATGGCTGTTTTTGACATCTTCCTGGTAATAAATGGAACAATTGAAATTGCACATAGGTGGCAAGGCCTCCGCACACCGAGTACGGTTACGGCAACGGTCCGGTTTTTGAATTGGTGCGCCAAGAGACACCATGTCTTGTTCTGTTACAATAGCACTTCTCCATCAATAATTTTGCTACAAAATAAATCTTCAACTGGTAATTTTGTTGCTCTTGATTTTGAGATGAGAATACAATTTTTTTAGTGATTTTGTACCCCGACATGGTTCTTTTTGGTGCGCCATAGCAAAAAACCGGACTGTTCCCGTTACCTTGTTTGGTGCGAGGAGATGTTTATAAGGTATTAAACATGGCAGTTATAGTGAAATTTCACCGCATTTGAAGGATGATGAATTAATAGATCTAAATCAAGACATGGAACGATTTGATATGTTTTGTGAAAATGTTAATGAAAATATGCATGATAGAAAATGAGCAACTGTACACACATACACCACACACACACACACACACACACACACACACACAAACACACTATTTTTTTCTCTTTATTTTTGTTTGAGTTTTATACGTTTCAGGAACAGCTGCATCACCGGTTGTTATCACATAACATTTGACTACTTCATCTTGTTCGTATGTCATAAAAGGTGCAAGTTGAGGCAATGATGTAATTACTTTAAAAGTCTAATTAGCTTTCATTGCACAGACATTAATATTACAACATTTGAAATCACTTGTCTTTTGAATGATTGTTAAAAAGGTGTCGTCCTAATAATTCATATATTTCTTTATTTTCTTTTCTTGCATTAGGTAGACTGAAGACGAATAGCGGGATATGACATCATTATCTCATCTTACGTGTTAACATATCAAGTGCGGTGTAAAAAACATGCCGGAATAAATGAAATCCCATACCGTTCAGGATAAACATCCACCTGTGCTACATTCTCAGATTCTGTTTAATTGATGCTAACACTCAACTACATTCAGCTTAAACATGCAGTGGCATTTCACTATATAATGCCGATCATTTACTGCACTATTTACACTGGGGCATGTGTAATGAATCTCTCACCTGTGATGATAGACAAACACAGCGCAATGACATTCCTCATCCTTTCTCTTGACACTTGTCCTACCATTAACTGTGAATATACCATCTGGAGAAAAAAAAAGGCAAAGAATACATGAAATGATTGTGATGCATAATAAAAACAGTTTAATAGACTTCACTGTTGGTATGTGGTTTTATTATCATAACGATGAAACGATCTAGTGCAGTGCTTCAGAGTTTAGAGCTGGCTGTAACTTTGATACACCATGTCAATTTTAGAGAAGTTTGTGGAGCTGGAACCGAGTGCTAACATATTGAAGTCTTTCGCATTCTCATGTTTGCTTCTTATTGTTCTCTTTTTTATATTAATAGCAAGAATTGTTTTCGAACTGACAGTTTGTCCGCGGTTTGCTTGAAACATGAACATCTAATATGAAAACTACATTCATGGAACTGAAATGATTGTGCCACGAATATTAAACACATGATTAACGCCTGTTTGAACACATTGTCCAGCCTCTTTGGAAAGGTTCGCGCTTCTCATTACGACATTTGATATGATTATGACTAAAAAGAAATGACCGTCTTC
This sequence comes from Diadema antillarum, assembly GCF_040938485.1. NCBI lineage: Eukaryota > Metazoa > Echinodermata > Echinoidea > Diadematoida > Diadematidae > Diadema > Diadema antillarum. The sequence goes on along the minus strand of NW_027271581.1, from coordinate 1,742,005 downwards.
AACATGTTCACAGCAATACGGTTGTTCCAATGCAGTATTAATACAAAACATGCATTAATGTCGTCGTAGTAAGTACATGGTAAAACATATTGGCTCTTTTTATTTGGGGGGGGGGGGTGTTTTTTTTTTGTTGCTATAATTTGCATTGTCGTTTTACCAAAGGGCCGTCGATTTTTTTCTTTACTACGAAAACAACACAGAAAAAAACAACAACAACAACAAACATATAAAAAAAACCCACCTAAAAACTAATATCAGAATCAAAGGTTCATGCAATTAATGTGGCCAACCTCGACGTTTGGTCATGTAATGCAATTAGGATACCGTATTATTCAAGACGGACAAGGTCCTATCATTAAGCCACATATACCACGTAAGGTCTGATTCCATCGCTATACAAGTTCACGATAATTTCTCCCTTTTTTTTCAACTGAACATAAAAATGTACGAATACACTTATGTTGCAAATGACTCCTAAATAACTTACCAAATGTGACCGTGCACCTCAAAACGAACATAAAGTCGCACACACTGATTTTGCGTGAGGACTGAAAATAAGTGAAACGGGTCAACCTAGCCGAACTTGACTTTTTCATATTTTCTAAAAGAGCGGGTCTTCTTTTACATTATGCTAAAATTTGGTATCATAAAACGGGCAGGAAAGTGTGTTTTTTTAGCAGTTTATCTAGAACATTTTTGGTAGAATAGTGTGATTAGGTGTATATTTAAAATCCCTGTTTCATTTCTGAAAAACTTTGTCCACACTCTTCACTTTCAACTCTAATAACTTTTGAAAGGAAAGTGCTACTGTTTTGAAAACTGGCACTAATTATGGACAGAATGTGTTAATGAGGCATGCTTAATTTCAATTTAATTTGATAATTCCTTCATTGATGTTACTCTGGTGGTTTACTTCCTGTTTTTTATCCCTTTCATGGCACAGCCAGCACGGTTTGGTAAAGATTAAGCGCTTGAATAGACACTGTACTTCAGAGGCTCTTTTCTCAGTTCACACTTTTCCTGAGTTTGTGCTTTCTTTCCAATATTTAGATAGGTTAGGAGAGTCCATTTGATTTGAGTTATACATCATTTTAAAGCTTAACGTCTGCTCTTTCAGAATATGGTCTTAACTAAAATTTCATGTCTGGCGACTTTTTGTTTGTTTTGAGGTGCAAGGTCACAAATACAAGTATATAAATACTAATGCCAATGTTCCGACGTACTTGACGACAATTCGATGTAAAATATAACTTGTGAAATAGTACATTTTCTTCCAAAACAACGCCTTTGTACCGTCGATGAAAAAAAAGAAGAGTAGAGTCTCAAGCAAATTCGTCTGACTGTGACGGAAATAGAAATAGAGTGTTTTCAGATAGTCTTTTAAGTCACAACGACAAAGACCGAACACAACAGCACCTTAAAAGAGATAAAATATACATAATAAAACATCACTGTAAATACAATGAAGCAGCAGGTACACGTACAAGATGGGAATGGTAAGGGAGCAGGAACAAGTTGGAAATTGAGTGGCAAATGATTTACATTGTTGATAGGCTGTGATTGCTTGAGAGCAACCACAATCACTGACAATAGCGACGGTGATTGCATGGAAGATATGGTCATGATGATAGTGATGATAACGAAGTACACAGCCGTATATTTTAGTATGCTACAAGTGAGTGATTACAAGATCGATAATTAATTTTCTTGTAACATAATTGTACTTACTAATTTCGTCCTTAAGGCGTTGTAAAGTGTTGAAAGAGAATGTGAAGTCCGTTCCACGAGTGTCGATCAAGTCGATTCTGTCTGTCAATATGTGGTGGGTTTTTCCTCCTGAGTGTTCTGTATACCCTTCGTCTGTTACCGTGGAGTATTTTCCTGTCCGTTGAATAAAGAAAATCACATACATACATTGTAGTTAAGTTCGATGTCTGGAATAAAGTTCTTTCTTGCTTTCTCTCTCTCTCTCTCCCTTTATTCTTCCTTGTCGTCGTGTTTCTCGATCTACTTCCTACAATAGAATATATGGTCATGTTATGAACTGTACGGCTAGCGGCAAGACTATGCACACACATCCCCCTCCACCTCTTCTTCATCCCCTTCCCAACACACACACACACACACACACACACACACACACACACACACACACACACACACATACACACAATACACACTGTCACAGGCAGACACATTATACACATATCTATCCACTAAAATCTGAATCTTATCATCATACGGTTTCTTTTTAATTCTATGGTCTCTTACCATTCCACATTTCTCTTCATCTTTCGGCGCACACTTGTGAGGGTTTATTGAGTATCATATGTGAATTTACTTACTTTTTTTAACATCATCAGAATCTCTGTGTTCTCGAGAAATATTTTTGAACGAAGTGCACTTTCTATATCCCACGCATTAGCAAATGAATTACGAGGATGATGATATAACACTCAACCCTTCATTAAGCGAAATGCGCGGGGTTAATGAAGCAAGTTTGAGAATGCGCTCCATCGAACTTTTAAATGTGTCTCATAATCCATGAAAGGAAGGTACGGTTTGTGATGTTAAGAATAAAGAAACAAACAAAACTGGCGATTAACACATGAACTCCCCATACCGGTTAGAGCATAGTTGAGCGAGTTGATGAGGGAAGATTTGCCAGCAGCAATTTCACCGAAGAAGACGATGTTCACCTTTGATGGCACTTTACCTCGAAAAGGTTCGTTGAAATACGCCATTCCAGGAACGTAACTCCTTATTTTTCGTCGAAGTTTGTCTCGTTGATTATCTGGAACTAAGATACAAGACAAAGTTTTAGATCGATAATAATGCAAATGATGTCAAACATGCGTAGACAGAGTCATATATGGCAAAATATTGTTCGCATACTTTGATAGCACTTGTACAGTTATGAATGGATTTGAACATATTTAGCAATCCATGAATCGTTGAAAAATCGCAATTATTTCTTTGATTACGAATGACAATACAAAAGCAAAGACAAACAAACAAAGACGTTAAAGTCTTTTTTCTTATTTCTGCTCATTTTCCGTCAATATTTTCCCCTTTCTAAAAGCAACTGGGGAATGGAGTATCCTTTCTCTTTCAAATGCTCGAATGCAATCGCAGTGGCAATATTGACCATGCGAACACGAATGCGTTATGAAAGACAATAGTGTGCTCTGCTGATATCAAAAGTAAATAGGATTCTTTAACAGTATTACTGAGTCACATTGTACTTTTTGAAAATCGACAGATATAAAAAACCAAATGTCGATAGCAATTAAAATGGCGTTTGAATACAAAGCACAATTAAACATGCCTACGTGTATGCCCTGTTATTGAAACAATATGTTTTTGTTGGTGAATATCAATTCTATAATTGCATGTCCATATAATTATGGATACTAAAAGGAACCGAGAAAAAAAAATGGACGAAATTGATTTATATCATGATCATACTGAGGATTGTATAGGTCATGTCTTTCAGTTTTATGTAATCTCATGAAATGAAATATATTTTATACACACTCAAAAGTGGCTTTGTGGTTTGTGGTTTTGTGGTTTTCTATTTCTCCGCGAATAAACCTCTTGTCAGGAGATCAACATGGGACCGGAGAAGCTGTCAGCTTGAATGCATGTGGACTTCACACTCGTTCACCATGTTCACGCGGAATTAGCAGTGTCGAGTTGGTATAATAATAGCCCTATACGGTTGGGATGATCTGGCAGTGACTGCTGCTGTTAAAGAAGACCTTAAAAATTAATAATTCTTCACCTTCTCACCCTTCACTCATTGACGAAAACCTGTGGCATGAAATGAAAGGCAAGTTCCACAGTGAGCCCTACTAAATTGGATTAGACATGTAATAAGGCCTCTGCACTGGTCTAATACTGTGCGTTTTGTCCAGTACTTTATAGAAATCAAATCACCACAACTCTGACATCACGTTTTTGATCAACAATGCAATTACTCGTTTACAACCATCTTTTTAATTGCTTTTTTTTTGCTGTTACTGGTATCATAGAAAAACAAAGAGTAAATTTCTTTTGGGAATATCCATCGGACTCAGGTATACGTCGACTGCAGGCTTCGGAATATGGTGGTGGAAGGGGTGACGAGGCTGCAGCGCCTACCCCTTCTTTGTCTTTGTTATTTCATTTTTTTTTAAATCTGCGCTGTAAAATGATGAATGCTGTAAACGATAAACTGGCTCGCGACCAACGGCTGTAAGTCCAACCCGAAGAACAGGGCCCTGTTTCATAAAGCTGTTCGTAAAGTTACGAAAGACTTTACGAACAGCTTTTTGAAACACCCCCAGGACAACGAGAATGAAGTTCAGTTCAGTTCAGTTCAGTTCAGTTTTTATTTCTGCATTTCAAAATCAATACAAATCAACAAATCAACAAAATACTTACAGAGTCATTTACAGAGCTAATATTCGTAATGTTTGGCTCATACATACATTTTCTTTTTTCAAGAACGAATATCATTTATGAAAGGAAGCAATAGGAATTAATAAAAATGAAATGCAGGGGACCATCATCATAAGCTAAGCTTGACGAGGAAGATGGCCCCAGGTAAAGAGATACATAAAGAAAATCTTGCCACTCACTGAGTGGGGGGTAATTGTGCGAAGTGCACAATAAAGAGATACATAAAGAAAATCTTGCCACTCACTGAGTGGGAAGTAATTGTGCGAAGGACGTGCGGTGCAGTGCGGTGTGCATTGTGTTGGGATGAATCTTGGTTTGTACGTTGAGTGTTATTTTGTGTATCAGTGTGATGAGGTGAATGTTACTTCAGTTATGGCCGTGAACTCATTGTTTAGGGTGTTTGTTGACCAGGTGGTATGAATATTTATGTGTCAGAAGTATACTTGATTATACTTCAAGATTGAGAGTCAGTGGTTATCCATTGAGCGGCATCAGCAACTTTACATTTTTCAAGTCCCATGTGTGTTGACTGGTCGACTGCTACTCATTAAATCAAGATCAAAGATCGCGTAGCTCTGATTACTAAAGTCAACGAATCTTCACACCTTTCCACAGAAATCGTCGAGCAAGCAACATTAGGATGACAAGAGCACACAGTACACCGATGGCCAGTCCGATGATGAGACCCAAGTTACGGCGTTTTCCTGGAATTTTGATACAGATACAATATCGGAACGCATGATTACTCCATTACTTTATCCATAGATCATTGAGTATATGCACAAACTCACTATGGATTCTGTGTAATGAGCAACAAGCAAATCGAGATTGAAATATTGATTCGGTATGTGTCATAAAAAGTCGAAACACTATGTCAGTGTACAGTATTTGCTTGATTACATTCGTGATTTTTGTGTCGGTGTATCAAGCGTTTTATTGCACTAACCTAGTTTATATATAGATATGACAGATTGCCACAAAGTTATCTTTGACAGTAAAAAAAAAAATACAAACAATCAAAATTGCTGCCTGCTATTACACTGGTATCATATTCAAATTAATGATTTCCTATGCATAGATTTGTTTTTGTTGCCACGGACAAGGAATGACTGGGATTTAAAGAATTACGGATTATTCAGATTTTTTTTTTTTTTTAGTATTGCCATGATAAGAAAACAAAAACAAATCACGGACATCCCAGTATGCATACCCTTGACTTTTATCATAGTCATGATGACTATCCTCTCCAAAACGTAATATTGACTCTGTTTAGTTGCGTCGATGAAGGGCAATTTGGTAATATTACCATACACTGATATCATACGGAAACACAAATTAATCAACGTTTCACGAAACCTGGTATAGGTAGAACAGTGATTTCCGCGGTTGACGCTCCATTCACTGAGTCTCCAGTAGCCGTGCATATGAACGTTTGTTCAGTCCCGTGTTTGGCTGTAACAGTGATTGTCTCGAATCTTTCGTATGTGTCGTCAGACAATGTTGTCTGTTGCGAAACCACAGAAGACAGTCTCTTTCCCGTCTCCTCCGTCCAGAGCATAGTAACGTTAGGCTTGAATCCACTCACGACACACGTAATGTAAACGGAAGGTATGTTGGAAGGAGTTTGGTATGTACAACTTCTTGGATTCGGTTGGCTTTCACCCACGCATTCCTCGATTGCATGTGTTGATGCCATTGCTATGGTAACGAGAAAATGTTTTTTGAAATGCATTCAATTCCAAACTTTTTTTACGAAACACACACACACATACACACACACACACACACACACACACACACACACACACACACAAACAAACAAACACCTCTTTCACTGTATTGATAGATGCATATTTGTGACAATTCAATTATGACTAAAGCATGAAAAAAGAAAGAAAAAAAAATCCTGAACGAGATCGCGACGCCCTCGATTAAATGTATGTATATCAGCACCTACGGCGTAGCCAGGGTTTGATCTTAGTAGGGGGGGGGGGGGGAGGGGAGGGAGGGGGTGGGAGGGGGTGTCCCCCTCCCACGGTAAGAACTTTTTTTTTTTGCATTTTGATGTTGTAAATGGTGCAATTTAATGCATGTTTTTGCGTGTTTTATCGCCTTAAAACAGTCCCACCTGTTTAAGGTAGCAATAATTATATTTTGATGTAGATAATCATTGAACAATATTACTATAAAATGATATCATTCGGATAAACTTCTTGGATTAATTCTCTGCGAGGGAGCGAAGCGACGGTGCCCGAGCCAACGGAGTTAGCGGAGGGGGCGGGGTTGTGGGAGGGGGTGTCCCCCCTCTCACAATATAAGTGATATGTCTTGTGCACTCAGAATTATTCAGAATTTTTTGTAAATCAAAAACGTGTACTTAGGCTATGATATGTAGGGAAAGGGGCACAGGTGGGTTAGGGGTTGGGAGGGGGATACCCACTCCCAAGCACGAGAGATTTTTCATTTTTTTAATTGAAAATTCAACGATCTGGTGCACACTTTTAGTGAAATATTGAAAACTTATGATCTTACTTGATGAAAGGTTGAAGGGAGACCCGCTTCATGTACATGCATACAGTATACACGCATTTTTCCCCTCGCCCCTCCCCCCCCAAGTCCCCGGTTAATAAAAATATATATACATATATATATATATATACATTTTTTTTTTTGGCAATGTAATACTAGTAAAGCAAGGATGGGTTCTTATGAGACAAATCTTTGGATATACTTTATTTTTTTTCGTTTATTTGTTATAGGCACACAAAATTGATGATACTCAAATTGCACTGGCACGACTTGGTGATTTTTTCAGCGCAAAGTTGTCCTAATGGCATAGGAAGCGGCTGACCTACAGGGACTACTTAGTAACATATAGTTCCACTTGTCAACCTGCTACTTTTGGGGTTTTCATTTCATTTTTTTTTTATTCCTACATGCACTCATCGTAACGGCGTAACACCACTAGCGATTACAAAGTAGCAGCATTGATCCCTTTTGAAATGGCTTTTCCAACTCTCTTCACGATTGTCATTTTGATAGGTGGTTTGTGATTTTCCTCATTGTCGGAATCAATGTAATGAAAATCATACTACTTTGCAGACCTTGACTGTTGAGTTCTTGATATCCAAACAAGATCTAATTTATTTACACTTTTTGTTAATGCCTCTTTCTCTCTCTTTGGCTGCAGCTATTTTTATTTTGCATGTGTTGTCCAATATCTAAAGCATGGGTAAAAAAGAGAAAAGAATAGAAGACAAAAACAAAACATCTCGAGTGTATACAGTGCCAAAATTAAGGAATCTGTGAAAATACAATTTCTAAGTATGGCAGTGCTCTAGTATACTCGTATTGCACAAGTATTTACATCATTTTCTGTTTTATCTTAACGTTTGCATCATTAAGTTCTAGAATTTAAATGCAAAGTGATAACAGAGATAAACCGAAAAAAGCATGCTTGTAATTTTTGCCTCACAAGACAAATTTGTACAAAAAAAGAAAACAATTTCATGTTTTGCTCGTGACATTTAGCTCGTAAGAAATAGACTGCCAGGTCCGCAGTCTTTGATTGAAGAAGCCAATTATAATCAAGGAGGTTTAGTTAAATGATCACGCCACTGAATTCCGGTAATTTTGCATTTGGAACGACTGTGAGACGTGCGGCAATGTATAAAGCAATAACTCACAGCTTACAAACACGCGGGAGGAATTAGCGAAATTATCGAAGGTGTGAAGCACCACTTGGCAAATATAAAGACCCTCATCTGATACTGCCAGGTCTGTTATGAAAAGGTTGAAGTTCTCGTCGATGTCGAACCGTTGCTCCATGCTCACGAAATCCCCGTCGTAGAATGCCTTACTCGTCGACAGCTCGGGATTTGACATACTCTCCTTCACCCAGTACACAGCGAGAGGCTCCTCCTTGAAGTCACATGGTAGTTGGATGTCTTCTCCTGTCCATCCATGGATTGTAGGGTCTGTTTCTATGACTGGGACTAAACAACAGGAAATGTGTATAATATGGATCCGTGTCATTTGTGTCTGTTACCGGAATGATTCATGGTACAAAGAAGATTCTGTGAGTAACAGGTAAGTTAGATAATGCATTACGCGCATACTTATGTGACTGGGATAATGTCCATGTGTTCATTGTGCATAAATGATTATCCACTGCATTCCTTTTGCTTTCATATAATTTTGATATTTCTAATATTCTTTCGATGTTTGCTCTCATGGAGACTGTTGAAATATCTAATTCAGCTACTTTTCAGTAATCTCGTACGACTTAATTGAGGAACAGGGGTGATGAGTACAATGCTATTTAAAGTTTTTAGTCTGGACAAAGTGGTATACACAAGATATGAATGTAAGGAAATACTTGCTACAAAAAAAAGTGAATCCCTGGTTCTGTTTTAACCACAAGTATGTAAGTGGGATTATTTAAAGTCAAAATACTTGTGGGAGACATCAGTGAAGTGGGTTATGTTCAAAGTTTGCGCTAACATATTCCGTACGGTTGTCGCTGAATGAGAACTGGCAGATGATCTGTGATGTCACAATAGGAGAACGGTTTAGATGGTACCGTTTAGAGTGAGTTCATAATCCTTGCTTTCCATGAAGTATCCTATTATCCATCATAGTTATCAAAATAACATATCGTCAATTTTATGTCTAATAAGAGAGAGCTATTTCATGGTTGGCCAATGAGGATCAACATTAGGCTCCATTCGCAACTTTCCCTGGAAGGGTTATTAGATTATATTGTTTCGCAATTTCTATTCACAAAGTTAATGTCGTTCCCCTGTAGGTCATTCCCAATGTGTCCTGACAACAACAATAATTACTTACCGTTAACCGTCAGATTAGTGGAATTGAAGAGGATTTCGACATTTTCCAACATCACTTGGCAATAGTAGATACCCTCATCTGCTGTTTGCAAGTCAGTGATGACAAGACTGTAGTTCACATCGATGTTAAACCGGTCCTCTTCGCTGGAAAAGTACCCATCGAAGAATGAAGCCTTCATCGACTCCACTGTCTGATTTGAAATGCTCTCCTTCGTCCAAAATACGGCAAGCGGCTCCTCCTCTGAGTGACATGGCAGTCGGATGTCTTCCCATGTCCACCCCCTAAAGATGGGGACAGTCTCTACAACTGAGGCTATAGGCAATGTGAAAATAAGAGTTCGTTCTTTTAATTCAGGTTACTGATGCTTGGCGTCTGTAGCGCCATTGGTTTATGAACCTGCCGTAGGCGACAGAGTCGGCAATGTATGTGCTTTTGTTTAAATTGTGTTTTTTTTCCTTTGTCTGTTCGATTCCTATCACCATGATCACTAAGTCGACAATATCACCTTAGTTCTTTTAATCCGCTTATTTCGGATGTTGTCAGTTGGAGGAGGAGTCATGAATTCTACACAATATCATGCCTATGGTTGGGTTGAGGTAAGCTAATACACATCATAAGGTTTAAACATTATTTTAAAATGTCAAAGATACCAAGTCCTAAATGAAATGCATAACACTCATGATAGTCTCGTCTACACATGAAACTTACCAAACGGCCTTACAACCCATGGTACAATCCATAAGTATACAACACTGTATAATGCTACTGGGCAGTTCCATAAATTTGGGAGTAAATTTTTGACACATTGATAAGATGCCATAGACACAAAGGTTGAGAATATGAAACTTTTATTTGATTATGATATGAAAAGTGTTTAATAGAAAACAATAGCTGTGGAAACAATAGTATCATCACCTTAATGACCTTGGAATCATAACAAAATAGCGTGTGTTCGGACGTAGACAGAAAAAAAGTTATTTTTCTGAATTCATAAGTTTAGTCACAAAGTTCTGTCAAGTATGCCATATTCTTCTAAAAATTCACATTACATCACTTGCAGTATATGTGAAATGATGTTAAAAATGGAAAACGAATTAGTAAGAAACTGTTAACCTGGAAATAATTATGTTTGTTCTTTTTTTTTATTTCGGACTTACAGTTTCGGACGTACACTATGTATATAACTATAAACAACACTTATAATAGATGCAAAAAAAAATATTGCATAACGTTCATCCTACGCCCTTCTCAGATGATTGTACTTGTCTATCATGTCAGTATTACCAGTTTAAATGAATAAAACAGCTTCTGAAAATAAAAATACTGTATACATAGGGTCTGTGCACTAACAGAGCTGCCTGATACATAACATTCAGGGATGATAAGTTTATGTATCTTCTTGTAATAAATCATTTATTACAGAACCGGAATTCTAATATCAAACTTTTGTGATAAACACACACAGCGTACTAAACTAACTGGCCAGAGTGTGTTGCAAATCCACGAAGTATAGATTTTATACAGTGTTTTTCTTAATTATTGTACATATATGTTGTTCTATAATTTGTCTCGTATTACATGAATCTTTTGCAAAGGTTTGAACAACATTATTTCATCACATGTTTACTTTGTACTATTTTTGGTTTTTTTTTATTTTCGATGATTGGAAATAAACTATGATTGAATTGAATTGTAGGTAACCAATTACGGCACCAATAATGCATATTATATTCCTGTTTATTTTTTTTTTTCACCAGTATGATCAAGCTACAAAATGATATATGGCCAACGAAGTCCTGTACCAGATATTTGAGTTTATTCACAAAAAGAAAGAAAAATAAGCTTTGTGGGAACTGGGAAGAGTTCAAGGAAGAATTGCATTAACAGCAAATTACTGCTTGTTACATACTGACATTTTTGTAACGTATGGTTGCGAAACAACAAATTTTTAATAGACAGTATATAGAGTACACTGACACATTCAATTAGGACATTGTTGATAGGCAAGTCAAAGCTACTGTATTGATGTTACCAACTGAACAGCAAAATAGCAAAAACAAACAAACAACAACAACAACAACAACAACAGACCTCTTTTTGTAAATGAAGATCTGAATATAAGAACGACCCAAGTCCAATTTTTGGCCAAATTTAGTTTGACATGGAAAATTGTAGCTTATGCATGGACTCATCTTGTGTATAAATGATAAATCCTAATTACCCCCGGAAGTGCCTGAAATGAATGAGTTAAATCTTTTAAGAATGAAGGACTTGGGTCATTCTTACATTCATAGTATAGCGCCCTCTCTCGTCCTTCTCTCATCTCTATAGCAGAATATCATGTATAATTATGATTCAAAGAACGACCCAAGTCTCTCACACAAAATGGTCTCTCCACAATTAATGTAAATGTTAATTGTCATAATAATATATGTTCTAATTTGTATATACAATGTTGCCTTCCCGTCACAGTTAAAATAGAATATTATTGGACAAATAAAAAAAGATAATTATGAAGTTTTTTTTTTTTTTAAGTTTACTCGAAATGGTCTTCCATGGACTTGGGTCGTTCTTATATTCAGATACTCAAATATCACAATTAAACCCTAGTCTATAAATAAGTTGGAGTAGTTAACGAGGACATTTGCAAATACTATGAGAAATAATAAAAAAGAAAGTATTTTGCTGAACACTTTATGTTAATTTGACAGTTAGTATGGTATAGCGCTGAATACTGGCACAGGTCCGATGGTCCCAGACAAGTAAAAGTCAATGTTGGAGGAGTAACTTGTCTGGAACTGCTACATTTACTGGTCTGATATGACTGGTAAAACAACAAAAATGACGTTGACGGTCACTGTCGGGGCCAGTTGAAAAAAAGGATAAAATCAACAGGACCAGTAAATATTAGGTTCAGACACCGTGTTTATACTATGGCACATAAAGAGAAAAACACCAGCTGACAAAAATGGCAGAAACAGTACAGTACATTAACATTGCAGTGTGATTTCAAGGTGATAAGAAGCTGGAATACTGAAATACTCAATCTTGGGCAATTAAGAAATAATAAGAAGGAATTTCGTAGAACAAGCCACCCACTCTATGTGTTTATAAACAAGTGATCCACATCTATCCTTGTAAGGACACATTGCCAAAAGAGTATTTCAGAATGTTGATAACATGACCATTCCCTTCATGGAGGTTTTCATGCATTCCACAATATCAACTTAAGACCACACTTTCTGTTCAACCTCGCCTGTTTTGTACATACTTACATTGAAAGAATTACTTTATTTGATAAATAGTTCTTACTTTCTTGAAAATCATAGACCTACTTCGTGCATGTATTTAGGAGGATTGGATACTTAAAAGCACTTTTTTGAACATGCAAACTCAGTATATAATATATTATATTTCCAGAGAAGATTTTCAAATGGCTTCAATGAAATCAATCTCATGACCTTGACCTTGGTTAAAAGTATTTACATTTTTGAACGGTTTAAAGAATTTCCTTCGAAATAATATGTAATTTGTGCTGATAATTTCATTTTGAAAAAAAAAAATTGGCCCTCTGATTGACACATTTCAGGAATTTCTCTTATGTTAAGATGTTCACGAGTCTATCTTTTTGTAAAAACAACTTCGCACGGGAGCTCTCTTTTTTTTTTTCAAAGTAATATTACTCATTAGCCATTCCAAAAGTATTTTCCCTTGTTCTTTATGTTAGGGCCTATCCCGTACAATCACCCAAGGCAACAGCATAGAATGCAACCCACCAATACATTTGAATGATTGTTATCTTCTATGAACATTTTATCGCATAACGTGTAGGACCAAAGTTCATTTGACTTTCATAGCTTGAATGCTATACATGTAATGTTATACATACAATGGTTTGGGCAAGCAAACACGACGCCATTGTATGATGCAGATTCTTTGTATACGTATTTCCATGTGAAGCAAATTCGGTACCCTTTCAAGCATGAAGACATATATAGGTGTTGCTTGTGATTTTGGTTTGAATCAATCCAACGTGCTTGTGAGTGACTGCGCCTACTTTTTCCAGATTTGCATGGAAACACAAATTGCCCACAGGTAAAACAGAGTTGAACATTAAAATACTTAGTTTATCTTCACTCCCCATTTCTATTTCATACCGTGAGTCACGTCAGAAATGAAAGTATTAAAAAGAAAATTCCCAACATCAATATTTATATTTACACTGACTGAATCCGACCATGTTTCATGATCCCAATAATGAATAATTATGTAAAACTATAATACTGACTAAAGTAGAAGAACTGTCGATGTAGAAGAACTGATATCAATGAAATAGCACAAATGTCTTTCCAATGGACATTTGCCTATTATCAAATTTTGTGGCTGTCAGCCGATAGTGAAAATACGGATGCTGTTCTTTATTCCGAAGGTTCGCTATTCCGGAGGTTCGTTAATCCGAAACACACAAAGTCCCTATGCCTAGAGGTTCGTTTATCCGAACATTTGTGGCGTTATAACAAAGGTTCGTTATTCCGAAAATTTGTTCATCCGAAAATGAAAATCGGAATAATGAACCTTCGGAATAACGAATCTTCGGACTGAAGAGCCTTCGGGATAACGAACCTTCGGAATAACGAGTTGTTAGCGAAAATACTATCAGACGAACTATTCTTCCACATGGCAAACGTGGTTTTATATGCGGTATAATGCTGTTCGTAGAAAAAGATATGTACCTCTTACCTTCTACAAAGGGACAATAGTCCACAGAAACAAGAACTGTTAGGAGGAGAACGAGGTAAGTGTAGTCTCTATCCATCGCAGGTGGAAGGAAATGATGTTTTAGTAGCCCGATATGATAGTAGTCCGTATAGAGTTTCGATGGCACGAGAAATGATCATACTTAGTTTATCAACCAACTAGTTTTCCGTGCTCGTAAACGTCGTGGCGCGATAATGTCTGTGATAAGCATAACACACCTGTCACGTGATCACTCGACTCCTACCGGTGACGTGTAGGCTGCTGGAGGTTGGGGAATTCCGAGGAACTAGAGCTACAGTTCTCTATCAAAGAAGGATACGGCAAGTTACAGTAGCTGTAATCTGTCAGCTACTGAACGATGTGACAATTCTCACTCCTCATGGAGTTGAACAAGAAATGCGCTTCGAGTAGAGACCGGTTGCCTGTGCACCATTCCACTTCCTCTTTGCATGGCAAAAGCTGAACAAGTCTCACCACGAAACGTTTTGGGCAGATATAAGACCTATAGCACACAAAATAGGAGCCCAAAAAGGTCGGTTCTGCTCAGTTCAATGACATTTATTTCCACCTAAAATTGATAAACATAAGTACAGTGAACAATGCAATCAGTTTAAACGTGCTGGGGGCACATCTCTACAGACAGAAATTTGGGACGAGTGTGCCCATCACGAGAATGAATATCAAGTGGTATAGTATGCGATAATTATTGTAAATAAAGATACAAAACAGAGCATTGGGACAAATACAGAAATAGAAAAAAGACAGGTGAAGACAAACAGGCTTTTATTGGGACACACAAAATTACATTAAATAACATTCCATTCTGGAAAGAACACAGTATTCCACAGTGTCTCCACAGTGTGGTCACATAGTCGACTCTGTGAAAATGTTCGAATTAAACAGTGTGGAGAAGATTTCGCAATGTGGTTTGGTTTTCACAGTGTTCACATGGTAATGTTTTGTGTCACACTATGAATTGATTGTTTACAACGTGTTCACATTGTTAAAACGCTCGAATTTAACAGTGTTAAGAGATTTCTGTGTTCACAATATGTTCACACCTTGTTTCTCACACTGTGGGACACTTCGGATTTTGCGAGGATACTACACACTGGTTTGTAAATTATTTCAGCCAAAGAGAACAACAAACTGTAATCAATGGTAATGTTTCAAAGGAGGGTGAGGTGCTCTGTGGGGTCCCTCAGGGAAGTATTTTGGGACCTTTGTTGTTCATCATGTATATGAATGATTTGCCTCGGGTAGTTAGAAATTGTCAAGTGTCGCTTTATGCGGATGATACCTGTATTTATTATGCATCCACTGATCCTATTGAACTTAAAAGAATTGTTAATGATGATTTACGTACCATGCATGAATGGTTACTTCATAATAAGCTTATGTTGAATGTTAAAAAATGTAAATGTATGTTTATAAGTACTAAGCGTAATCGTAAAAAATTGAAAATGTTAGTATAAGAATTAATGGTACTCAGTTAGAAAAGGTAAAAAGTTGTAAATATCTAGGTGTTATCATTGACTCAGAATTCTCTTGGAAACCACAGGTTGACAGCGTAAAAAGTAAAGTGTTACGTAATTTGTACGCTTTAAGAAGGGCAAGACCATACATTGACCAAGACACCGCATTAACCCTGTATAATACAATGATTCGTCCTCACTTTGAGTACTGTAACACCATCTGGATGAAACCAAATTCTGGTCACATAAAAAGACTGCAAATACTTCAGAACAGAGCCTTGCGAACTGTTCTGAAAGTGGATCATCGTCACAATAGACGAGATTTGTATGGGAGGCTGCCTATTGACTGCCTCAGTGCAAAAGTGAAAAAAGATCTTGTTGTTTTTATTTACAAGGTTTTGAATAACCTCTTGCCTGATTTTCTGACTTATCAAGTGAACGTAAAAGTATCTAATTACAATCTGAGGAACTCGGCATTTAAAGTATTGTTACCAAAACCAAAGACCAATTTCTGCAAAAGTAGTACTGTTTACATAGCAGCTCAATTATTCAATCAATTACCGGAAGCCACGAGAACATGTACAAGGTTAGCACAATTTCTGAAGGATATCGATTCTGTTTTCTTACTTGATTTATGAGTTCTTCTATTTCTGAGTAATATCTTCTTTTTCTTTTTAATCACTTCCTTTCCGAGATTTTTTTCTTCTTCTTACTGCATTCTACTGTCTGACTGTTTTGTAAAGAGTGTTGTGTATATATGTATTTTTTATCATCTTTTTGTTTCGTTATACCGATTATTGTCTATGTATTATTCTATACGTTGATTGTACCACATTATGTTTTTTTGTACAGTGTATATCATACGGACTTGCTGAAAAACAGCCTAACGGCTGAGTGCAAGTATTTTTTACCCGTGTTTAAATAAAACAAACAAACAAACAAACAAACAAACAAACACTGTGTTCTCTCCAGCAGGGTTGACGTTAACATAAACATGGGCGTTCATAACAATAAGGACATGTGGCATAGCAGGCGTGTAGCACAGGAAGATTGTAGAGGGTATAGAGAATTGAAAGGTGCACGTCACGAAACCGACACCCACGAGTCATACAGCCCACAAGTCATACTGCTCATACGTCATACAGCCCATGAGTTATACAGCTCACGAGTCATACAGCCCATTAGTTAGACACTAAGCTTACAAAGCCCACGAGACCGACACATTAAGCCCCGTTATGTTTCTGTCGAACTCGTGGGCTATTTTTTACCTAGTGTCGAACCCATGGGCTGTATGACTAGTGAACTGTTATGATTCATGGACCTGTTTTCAACGTTGAACTCGTGGGCTGTATGATTCGTTGGTGTCGGTCATTTAGTGAGATGACCCTCAATCGAAGATGGAAGACAACCAGCAGGTAGTAAAACGATTCGTACAGCAGAGTGAGATTGAGAACAAAACTGCATCAGAGAAGGGGGTCATCCCACTAAACCGACTCACTAGTAATACATCCCACGAGTTCGACACTGAAAATAGGTCAATGAGTCATACAGCTCACGAGTCATTCAGCCCATGAGTTCGACACTAGGTAAAAATAGCCCACGATCCCTTATCCCTTATGATCCCTTATCACCGTATCTTTTTCTATTGGTCAATGAAATCCTCGAAATTATCATTAAGCACAGGATTATATAGTTGGGTTGCAGATGAATAAAAAAAAAGTATTACAATACGCAGATGACACACTTCTAACACTCAACGGATCAGATCAAGATTCGGTCAAGATTCGGTTCGGTTGCACTCAAGTTCTTTAAGCTCCTTTAAGAAAAATCTTAACGCCAATTTTCTAAAATCCTATGTTTAATTATTTTGCCGTAACCGCTTGAATTTTTTTTTTTTTGCATATACTCAAATGATGCCTCGCTCGGATGACCTCACCAGTTTGATTAACTTGCTACTTTTCTTCGCATTTATACCATAAGTTGATCATAAATATTATATACTATACTTTGTACATCCCTTAAACATTGTAATATTCTCGATATCTTGAATTTTGCATGTTACGTCACTTCTGACTTTGATATACTGTACTAAAACCCTATGTTATATTTTTGGAGCCCACATCCTACAAGCTTTGCTTTTTAGTGGGTTCCTCATATTACACGTTAATTATATGTCCTTATACATTTGTGCATTATTGGTTCAAACTGACCATTGTGTGAAAAAAACATTTCTGCTTCAAATCAAATGGAATATAAAACTTGTACGAAATGTGGAATATGGAACATGAATAAAAAAAAAATCTGAAAGATGCCCTTTAGGTTTTTGATAATTGTAATACAAGTGTATACAAAACTTACGAATTAACCCCAGAAAGACTAAAATAATATGGAAAGGAAAGAATCGGAATCGTGGAACTAAAATATTAGAAGATTGTAATTTTAATTGGATTTTTCAGGGTAGGTACTTCAGATACGTAGGAATAGAATTTTGCGTTAAACTACATGAAATGGTTGAACATAATTACCGTGAAAAAAAGAAAGAAAGATATTACAAATACAATGACATCCTGGTCTAAACGATCACTCATTGTTTTAGGGAGAGTTACCGTAGTTAAATCTTTACTGATGTCAAACTTAAATCATTTGCTGTTGTCACTTTAAAACATTGATAGACACAATCCGTTATCTTCATTTGTTTATATGGGAAAATAAAGCAGATAAGATAAATAGAAATCAAATGTGCCAATTATATTGTCATGGTGGTACTAAAATGATTGATTTTTTTATGCATGCCAAATCTCTTAAAATATCCTGGATCAGAAGGTTTATTTGTGATTCGCAGACCGATAAAAACACATTCCACATATTTCCTTCTTTCTTGCCCCAATAAGTATCATTTCATTTATTCATGATATTAATATACTATTGAAAAAAAATGACAATGAAATGCTCAATGATTTTTGGAGAGGTAATTCTGGCTTTTTCAAGAATTTGTACAAAATTAATATAAAAAAATAATAATCTAGCAAGCCATCCTCTTTGCAATAATCCTTTGATTTAAATGAATAATGATACTTTATATTTTAAGTCTTGGTGTGAGAAAGGTGTAAGTTTTATAAATGATATGTTAGATAATGATGATTTTTATTTATGTTTTGAATTTCAGAGGAAGTTTGGTATACAAACTATTTTTTTTAGCACTGTGGAATGTGTACTTTTATCCAATTATTTGCTAAAAACTGTATGTCGAAAATGAATGAACATTTTATTCATCATGATTTAACTGTGATATTAAAACACAAGAAAGGTTGTTCTGATATTCATCGAACGTTTTTAAGACACACGTCAAAACATTTTAACAGCTTTGTAAAGTGAAGTAGCATGTTGAATCTTGATCAAACATGGTCTTTATGCTGTTTAATTAATTTTCAATCAACTATTGACATTAATATGAGGTGGTTCCAATTCAAGATCCTAAATAGAATATTGTACATGAAAGACGCCCTCTTAAAATTGGGTTTGTAACAAATAAAAAGTGTACGTTTTGTAATGATATTGAGGAAACGATAATGCAAATATTTACTTTATGTCCTTATTCAAAGATTATATGGAATAACTTTGAGCGATGGTTACTCCTGAAGATAGATAAACGATTGTATTTACAAACCAACATAAGCTATTTGGACTTTATGGTTGCAACAACAGTGCACTAAGCTGTATGATGATTTTTATAAGAACAGACATTTTCTCCGCGAAATTGAAAAACAAAAGTTCCGTAACTCGAACACATAATATCTGAAATAAAATTGTATTTTGTGATGGAAAAAATGCATAAGGAAAATGAATTGTAGAGAAAAGAATTTTGTGGAAAAATTGGCTCTATTTGACAAGTAATTTTGAACATTTAATCAAAATTATATAATACCAAAAGTGTCTTTTAGGGTTGTTTCTGCCAATGAAAAAAAAATATATAATTACATGTTGTAAAAATAGTTAAAGAAACTTTCTTATTATATGTATAGGTGCAGTAGGTTACTTTTTGTCTATGGTTGAATTATTATTTGATTCTGATTCTGTTTTGTATTGAAAAATCATTTGTAAATGTGAATTTCTTAATATATGTGTATAAATAAAACACCCTGTGGAAGGGTGAAAATTAGCCCATGAGTTCGACACGAGGTAATAAACAGCCAACGAGTTCGACAAATGCAACACGGGGTTTAATGTGTCGGTCTCTGCGCCTTGTTAGATTAGTTTTGAACAAATGGGCTATATGACTCGTGAGGTGTATAACTCATGGGCTGTATGACTTGTGAGCTGTATGACTCGTGAGTTGTATGACTCGTGAGCTGTATCTGTGAGCTGTGTGACTCGTGGACTGTATGACTCGTGGGTGTCAATCTCGTGACGTGCACGGGGAGAAGTATCATGCAACAAAGCAATTATGAAGGAACATCATTAGTGAACTTGTTTTTTGTTTTGTGTTGTATTTTTGCAGTTGTTGTTGTTGTTGTTGTTTTGTTTTGTTTTGTTTTGTTTTTTTTTTTTTTTTTGGGGGGGGGGGGTTGTTGCAAATGCCAATTTCTGGCAGATTAGGGGGATGGGGGCAATTAATCAGATATAACGTTGATAAGGGGGCTTTCTGTGACGTTGTATGTAAAGGCGAAAAGTTGAAGCCGAACGGCGGTATGGTATTGCCCATTAAAATGAGTAAATGAAGACAGATTGGTAAATTTGATCGGCAGACTGGCAGAGCCCTTCATCCCAACGGTAAATAGAGATGTAGAGTTGATATTAAGGCCGTGTCACACCGTTCCGGGCAAGCTACGCGGGCTTGTGGCGAGGAGTTTCCAGCACGTAGAAGATTTTCAGCGGGCGAACAAGAATGTTTGCAATTTTCATTCATGCCTTGTCATCCGTATCTGGGGAAGTTTTGCGGCTTGACTTGCGGGGAAACAAATTTACTCCCCGGCGCTCTCCGCAGTTGGTCCGCACTTGACAGTATCTAGCACTTATCTCGCCTGTAGTTGCCCGGAGGTGCTCACGAAGTCCGATTTAACCGCAGCCAAGTTTTGAGCATGACCCAAATTTCCGGGTGAGTCGTGGGAATGCCCAGAGAGGTCCACGCAGAACGCCAGTAGGAGGCCCCTAGCGGCAGCACTTCCCAGGCAACTCCCACGCAGGTACTTCGCAGTCCCGTATGAAGTCATGATTATGTAATTCTGTGGGATTTTAGCCATTCCATCAGAGGAATTCCTTCTCTGAGTTGTCAGCCTCCATGCGACTGGTACAAAGGTCACACAGTATACTCGCAAGTATAATTTAAGTAGAACGCGTCCAGCAAGTAAGACATGCGCTGACTCGCTCAAATCCTTTTCCGTCCTCAGGAATGTCCGGTATGCTAGAAAATCCCTACACGTAACAAGCCCGAGTAGCTTGCCTGGAAAGGTGTGGCAGGGCCTATAAACACGGTTGCGGGTAAAAGAATATGAATGTCCGGTATGCTAGAAAATCCCTACACGTAACAAGCCCGAGTAGCTTGCCTGGAAAGGTGTGACATGGCCTATGAACACGGTTGCGGGTAAAAGAATATGCGTGCGCACCTCCGGGTGACTACGGTTGAGATACGTGCTTGGTACTGTCATGTGCGGATCACCTACGGGGACCTCCGGGTAGTTAAAATTGTTCTTTGCAAGTCGCACGCAAGGCTTGCCCGGAAAGGTGTGACACGGCCTTTACAATAAGTCAGTAATATGAAGTAGTGTTATCATGTCTGCGCTCTTTAAATGATATTTGAGTTGGTGTATTTTCTTTAAATAGCTATCAACCCGTTTCCTACGGGAACCTGGAGGCCTGTGTATTAAGTCTATGGGAATTTCAGAATTCAGTATGGAACGGGTTAAATGTTTCATATTTGAAACGTATGTGCTTGCCCTTACCGAATCACATTATACGATAAAAAGAGTAGAATGAAAGTACAATAAATGCAATTAGAATATTTGTAAGACGTGAAAGTAAACTTTAAAAAAACAGTGTTCTTGGAAATTCCCCTATATCAGAGACACTGTTGCCAAGTCAACATGTACTTTCTAAAGAAGAAAGCAATACGATTTCTGCATTTGTTGGTAAGCACATAATACGTCCTGTAAATTCTAAGGAATAATCATAGCAGATCGCATAATCCACATAGTATTTTTGCGTATCGCAGATGATGAAAGAATAACTTTAAAATTAATCAACGAAAATGAAATTTCAAGGTGTGAAACAAAAAAATATCACCGATTTTGCAGAAAATCCCTTTCATTTTGGTTCAATGATGACGGAGAAGTGGGGATCCTGTTCTCATGGAATACTTGTTTATTGAAGGGATGGTACGTCCAGTATTGGTGGAGATGAGAATTGGGCTTTTAACTTTTTGCCAGATACCAAGAAAACACTTAAATGATATAGTACAGAGCATACCATTTTAAGAGGAATTCAACATTTATTGATGAAAATCGGGTTTTGAATAACTCAAACATCCAAAAACAAAGTAAAACAAAGCGATCGTAATAAACTGTGGGTCCCACACTTTATTAAAATTGCTCTTTTGTGGATATATCAGTCATTTCAAAACCAATTCTCATCAAATAAACGTTGAATTCCTTATAGAATTACGTGCTCTTTCATATTTCATAAGAGGTTTCTCATTATTCCACACAAAAAAAAAAATGTTAGGAACCTGAAATTAGGTGTCAACCAAAATTATAATCTCTTTATTAAAGCTCTTCCTAATTTTAGGCTTCATATCGTCTCCTTTTTTCCTTTTCTTTCTTTTTTCCTCATTATGATCATAATCTATACGTTTTACTTTGTTATATATCCATATGTATATTTACATACTGATGTGTTATTCACAGAATTTAGATTTGTAGGTAGTCGCACTGTCAGTTGTGAGCAAAATATCTTAATCACTATGGATGCCGAGCGCATCAAAGCGCTGAACATGAAGAAAGGACCCATTGCATGCATTCCGCAAATTCGCTTTTCTCAAAGACCACTGAACTAAACTAAATTAGGTTTTCTGCAAGAGGGAGGTAACAAGTATTACTTTCAAAACCTTATGAAATATAGATTTTGATTTTGTAAACTTTTTGAGACTTATCAATGCAGAAAGGCGGTTGTTTTTGTTTTGTTTTGTTTTGTTTTGGTTTGGTTTTTTTTAGGGGGGGGGGGACACACTGTATGTAGGGGAACACGGGGCAAAAATAATGTGCAACCAAAACGGGAATTCAAAGCACAGTAAAGCAAGGTTTTTGTTTATACTACAACCTGAGGACTGCCGCTCACAAATGGCAGGACATTTGTTTTCAAATTATCAGTTTCAGCAATTACTGTAAATTTGAAAAAAAAAGTATTAAAATTTCACTTTGCCCCAGACCATTGGGGCAAAGTGGAATACAAAACGCAAGGCATGCGGCGTGCGGTGGAAATGCACCAAACTTCATTTTACCCACAAGCCCATTAGTTAACATGTTCCACCTTGCCCCGTTCACTTTGCCCTAACCATGTATAATTTTCCCAACACGCATCACTGTGACGTCGGCCAACATTTGCTAGTCCTGATATCACGATTTATTGAAGCTTAAATTACTTTGCATTTTTATGGAAATAAAATCATTTTGAATTGAATTGAATTGAATTGAAATCTACGCATCATTGTTACCATGATTTTCGAGATTCTTTTTTCAGATAAGCATGATAATTTGGCATAAAATATATCAATATTGTTGGTTTTAAGGTATGCAAAACATATATTTTCCCTAAAGACACACATACAATTATTTATTTACACAGCTCTGATATCAAACGATGGAGCATCCCTAGAGGGATCTTGGTGCATGAGCTTAAGATTCAAGACTGTATTTATATATAGGTTTAATGGGGGTGTTTCACTTTGCCCTGTGTTCCTCTTTGCCCCGGGTTTCCATACACATGTGTATATAATAACAACAATAATAACGATAATAATAATAATAATAATAATAATAATAATAATAATAATAATAGTCATTATTATTATTATTATGATAGTAATAATAATCCCTTTACACACACACACACACACAAACACACAGATATATGTATGTATATATATATATATATATATATATGTGTGTGTGTGTGTGTGTGTGTGTGTGTGTGTGTGTGGGCGGGTGTGCGATTTTTTCTACCACTTGATTGTGAACCGCGTTTATTATAGGAAAAGCAATCTGCTGTGTAAAGTGTAGGGTATGAGGTATATCATGCATTTGGAAGTTCAAATACCGCCGTTGTGCGTAATTAAACAAAAAAAAAAGAACAGCTAACAAATAATTAACAGACTCAAATTCAGATTATCAGGCTTTCATGCATACAAGAAAGACACACAGAAAGCAAAATGATTCGAAGGATGCCCAGAGAGAATGCTAGGTTTTTAGTGTGCATATATGTTCAATATATTCAAAGACCAAGAATGTGGACTATCAAAAAGCGAACAAAGAATCAAAGTTCTTGCGTTTGCTACAAGCAGAGAGTTCAAACAAGAAATGGAAAGTTATTTAAGAAATGCGAATACGCTATAAACAACCGATTCCTCTTATAGCTGTTACAACGAAAGTAAATCTACATTTAAAACAACCTGTCCATCTAAAACCTATAGTGAAACAATGTCATAAATACGTGCATCCTTCAGTCCCTTTGTAAAATATCCTTGTCCATCAATTTCCCAGAAAACTTTGTAATACTTCATGTAATTTGGTAATAGTTTTTATTACATTATTATCATTATTAATTGATAACTACAACGCAAGTCTATTTCTCCCTTAATTTCAAAATATTATTATTCTTTTCCGAAACCAATGTATTTCTATTTCGTCTTGCACAGTAGAAAAGCATAAAGTGTACACAAAGCACTACATTTTGGAAAGCACAATTACGGTACCTAAAAGTGTTCTTTCTTGTACGATCTGTATTTTTTTTTAACGGTAAAAATCTACAATTTAGCATCTCTTATGAATATCTTTATGCAATGCGGACAGGTTTTTATCTGTCACTATATGGATGTGTAGACTAGTCTTTGGAAATCAGCGCAGATGTGGCTGAAGGAAACTCCTACACAGGGGAAAAGAGTTACCAATTTCAGAAACGTAATAATGATAGCCCTTTTCTATACAGCGTCAAATTTATAAACGTCATTAAAACTATAAAGACACTATGATATTGCTATCAAAAAACTACGTTTGATTACTGCAAAACCGATACAAAAACATTTATATACAATGTGACAGTTTGATAATTTGAATCTTACCAACTACAGTGCACTCATAATTATTTTATACAGTTATGGGGTGGAAGTTATATTTACAATTAGTCCAAACGCAAAAAGTCAAACAAAAAGATAATATGCATGAAAGTACGGATGAAATGAAATTGAAGAAAGCATTGCCGATTCAGTCAAACGGCAAAAGTGGCATTTATTGCGACAATTTAGACCTAAGTGACAGCATTTGCTCTAAACAATTTTATTGATAACCATTAGATGTCGCACTTTAATAGTGGATACGTGCATCATTTGGAGACCTGACTATAAGAACGACCCAAGTCCAATTTTTGGCCAAATTCAGTTTGACGTGGGAAATTGAAGCTTATGCATGGACTCATCTTGTGTATGAATGATAAATCCTAATTACCCCCGGAAGTGCCTGAAATAAATGAGTTAAATCTTATATGAATGTAAAAATGAAGGACATTCTTACATTCATATTATAGCGTCCTCTCTCTCGTCCTCTCATCTCTATAGCAGACTAATATCATGTATATGAATCAAAGAACGACCCAAGTCCATCACACAAAATGGCCTCTCCACTGTTAATTGTCATAATAATATATGTGACCGTGCACCTCAAAACGAACATAAAGTCGCACACACTGACTTTGCCCGAGGACTGAAAATAAGTGAAATGGGTCAACCTAGCCGAACTTGACTTTTTCATATTTTCTGAAAGAGCGGGTCTTCTTTTACATTATGCTAAAATTTGGTATCATAAATTGGGCAGGAAAGTGTGTTTTTTTAGCAGTTTATCTCGAACATTTTTGGTAGAATAGTGTGATTACGTGTGTCTTTAGAATCCCTTTTTCATTTCTCAAAAACCTTGTCCACACTCTTCACTTTCAACTCTAATAACTTTTGAAAGGATGAGACTACTGCTTTGAAAGTTTGCATTACTTATGGATAGAATATGTTAATGAGGCATGCTTAATTTTAGTTTAATCTGATAATCCCTTCATTGTTGTTACTCTGGTGGTTTACTTCCTGTTTTTTGTCCCATTCATCGCACAGCCAGCACGGTTTGGTAAAGATTAAGCGCTTGAATAGACACTGTACTTCAGAGCCTCTTTTCTCAGTTCACACTTTTCCTGAATTTGTGCTTTCTTTCCAGTATTTAGATAGGTTAGGAGAGTCCATTTGATTTGAGTTATACATCATTTTAAAGCTTAAAGTCTGTTCTTTCAGAATATAGTCCTAACAAAAAAATTCATGTCTGGCGACTTTTTGTTTGTTTTGAGGTGCAGGGTCACATATGTTCTAATTTGTATATACAATGCTGCCTTCCCATCACAGACAAATAGAATATAATTGGACAAATAAAAAAGATATGAAGTTTTTTTAAAGTTTACTCGAAATGGTCTTCCATGGACTTGGGTCGTTCTTATATTCAGATACTCATTTTTTTTTTCTCTTGACTTCGATCGGCATTTTTTTTTTCTGAAGTGGACGTGCCTATAATATCAAACTAAAAGGAGTCGATGTTATTTGCTTGTTTTTGGAATACATATGTAATTTATAGAGACAAGTTTTGAAGTGAAGTAAAATTTACTATAGTGAATTATATTCATTTACGTGGGACGGTTAGTTTCTTTGGGGTTTTTTTTCTCGTTTTTATTTTAACCACTTCTGTTTTTGCTAATTATTTTAGAGGCTTTCTCTGTGATCATTTGTGAAAGCCAATTGTTTTCTGATTTGTTTAATATAACATTTTGCTATGTCTGCTCAAAGTTATTATTTTTTCCAGCCTCCTCGATTGAAATTGAATTAGTCGTTTCTTTGTTCAGAGAAACGGGGTCATATTAGCACCTTTCTCTGCTTATTGTTACTTAAAAACGTTATGGGTAAATGATACAAAACAAATCCTGATACGACACGTTAGATTATTTCTTTTTTCCTTTTTCAGCCTGCCCCGTTTTCTACAGGCTGGTTAAAGCACAATACTTCGTATGTAAGGACCGTTGATAATGAGATGTCATATGAACTCCCTTTTTATATTCGTAACGCTGAAAATGTTGATATGTTTAAGTCATTGTTGAAAACTCATCTGTTTACACAACCTTAATTTTGCTGTTGTTGTTGTTGCTGTCGTTATCATAATATGTACATAATGCTGTATTTTGTTTTTACGTTATATATATTATTTTTCCCCCATTTGATGCGCTTAGAAACATCAGTATTAAGCGCTATATAAATGTTATTCATTATCATTATCATTATCATATCAAAATGCTTGCAGGCTGCATGTTGCTTTAAAAATGCTACTGCTAAAACTGTCAATGTTATTAAAGGATATCATTAACGAATTCATATTTCGCACTCAGAGAAATGATAAACCATGATCGAACATTTTGATTTTATCCTTAAAGGACAAGTTCACCCTCATAAACATATGGATTGAGAGAATGTAGCAATATTAGGAGAACACGTCATTGAAAGTTTGAGGAAAATCGGACAATCCGTTCAAAAGTTATGAATTTTTGAAGTTTTTGTGCAGTAACCGCTGGATGAGAAGACTACTGCAGTGTATGAATAACTTAGATGTCACATGCGTACAACAATATAAGGAAAATATAAAGAGAATTTCACAAAATTCCATCTTTTGAAAAAAGTACATATTCCCTTGACTCGTTACCGACATATGTTAGGGGTAATATTATTTCCCCTGCCTTTAGAAAGAGACAAGTCAAGTGCTCTTTTATTTTGCGAAAAAAGTGAAAATATGTTGAATTTTCTTTACATTTTCTTTATACTGTTGTACGCATATGACTCACAAGCTGTAGTAGTCTCCTCATCCAGCGGTTCCAACACAAAAATTTTAAAAATTCATAACTTTTGCATCGATTGTCCAATTTTCCTCAATCTTTCACTGATGTGTTCTGCTAATATTGCTGCATTCTCTCAATCCTTATGTTTATGAAGGTGAACTTGTCCTTTAACCTTCTTGTCATTACAGAATCTTTTTCTTGCGGTGATAGATCGTCTCATCACAAGTCTGCAGAGCCGACCAGAGAAATTTTAGATACTCCACGTCTTTTTCAATGACCTCTTCATTATTCGTAGGGGTGTATTTCTCAAACATCCAGATTTTTCTCTTGCCTGTGGACCCTGATATCTCATGACAAACAGCCTCGGGATCAGCGTAGTCTTTTTTGTGAGTTATCACAACTAGTGGTTCTGTGCCTAAAAAAAGAAAGAAAGAAAGAAGAAGAAGTAGGGAAAATTCCCTAAAATCACTACAAACAATATGCCAGACTTAGATAATATTTGTACTTCTCTCACAGAAACGGGAGATCCCGCATGTGACCTTTCTACCACAAGGAAGAGGGATAACTTTAGAGTAGATAGCGTTAGGCCAGAAAGAGGCTTGTTAAAAAAACAAACAAACAAACAAACAGAAATGCAGCAAGGCAAGCAGCTCTGTGGAGGCACTGGTGGACAATACAGCTTGAGGCAAACAAGTGTTTCCAGAATTAATTGCTCGATTGTTTGTTTTAAGGGAAGGTTTGAGCCGTGATTGGTTTTGAAAGCTGCTACCTATTCTAAAGAAACATTTTTATTGTAGATCACAAATGAAAAAAAAATGTTTGGTTTGGAAGAATCTACAGATAGCTGTCAAAAATTGACAGTAGTGTGTTTGATTGGTTCCACTTATATCTCTCATGTCATATTCAAATCATTCGAGGTCAAAATACATTTTCCTTCGTCTTTCGTTACGTTTCGTTTATTTCATTTCCAACACACTATGATTACAACATATGAATACACAATTTTATAACAATTTTAAGGCAAGGAGAGGGGACTGCTAAAAAGCAGATCTTGTTGGCTGCAGTCCCCTCATTAAAATTATAGTTACAAAGCTGATAAAACGAGACAAAGAAAGTAAAGTAAGACAGATATATATTCTAGATATTTGTCTCTTTATATTGGTCTTCGTCAATTTTAAGTGCTGTTTGAGCGACTGAAGATAATCAAGAACTAAAAAAATCTATTCAGAGGAAAGAACTGCATGTGTCGTAAAGAAATCTGTCGACAAAATAGACAACAATATTTCAGCTACTGAACGAGAGATTACTTGAATGCGTGTTTAGCAGGTCGAGTCGGCATTTGAGTAAATTATCTGTTTCACTTAAATGAATTATGATTTCTTCGATGTGTTAAGCAACTGCAATGTACCTTAATCTACCCAACTGAAAAACGAGAAATGATTTCCTGTGTCCTGTGTTGTAAGTTAAGTCAAGCTAACTAAAGGTAACTTTGACCAGTAACGCTGTATGCAATATACTCTTTATTTACAATGTCATTATTACCGTCAACATATACAGAAAGAAAAATAGTATAGATAACTTTCAAGAAACTGCAATGTCTACTTATTGTTATACTAAAAGTTACCATTTGTTTGTAAGGGGAGGCATGTCTATTCAGCCTATTATATTTTCTCCGTGTGTGTGTGTGTGTGTGTGTGTGTGTGTGTGCGTGCGTGAGTGCATCAAGGTTTTGACATGTATAAGTCAAGATGTATTTTTTTTTTAAATCCTTACAGTGCGCCTGCTCAACATACTTGCCTCTTTGAACACTGTTGAATGCAAGTTTCACGTATTTTCGTCTGTTTCTAATAATTTTCGAGTAATTCAGATGTAGAGTGTCTATTTTGTTTCATTGCAGTATTATCATTTACCTTAACCCAACATTTGTCTTTCCTTCTTCGTATTCAGTTCAAATCTCTCATCAGACATTAGATGTTGAGTCAGGTCTATCGTGTTTATTGTTTTATGTTTGGATGAAATGCATTAGGTGATGCATTTATTTCAAAATTCAGTCTTTATTCTTAAGTCTTTTTGGTGTTCAGAATGTTGGTTGCAGAGCCTTGAAGAAAGAAAAGACGAATATCTCAAAGCTGAATTAGACTGATGACACCTAGGAAGTCTGAATACGTACCTAGATAACGCTTCACCATGTTGCAGAACGTTTTAATGAAGTTCTTCCCGTCTTTTTCCGCGTCTGGTCTGAAAGTATTCAGAAATATTTCCAACATCTTTGACATGAAATTTTCTTTACGTTTGTCGTGTGAAAACACGAAAAACAACACTTCCCAAGAGTAAAATTAATTCAAAAAATGCCATCATTCATTGAATGAAAACAAATACGTAGATTAGATATCATTAACATGAATAGCTAATATTGGCTATCATGTTTTTCATTGGGAACAGTATGGTTACTGGTCGAATCAAATCATGAATTCATTGAATAACAAAAGACATTGCACACGACCATTGTACTAGCGACGGACACCAAAAATCACTAGAGTGATATTAAAGTAGATGCAATGAAATGCAATACGGTAGCATAGACGCAAATTAGCAAAACAAAAAAAAAAGACCAGAAACAAAAGAAGACAAAATTACTAAAAGATCCCTAAAATATAGGCCTACTTAACTTAGCCCTCAATAACTGATGCAACAAACATTCGTGCTTATGTTTGGGTTAAGATTCAAAAATAATTCTATAGCCCCCCCCCCCCCCCCCCACCTCTCTGTCTTTCTATCCTTGAAGGGAATAATTTCCAAATAGAAATCAATGGATTTCTGTGACTGGTTTATCATCTTCTCCGTTTTTTTTTTCCTTTTTTACTGTAGCAGCCCCCTTCCCGTCGTTCCCCTGCTCTGCGTGAGAGGTATGTGTGAGAAAGTTTTACAAGGCAACTGATTTGTGAAATAATGAAGACTTGCGTAAATACCAAAGGGAGAAAAGGATGATGCTATGGTCACTTCGAACGTCATTTTAACAAATAACACTGTTGTTTAAAATACGTTCAACACAAGAATTGAATTACTCTCTCATTTATCGTGAAATAATAAAACTTTTCTTCCGTCCTCATCAATACAAATCATTGTGTTATAATCAAACTACCCTAACAAATGGAATGTGAACTAATAATGTAAATGCTGATAACTTCACTGTCTGAAAACGTGAAAATAAATCTCTCACCTTTGACGATAAACAAATACAGCACAATGACATTCTTCTTCCTTTCTTTTGACTCTTGTCTTACTGATTGCACGGAATATCCCATCTGAAAATAAGTCAGAGAGTAAGAGGAAATACAAATGACTATTCATATCGAAATGATGACTAGTTTCACTGTTGATATCGCTTAGTAATTATATGGGATAGATGAGGGAAGTGACATTTGAGTGGTTTGTCGTTTCTGGTACATTGTAACAGAGTGGACAAGAAAGACTGAATTAAAGTGGTAATCATATACTGATATGAACTGCATATTCTTGCTTAAATAATATTATTTGAATATAAGTAAGGGAATTTTAGTGTAATATACTTACTACACTCTTCCTTTAGGCGTTCCAGAGTCTTGGAAGACAAATCTTGTATACCACATGTGTCGATCAAGTCGATTCTCTCTGCTAATATGTGGTGGAAGCGGCGACGGGTCATTCTTCCTCCGTCTTCCCCTACTCCTTCCTTTGTCACGATGGAATATTGTCCTGTTAGTGAATACAAGAAGAAGCACCATTGTTAAATTTCTTATAATATGCAATTATAGAACTCTTCTTATTTGTCCATCTATCTAAATGGGCTTTAAAATAAAGTAATGGATATTGCCACCGATAAAGAACATTTATAATCTGTATCTACCGTTGCTTACAAGGAGACTGCCCATAGAATATTATTCATTGAGACAAACTCACTGTCATCTTGTTGTACTTTGCGTCTGCTATATACATCAAGTATGAAAATAATCAAGATAAATGAACAAGAAGTATATATGTGCAGCAATCATATTATTGTAAGGTATTCAATGTCATTGTCAAGGTCTCTAATGTAGTGTCATTGTCACGACCACCACTTCTTATACTTCTTCCGATGCATTATGCCTAATTCAGTGCGTCATTTACATATCATTCAATTGCACATGCATAACATTGGATGTTTGTTTTAGCTCTCTCTATCTGCGGGTATATAAATGATGCATGAATAAATTGCATAATGTTCGCTTTCGAAAAGCAAACAAACATGACAAACAGTTGATATAAACCCAAACACGCGGCTTTTGACTACGTGGGTGTCAGAATTCCAAATATAGTACGGTGTTTCTATTAAAGTGTTTCTATTCAAAAAGTAAGGGATTTATATCAGTGGAAGCTTAGCACTCTCTGAAGTGCTGATAAATTAACATAAACAGCAAGAAACAAAATCTGTTACCATTTAGGGCAAAGTTGAGCGAGTTGATGAGACATGATTTCCCAGCAGCAATTTCACCGAAGAAACTGATGTTCACCTTGGACGGGTTTTCAAAATCCTTTTCATAACGTGCCCTTCCAGGTTTGTAATCCTTGATTTTCTGTCGAAGCTCGTCTCGCTGATTCCGTGAATCAATCACTGTGTATAAAAAAGGATTAACCATGCATATTCAGATGCTATAATCATGGTTATGACATGAATCCGTAATAGATAAAACGAGGAAGATCTTTTTTGTGTGATTGCTGGGGAGATACTAATGAGACTCACTTTGGCTCCAATGGCATTTCGCTTTGTTTTATCTTTTCTTTGATCATTGTTGCGCTCTCCAGTAGACGAACAAAGAAAATCATGGATGAAAAATACCTTATATTCCGTATATACTTAACTAACAAATTAGTAATTGATTCAGTCGCGTAAATATGTAACACTCCAATCTGTACATTACACGGATGGGATTTCAGTAGCACCAGCTGAGATATTGGTAATTCTCTTAACATGATTATACTAAATGATAAAATGATTTCTTATCGTTAAAGAAAGACACGTGCATTGCAACTGATTTCGACAACAGCATCCTATAATTTATAGAATGATGTTATAGAAAATTGAAAGCCGCCGCACGTGTACTCCCTTGAAATCAGTTTACAGAAGAAGAAAAAAAAAACATAAAAAAGTTATTGTTTCATTCTTTTAACAATATATAGAGAGTTGCCTACAATAGAGTAGGAGACACAAGCCGTAGTTTACAACTACAGAGGTCATCAGAGGGTATATAATGATTTTTTTTTCAATTAATAAAGAACAAAGTTGTCTCTGAACTGAGGCATTTCCGTTTGCACTCTTGATCAAAATAAACAAAAAGGAAGGTTTAATTTACATTGATAGCCCAACTGGAATATTAGGCAGACAGTATACACAACTTTAAAATCAATTTGACTTTATAAGTGATCAGTTATAGGTCGTCCAAATTTCAATAGAAAGTTTCAAAAAACCTTTAAGGATAAAACAACAACAACAACAACAGGAAAATTAGATTCGACCAAAGTCATGCCACGGAATACTATAACTCGTAAATCAATTATCTATACGCCTCTAAAAGGAAATTTAACTTGTCTGCTTTATCTAAAGAAAATTTTTAATATATCAGAATAGACCATCTCTCTCCTCGGAGAAACAAATGCACAAACATGTTCCTTGACTTTTCTTGCCTCTGAAAGACACCAATCATTCTTTTCTTTCTTGATTGTAGAACAACAAATGAAGTCAAATAATGTGTACAGATGATGCACAAAAGAATTGGCTATTTTAATATTGGCTACTGACTAATCACCCCTCCCTCATTTTTCTACCAAAATTAATCTGGACAAAGTGTGCATACACCAAGAATTTTCATACTCAATTCCATTTCCTCATCAGTTGGCTCTCCTTCCCGTGGTCTCCTCCAGCAGGGATTCCAGTCACATCCTGTGAGATATTACATAATGAACAAAGTTAATGTTTACAAATATGAATGTGTAAAATACTTTCTAAATGCTTGTTGAATTTCATATCGAATAGAAAACATGGTTTTCCATG
The DNA here is from genome assembly GCF_040938485.1 of Diadema antillarum. Taxonomy (NCBI): domain Eukaryota; kingdom Metazoa; phylum Echinodermata; class Echinoidea; order Diadematoida; family Diadematidae; genus Diadema; species Diadema antillarum. Next base: position 1,708,300 of record NW_027271581.1, on the reverse strand, counting down.
AAGACGTACACGCTCATCGACACAACTAATGTCTGCTCCAGTCGAGCTTCTTCGGCATTCTGTGAGGTCCTTCTTCTATACTGAGATCAATGATTGAGCTGTACACAATTCGTTACGATGATTCGTGAATACATCAGGGCAATCTTTCCCAACCAAGGTTTGCGTATACCATACAGATTCGAAATACTTCTTGTAAGAAATATCAGCCTTCTTATATTTTCATAAAGGGTTAATTTGGAATCAGTTTAGGTCAGTATATTAGAAAATGTTCAGATTGCTATGAAATGTAAATCAATCTAATATACTAATCCAGCGACAATAAAATCCAGAAATGTATAGGTTGCTATATCTCTGACATTTTAATCCGTCACAAAGACTAGAAACTGCTAAATATCACTACACCATCGAATGTTTCAGAAATGATAAGAAAAGGGATGTTGGTGGTCAACTTGAATCATTTTCATCAATGCCTTTTCTTTTTTGATCGACGCTGTTCAAACAAAAACAAAAAACCCGAAAAGCCTCACAATAATCGCTATGACAAATGGAAGAGTTTGTTCGCAAATACCGATAAGTCCATTTTTGAAGATTTTGAAGTACGGTCTCTGTCATAAAGTACAAAATAATACCTTTTAAATGATATATTGGTCACTACATATAAAAGTACATTTTTGAAGTTACGGTCAAAAGAAGCAACAATTTTCTTATTACTCTCTTTATTTTTCTAGACCTTTAATCTTTTATATAATAGTCCAGAAACGCCTGTGGCAATAGGCGTCAGGCGTGCCTGCCAATCAGCTAACAAACTAAACAAAATAAGGAACAGATGTTTGGGGAATACCTTTTCGCGGTAGGTAGTCTTGATGATACTTTTGAAGAATCTTTCCAACAAGGAAGAACAGCGTGACTAAGGCAACAGTAACGCCGATGACTAGTCCAATAATGAGACCTAAGCTGTTATATTTCCCTGCTGTTTGATACAAAAACAATTAAAAGGCATTAATCATCAAGAATCACATCTAAATGAGAATTTAACACGTAATTATTATCTGCTTTGTGTTGTGCAGAAGAAGAGCTCAAAAATAGACCACAATAAACATATTTTTTTAAAACATATTGTACGGAGAAAACACTATGAATACTTTTCACGACTTGCTACTTTTATTTCTAACTGAATTGTCAAGAAGATTGTTCACGTATGGCATGACGCTTCGACATTTGCGAGAGTTTTCCAGTGGAAAAAGAAACCAACAACTAGTCACTGAAATAATTGGAACATTTAAAGAAACTTACTTTTGTTTTTGCTCTTTGAGGCTCATAAGAATATAGAAGTGGTGATTTTGTTCTACTTCCATCAGAGAGAGAGAGAGAGAAAGAGAGATAGACAGACAGATGGGGGGGGGTGTAGGGTAAGGATTGACATCTTATTTCGGTGTTAATTTCTGAAGAAAAATTAGGTGCATATTTCTCACAAAATGAAATGCCCTATAGGCCGAGAACAGGGAGGTGTAACAATGTATCTCTTGTGTGCTCTTATCAAAGTAAGACACTGTGTTCGTAATGTCCATCCCAGATGTAGAGAACTACAGATGTTAAAATAAACAAGACAATTCCAAAGTAAAGAGGATTTGTTCTTCCTATAAAGGTCAAAGGTCAAAGGTCAAGGTCAAATCATGAAATTTGATTTGATTTGATTTATTTCTGCTTAATTCCGTTACATCAGATAGGATCATGTACATGTCATTTATGACAAACAGTATATCGACACATAGTCTTAGTACAATTATACAAGACAAATACAAACATACAAGCTTATGGAACTAAAACAGAAGGGTCTCCAAAATAAGCCGAGGCTTGACGGTATGGAGACTATATGCTTACCTACTCTGAATAGAATAGGGAATAGAGAAAGAGAGAAATAGGGAAGGGTAGGGGGAATAGGGAAAGTTACAGAGTGTATGGGTACCACTCCAACTACTTTACAATAATAGTAATGATGATAAATACAATATGATAATGATATTAAAGTTAACACGTTCAGTTGCCTTTGCGGGAGTAGTGACCGAATATGCACTATGAAAATAATAATATGTGAATACAAAATATCTTATACGTATTGTTATTTGACATTGAATAACATATATCGTGCTTGTTTTATGTACGCAGTAATGGTAAGGCACATCGTACACATGCATGCTCATACTATACATGATGTATCCTACACATACATAACACTTTGTTAGAACGAGTTCCTCATATAAAATTCCTTGGTATCACAGTGGATGATAAACTTTCGTGGAGGCCGCATATTACTAACATTAGTACAATAATTTCACGCAATATTGGTATTATTAATAGACTCAAGTTTCATATTCCATTGTCCTCTTTGTTGACGTTGTATTTTTCTCTAATTTTACCTTATCTTAATTACGGACTCCTAGCGTGGGGTAGTGCCCATCAAAACTTACTAGATAAATTACTTTTGTTACAAAAAAAAGGTTATTCGTATTATTTGTGGCGTCCCGCCACGTTCCCATACAGAGCCATTATTTATTAAACATGAGATTTTGAAAATTAAAGATTTGTATTTTTTTCAACTTGGTCAGTTTATGTTTAATTACAATGTAAATGCACTTCCCAGTATTTTTAATTCAATGTTCCCACGAAACCAGTCTTTTCATGATTATCCCACTAGACAATCTAATGAGTTTCATTTACCCCTCCTGAGAACTTTATTGGCTCAGAATACATTTATATACACTGGTCCTAGATTTTGGAACTCACTGAGCTGTGAAATAAAAAATTCCCCATCTTTGTATTCTTTTAAGCGCAAGTTGAAACTTTTTTTTATTAAATCCTCCCTGACATGTTTTTTTTTTCATTAACAGCTATAGTATTTGTTAACCTCAGAGTTCATCATCCACCCACCAATCATTCAAACACTGAATTTATTATTACGTAAAAAAGTAGCCATTACAATCCTTGCTCAGCTGCATGCAGCACCATCTCTATGAAGCACATTCTCTACCATCCTCTGTTCCATTTCCCTTTTTCAGCGTGTAGGTATTCTCTCATTCTCTCTTTTCTTCTTTCTTTCCTTCCATACTTTTCATCTATTCTGGCAAGTTGTGTCATGTTGTTGCGTTTCTTCTGTTTTGTCCCGTCGTGTCGTATATTATATTCGTCACAAGTGTTTGTAAATAAGTAATTTATAGGTTTTATGAGTGGTTCACAATCTACAAGCTTTGCTTTTTAGTGGACCTCTCTATTCTTTCTTCCTTTTTTTTTCAACTGAAGCATGACTTTGTATTATTTTTTTTTTTGCCAGTATGCGCTCCTATGTTTATTGATACCATTTATTAATTAAGACAAATGTTCTTTGTTTATGATGTAAAACCTGATTTATCTTGTGTTATGTTTTTGTTGAAAAAGAAAGAAGAAGAAGAATGAAAATAAATGAATTGAATATACATACTCATATTCATAATATAAACATTCACGTAGCTCCAAACGTCATGATAAAAAAAAATACTTACTGCTAACTGTCAGAAAAGTGGAATTTGAGAAAACCTCGAAATTCCTCAGTACAATCTGGCAGTGGTAGCGACCTTCATCTGCCGTTTGCAAATCGGTGATGACGAGACTAAAATTCCCGTCCATGTCGAACCGCTCCTCCTTACTTATAAAGTTCCCATTGAAAAATGAAGCTTTTCGCGTTGTTAGCTCCTGATGCGAGCTGTTTTCTTTGGCCCAGATCGCAACGAGTGGCTCCTCCTCGAAGTAGCATGGCAATCTGATGTCTGCCCCTTCCCATAACTGAAATGTGGGGAGAGTGTCAACCATAGACGCTACGCGACAAGAAAGAGAAGAACGTAATTCGTTGTTTAATGCACTTAGCTGGTACACGATAAAGCTGCTGTTAGCACAGACCAATAGGATCAAGTATGCAAAAAACTTTTATGTGTACATCCAGCTTACCTACCCCTCCAAAAAAAAAATCAACAACAACGCTGTATTCTTCTTTGCTTTAATTCTTGGAATAATTCGGGCCGGTTCACTATCATTTCGAATAGCTGCTTTACCTATCAATACGAAGAGGTTTTGGCAGCCCATTTGAATTACACTCTTGGATTCAGCGTTGGTTTTGTTTTGACACATACAGACACATGATTTCAAACAAAGAGACAAACAGAATATCCAAAGTTACGAGGACTAAAAGAACAAACAAACAAGCAAGCAAACTATAGTCCAATGCTACTTGCGAAACTTGCCATTACCATACGCCTCTTAATACCCTATATGTGACCCTGCACCTCAAAACAAACAAAAAGTCGCCAGATATGAAATTTTAATTAAGACCATATTCTGAAAGAGCAGACTTTAAGCTTTAAAATGATATATAACTCAAATAAAATGGACTCTCCTAACCTATCTAAATATTGGAAAGAAAGCACAAACTCAGGAAAAGTGTAAATTGAGAAAAGAGGCTGTGAAGTACAGTGTCTATTCAAGCGCATAATCTTTACCAAACCGTGCTGGCTGTGCGATGAATGGGACAAAAAAACAGGAAGTAAACCACCGGAGTAACAACAATGAAAGGATTATTAGATTAAACTGAAATTAAGCATGCCTCATTAACACATTCTGTCCATATTCAATGCCAGCTTTCAAAGCAGTAGCACTATCTTTTCAAAAGTTATTAGAGTTGAAAGTGAAGATTGTTTACAAGGTCTTTCAAAAATGTTAAAGGGATTCTAAAGACACTCCTAATCACACTATTCTACCAAAAATGTTCGAGATAAACTGCTAAAAAAACACACTTTCCTGCCTGTTTTATGATACCAAATTTAAGCATAATGTAGAAGAACGTCCGCTCTTTCAGAAAATATGAAAAAGTCAAGTTCGGCTAGGTTGACCCATTTCACTTATTTTTAGTCCTCACGCAAAATCAGTGTGTGCGACTTTATGTTCGTTTTGAGGTGCACGGTCACATATATAGTTAATAGAAACAAAAAGCAGATGTAAAGTGTACAATGATTATGTTAACCTAGCATTATCCATTTGTGGGCTCAACTACCTTTTACACCAGTCTGGGAAGTGAAATGTAGTTGCACAAGTACTCGATTGTTGCAACGTATTATTAAAGTACATTCCCATAGACGTACGAAAGTATTTAGGCCTACTTGTCAAATGTACTAGCCCATTCTTATTATTCAGTTGTATAATATTTTATTCTTTATCATGCAAAGTTACGTGTCACCATGTTTCTTCCAATACAGTTTTATGTGCGTTTTCACAGCCAACAATACGTGAACAATCATTGTTATGCTCTCTTGCTGTAAAGTTCCCGCCTGCTCTAAATGTTTTTTTTTTCTCCTTCACGACGTGCTGGATCAAAGTGCGTTTGGGATTTCAAACTGCCTCAGTGCTGACCTTTCTAACCCCAATGTTTGCTTCTGCGCCTTTTTTTGAGCGGCATATCATAATTGCCTCCAGACATAGAAACAAACAAACACAAAATGCTATACTACGTCACGTGATGTTTGCCCTTTGTCTCTGTAAATGTACGAAGCTGACAGATTTTCCAAATCGTGAAAATAACTTTAACTACATTTTTCAAGTACTTACAATTTTCATCTGTATAAGCTTGGTGGATGTCATTACTCAAATTATGTAACTAAACTAGTATGTACGATTTCATTTAGTGTCGTCGGACCTCGTTGCATTACTTAACACCTCGCTTCCAAACTCCATGTACACAAATGCATTTATCTATTTAATGTCTCCGCAAGCAAAACCCTGAATGATAATTACTGCAAAAGAAATAATTATGGAAATGATGGATACAAAATATAACGTGTCTAATCTGGTAAAATCTCCCTATACACTTAACATTTTAATGGTGATGTAAGACATTTCAATGAATTTATTTGGGTCTCAAAGAAGTAGTGTAGAGTATTGAAATATTCAATATGTGAACTCTAAAATGGCAATATGAATTACAAATGCTGCTCATATTTCTAAGATTTATCCTCAATCATCCCTCTAAAAAAACGACAATAAAACACTTACAAAGAAAATCCGAAGATATAAAATCTTATTGTGATATTCAGGTATTGGTGATATAAACGCTTCACAAGTTAAAATATAAAATTATTAACAGTGTTACAAAGTCGTACGTAAGTCGTACTTTTCAACACATTATTCCATTCCCCTACGACTTATAACGTTTCCTACTATTCACTTTATATTTGTTATACCCAAATCTGCGAATACCGTGCAGCTCGATCCACTTTTTTTTTCAATCGATAGTACATGTATACATGTATATCGTTTCCACTCGACTCTAGAATACACTAATCATATCAAGTACGTTTCAATACACATACGGAAGCTGCTATAAACGTATTATTTACTGTATCGCAGTAGGGAAGACCTGTCTGTTTGATTTCTTATTAAATCATTATATTCCCAAAATTACTTCATATATCAAAACCAGAATGAACCGATTGAAACTTATATATTATTACAAATACTTTTTCGTTGTGATTACTCATACAACGTTGATTAAATTAGATCACATACATTTCTCCGTCTAATGATTTGAAACATTCTTGTTTATTTCCTATACTTTTTTGGTTTCTTCAAAATTTGTTTCCAATCCATTATGAGATACAGAATGTAACGATCGCCCATCTATATACTCGGGCCAAAATCAGAACTAGGACAAGTGTGGTCCAGCCTATCAGATATTTTTTTTTTGAATACTGCACTCAATACGTCGCTAATTCATTACAATATCATCATTACAAGTAGATGCATCAGGTCAGTCACAATTTAGTTCTGACAATAATGAACAAATTCCGTATTCATGATTATGCATGCACGTGTAACAAGTAATGCAAACCCATGATGTTTCTGTTATTTTTCTGCTAAGAGTTTGCTTTTAAATCATTCAAGAAATAATTTTCACCATTTAAGTTCCGAAATCGATTACGTAACATACATGCTTTATAAAACGGGAATGTCTAAACAGGAAATAAATGCTTACTTTCCTCTTCGTACTTGGATGGTATAGAATTGGTTGAGGTGAGAATTTATCTTAAAATATCTTCTTTTTTTTGGAAGATATTCAAGAAACACTTCATGAAATTTTAGGAAGTCTACAATTCCAAGAGAAATGAAAATCGGTTTTGAAACAACTGATATAAAAAAACAAAATACAACAAAGAGAACGAAAAAGGGTGGATTCGTTCTTTTTTATGATTGCTTTTTCAAAGAATACCTCGGCCATTTTCATCAAGTAAATTTTGAATTTCTCTTTGAATTACATGTTCTAACTAACAAACTAACAAACACACCATCTAATAATCAAGAAACGCCTGAAACCTCGAATCCCATCTTAATCGAAACTGTACCATTCCTTTAAAGGACATCTTATCACCTTATCTGAGTATGCATGGGCATACGATTGTGGATATTAAAGTATGAAACAACGTCTGACGCCAACAGATTAAACTGTGATATCTGTATGTTTGAAGCAAATCCCGCTTTGTATCTGTAAACACGTTATATTTCTTAAGGCTAATAGACAGTTTAAGATTGTCAGTCATGGCTTTCAGTCACTATCTTTTATTAAATCCATAAGTTGTGACTGTGATTGGTTGCGCACCCCCCCCCTCCCCCCACACACACATACACCTTTTTCTCAAAAATATCAGATCAGCCCTTCTCAGCATCACTATGACTTTTTTCTGATAACACTGAAAGCTTCTCGTTGTTATTCAAAAATACTCCTCCTTTTGGGCATTATCATTTGTTATGCATTAAAGATAGCATACTGGACAAGGGCTCTTCTATTTGGCTAAAATATTCATAAGCAAGAGATGGCTCATTGCATATAATTCAATGGAGATATAACAAATATGTGCTGACTTACATTTGTGACACTGCATCACAAAACAAACAAAAAGTCGCCAAACATGAGTTTTGAGTTAAGGGTGGATTCTGAATGAGCAGAATCTAAGCTTTTAAATGATGTATAACTCATTCAAATGTACTCCCCTAATCTACCTAGATACTGGAAAGAAACACACACTCTAGAAAATTGTGAACTGAGAAAAGAGGCTCTGAAGTACAGGGTCTATTTAAACGCTTTAACTTTCACCAAGCCGCGCTAGCTGTGCGATGAAAGGGACAAAACACATGATGTTAATCACGTGAAGAGCAATAATGAAAGGATGATCAAATTAAACTGAAATTGAGCATGTTGTATTAACACATTCTGTCCATGATTAATACCAACTTTCAAAGCAGCAGAGTTATCCTTTCAAAAGTTATTAGAATTGAAAGTGAAGAGTGTGTAAAGGATTTCAAGAAATGAAAAGGGAACTCACAAAAACATACCTGATCATTCCATTCTCCAAAAAAAAAGGAGTTGTAGAAAAACTGCTGAAAACACTATTATTCCCATGCATGTTATGATCCCAGATTTAACAATAATGTAGAAAAAGGGTAGCTCTTTCAGAAAATATGAAAAACTCAAGATTGACTCTGTAGATCCATTTCACCTTTTTTGAGGCATTGTGAAATCAAGGGGTGCGACGTTTTGTTTGTTTTGTGGTGCACGGTCACATTTTAATACATTCTGATTAACTTTTGATTACTTGATCTCTACAATTAAAGGCTCATAACAACAATTACTGGGTACACAAGTCATGCATGTTAATAATCATTCACATGTACCGTATTGATCTATGCAGCTATACCAAGTGAGCGGCAAGTAATCTACCGAGGCCCAGACTGCTCTTCGTATATTGTATTCATTCTTGTTGAATGTGTCAAATGGAGAGTAACAGTGGAAGCGCGGAGTGCAAAATGTATTCAAAATACGTACACTTACCTTTTGCAACGAAGATCACAAAAGCAGTTACCAATAGAAGAAGTCTAGTGCAGGCTTTCATAAGTGAGCACATTTTGTTGCAACTGTCTAAACATTTATAGGGCCTACCATGGAAGTGATAAGTAGATCATATCTTCGCATATTATAACTGGAACAAATGCACTGTAGACCTTCTCATCTATAGGTAATATCCACACAGCTTCCTGAATCCTTACGCACCCAGCCTTGTATGTGGGCATGGCAGCATGCAATTATGTTTTCCACCAGACGTCATGTGACCACTCCATAAACATTGGTGCCGTTCATGTTGGCAGGTTATGGGGAATCCCAAGAGGCGAGAAGGATTGGTAGTTCCGTATATACTATATGTATTCCGAGATGATATTCTGTGTAGTAATGGAATGAAGTGATTTCAGCGCGATCTTGACAACGATGTTGAAGCCCGAGTATTGTGTAAATGGGATGATATCAAGAACCTCATTTTACTTCATCATAATTACTTTCTTAAAGCGATGAATGTAGTTTTTTACCTTTGTTGTTGGTATTTTTTCATATAACATATTATAGGTCTACGCATAACGTCGACACGCCAACATCGAGCTACTGGCAACTTCGTCTATGTGGTTTCATACTACCAAATTGTGAGCATGGAAACATGCCATTTTATTTTCAAAGGGAAAAGCGTTAAGTGCATCTGCACAGCTGAGTTCATTTTTTTTTTTCAGAAGAACAAACTTTATTTCACCTCTGGCATGAGAAACAGTATCTATATATTTTCCTGATTGACAAAACCACTCAATTTCTGATGCAGGCCTACAAACTACAAGCCTAGAGACATGTCTATCTAACAGTCCATAATACGTTTCATACTTTTAAAGAAGGCTTCTCGATGATTTTTAGACTTTTGCAATTGAACATCAGAAATAGCTTTACTAGGAACAGAGTTTCAGAGTTTATATAGTTATTGGGATTTTGAATAGGTACATAGTTCTTAAAAAGAAAAAAGCAACAAATCACCATGAAAAATTAAGGAATATGACACAGCATGCACCTTCATTTGAGAATACATGATTTGATGATCAAGGCAGCAGAACAAAAGAAGAAAGTGTGCATGAACACTAGACAGGTAAACATGTTGAAAGCAAGTGGTATTTTAATTGAACATTACATTTTTACGTCGTAATAACATGTGATTCGCTTATGTCATCATCTGTGTTCCCTGTAATATGTCCGGGTTACCTTGGTTGACATGGTTGAACTGCCCAAGACCACAATAAATTCCACAAATCTATACCACACATTGCACTATATATCTTTGTACTGTATGATGTGAAAATTACGTACATTGTCCGGAATGTCTATTTGTTAAAAATTGGCCGAAAGTCACTGACATGAAATCAATCTTAAGTGAATGTGATAAATCAAAAATTTTCTTTTCCTCAGCTTGTCAATGGGTTGAGCACATCTAATCTTGATGAGTTGCTTCAGAACTTACACAAGAGAGACTAATTTCAAAATTTCAGCTCGATAAAGATGATTCTGTTTGTTTGTGAAAATATATTCTGCTTATCTGTTGAAACATATATACACTACATTGTAAGAGATAAAACATAACTAGATTACAAAGGGAAAAAAAATCACAATACCAAGATATGATATTCCAATTTTATTATAAGATATTCATAGTTGCATAACTCAAAGAAGGCTGTAGCCATTATGTCATTCAACTAGGAAGCAGGAGACATTCAGGATATGGTAGGCCTATGGCTGGCTTGGTCGACGGCCTCATGGGCAACTAAACTCAAGTTTGCCTCTCCAAGAAGCTAGATTTTTGTAATAGTTAAGTATGTGGTTCGAGGAAGATGTACGGTAGTGCTATGCGCGTGCAACATGTTTGTACTTGGACCAAGTAATATAAGACTGTTCATTAATATTGATATAGTAAGGGATTAGACCAGAATCTAGACAAGCCTGTTTAAAGGAAACAGTTAGGATGTTTGTGTCGTCAGGGAGTAAGAAATTCTATGTCTTGTCCGTGACGTTCTTATGATAATGTCGGCTGCCAGTTTTTGGATTGATTCAGTGAGTGTTTTTATTACAATTCAGTGCATGTATCTGCTTAATTGAAGGACGGGCAGAATACGCTATTAATAGACGGAGTGTAAGCTTTGCTTTGTTTTGTTTACACGGAGTGAATTTGGTTTGTGTCTGATGGGTCAAAAAGTTTGTACATGAACGATTCTGGCTCTATCATTTTCAATCATGTGCTTTCAACTGAGCCTTCGTAATTAGTTATCTGTTGGAATATCAAAGATACAGGTGTATTATGTCAGCTCAATTCAATTCAATTCCCATTTCCATCATTAGAAGTAATACATAAAAATATGGATTTGTCTGTTCCCTGTGTTGGGCAATGTGAAAAAAAAATGGAGATCATGTCAGATACTTCTGATTTGCAGAGTCCTTTCCTGACAAAGACATCCACGCATTTGAGTTGCTCTTTCTATACACTATTTTGATTTAGATTTGTGGTTTTCAAAGCTGAAAATTAGTTAACGGTAATGTAATTTTCGTCGATATAGGTGTATACGCCCATATTGTATTATCATACATCTTCCCAATAAATATAGCTGCTCAGTCTTGGCACTCTGTGTGTAGATTGCGTCGGGTCATTTGTAGAAGCATGCACACAGACACAAAAAGAGCACTCATGAGGTATCATTTATGTCGATATTAAACTTGAGATTATAATTATATCAATCATGGAAAAGGGTTAGTGTATGACTACTATAAAAAATAAAATAATTGGTGTTAACTACCCCTGCTACTTCACCACCTCCTGTGCTGACAACCATGATTATGACTATACTAGAAAACATCCGTGCGAGCTTTGGGATGCATGATGCTACAAGTGGCATAGTCAAAAGAATAGATGTGATCTGAAGGCATGGAAAGCTCTGCGTTGAAGGATTAAAATAGTAATTTCGTAGAATGATCTGACATGGTTATTACGCACAGATACAATGAAGGTTCCTTGCAATGCCACTGACTACCATTTGGTATTGTTGCACTATAAAAAGTCTGTTTCCTCAAAAGAGTTCCGCTGCAGACATAGTCATTCAATTACGAAGAGAATATCATGCATTTCCCACTCAGATCATCATACATTCATAGCACCGACATTATTTGAACGTGATCAGACAATGATGTTGTCTGCGTGTGGGATTTCCGTAGCGGATAGGGGTATTTTTTCGCCTTGAATACAATCCCTGTGCCTGTGGTTTCTCTTTTGTCATGTGTGTGCGCGTGTGTGTGTGTGTGTGTGTGTATGTGTGTGTGTGCGTGTGTGTGTGTGTGTGTGTGTGCGTGTGTGTGTTTTGTAAGTGTGTGTGTGTGTGTTTGCATTTGTCACTGGCGCATGTTGTCTGCCCTATGATACCATTTTGAAAGCGTATTATTAGAATTTGTCCTTCCCTCAATACAGTCGGCATGATCATGACACATTCATCACGCTTTATTTGATTTCATGTCATTCTTTTTTTTTTCGCTGTGTATCTCTTACATGCTGCTGATATAAGGGTTAGCTTCATTGTGTAATGCAGGGTGCGTCTGTGCAGAACATGAGACGGGTGAACACAAATGATCTGGGCTTTAACATAATATGGCGCATACCCTTAGTCTTGTAAAGTTAATCAAACGCGATTGCTGGTATTTAAGATTTTATTAGTTTGCGGAGAGTATATCGCATTGTTAAAAATTGGTCGTAAGTAACCTGAATGAACATCCAATATTATGTAGATATATATAGTATTATATATATGTATGAATTATATATATAGTATTATATATATATATATATATATGGGTGAGAATTTTGAACGATGTACAATTGCCAATTTTCGTACCTTATGACATTCTTTCCCTTAGAACACGCCAGGATGATCTAAAAAATCAGATTTTTTCATGTCATCTCAAAGATTGGTAAATTTCCTTTCAGGAAATATATGGTTTGGTTGACTTTTGCCTGATATTTTTCATTTCACAAGGACTTAAAGCGTAAAAATACGGTAAAAACGCTATTTTCACAATAATTTTTGTTTTTCAAACTAATGATGTGCATTTTTAATGGTACGTGGCATCTAATATCTGACCATGTTCTGGATCTGACATATCATGGGTATGTACCACAAAATTATAAGAACTTTATGAGCACGTGTAAAATTAAAGAGAACAATTGAAATATCAAAGTCCTAAACAGACGAACGCCCGTGATGCTTTTAATTCTATCGCTGCTGCAAATTCTACTTTGTTGTCCCAACTGTAACATATACGAAAATCTGGTGTTCCACCTAATGAACATATCCTGCAAAAATTGTACGTCTGCTGGCTGTACATGGGACGTAATACTCTTTTATGCAAAATTATACTCAGTTTTCGTCACGGACGTGCTTCCGCTATTTTCTAATAAAGCTCGTAGCCCATGAAACGTTATTGGCGATATTGTTCTGAGTCGTAATCAACTAAGATCTAGCAACACGATAATATGTTTGTTTTGAGTTTCTGTCCATCCTTTGTCAAATAGGAACCGAATTTATATTTTTAGACGAACCTCCAAGAAAAAAAGAACGTCCGTGATGATTAAAACGTTTTCGAGTAGGACACCATCTTGCTTTGATGACGAAGGTGCATTTTACCTTTGGCTCTCTAGCCGAGGAGCTGCATGCCATTTTTGGAGCGGACTGAGGTTCGTCCGCAGTTTTTGGACCATGCAATTCACCAAAAACCAAGCAAATAATTAATATTTTCTCTGAAAATTCACCTCCTGATCCCCCTCTGAGCAATACATATGTTGTAAGGATGTCAAATTTCTTATAATTTGCATTGACAATACCTTTTCAAATTTTTGAAAGAGTTAAGAAGGCTAGGTACTCTCTGCCGATTAGTTATCCGTCCTGGAACATGACCCTAGTAGTAGAACGAACGTCCGTGATAATTCCAAAGAACGTCCGTGACGTATGCAATCCCTCCGATAGGGATAACTTGTCCCGAAAGTGTCCTGTATTCTTTAAAACTTTTGGCTCGAATAGCGACAAATAAAGTTTTACAAAGTAAACAATGAGTTTAGAGCAGTAGTTTCAGAATTTTTAAGGCGCTATGTGATCATGATGAACAAACAATTGAAAATTTAATCGCAATTTTACGCTTGTTTTCCCTCTAATTATACAAAAAAAAACAGCTAAACACTTAAAACAAAGTTATAGGAAAATGGAATTTTGCGTAATCTGTAATTTCTGTGCGTTTAAATTTCTTTCTAATGAGGTTCTGGAGACAATTTGTACTGTTGCAGGTTCTGAAAGTTTCGCTCACGGACGTTCTGTCCGAGAAAGGAAATTTCTGACAATTACAAATATATCACTGCACATAAGATTAATGTTAGTTGAAAATATTACCAAATCACCGAGCCGCTCATACCCGAAAGTGAATAGCGTTCAGCACTCAATTTACCAGTAATAACAAACGGAAAACGTTTTTTCACGGATGTTCGTTGGTTGAATAAGTCAATGGATTACATAGTAGGAGAAAGAAGATCAGTGTCACTCTTTAGTGACAGGTGCTCTAAGTGTTTATCATTTGAGTATGGTAGCTGCCGTCTCAAACAGAACACATCCAGTTTGGGTCTCCATAACGGACGTTCGCTGTAATTGTCATGATGTTAAATGCCTTAATTCATTCTTATTTTTCTCTTCATGACGATTTTTCTCTCATTCCCTCAATAGCCTGAACATGCTGCGACCAAACAGAAAACAAAAACAAAACAAACCAAACCAAAACAAATCCGAAAAGTGCTACGCAATCACATTCAGGATAATGACGGAAGAAGTCTGTAATGAGCATGTGTTGAATAAGAAACGGAAAAGTTTCAAAAGGACGTGGAAGCAGTTGAATGAAAATGACTGAGAAACAGAGAAGGGATCGAGCTCCAACACACAGCGAAAAGAATTGCCAATGCACTCCCGTTATACCAAATTCCTCTGGAGAAGTTTTTGTTTCTTTGTTTATGCTTTTTATTCATCGAAATGCCGTCACAAGCGAACAAAAATCATGCGGTATACAATTATTATCTGATGAAAACACACAAATCCTCCGCTTATCATCACATGGTGTTGTTTTATAGTCATCAATGAAAAACAATATTCATTTGTAATTTTTTCCAAGTTTTTTTTTTTTCATTTTACATTTAAGAGACAGAGAGATCGTCAATTTGTTTGTGCTGTTGTGCTTACTTTGAAAACACATGTTAAAAAAAAATAATGATTAAGAATAGGTTTAAGGTTGCACTTAGATACGTTCGCTCTTCCAAAGATTCGTTACTCCGATGTCCAAAGGTTTGTTATTCCAAAATGAAAAAAAGAAATGTAGTTAATTCAGGAGGTTTGTTATTCGAAATGTTCTTCGAAAAATAGATATTAAGGATCATTATTTTTAGGTCCGTTCTTCTAAGAGTGGAATGGGCCTGATATTCGTTTAGGTGAAAACAGTTATTATGAGGCTTTGAAATTGGAGGATTTTAGTTGTTAACTTGTTTCTCCACATTTGGATAAGCGAACATAATTTTTCATGTTTCAATTAATAAGCCTTTCGATTAACCTTCGGAAATTCCTGTCATTTACCGAATAAAAAAGCTTCATAATTATACGAACTCTATCAATTTTCGTATTGACAAACTGTATGAATAACGAGCCTCCGAAATGACGCGCTACAAAATGTTTGTTATAACAAACCATATTGTATAATATCGAAGTCACAAACATCCATCCAAGTTACATGGACTCATTGTGTCTTGTTATTGAAACTTCGCAGTATCGAACCTATTATCATTTTCTGACTAAAATAATAACACAAATTCTCCTCGGTAACAGTGTGTAACACAAGGAGCAAACACAGAGGGATTTCTTCCTAACGTATTCGTTTGCCCTCCCCAGCTAAACTTCGTATTTCTATAACGGAGCACATTTCTGTTGTTTTTCTATATTACTTCTTTGTCATGATTTTAGCTGTGACCATGTTCGTTATATGAAAAGCAAATTTTGCATTGTAGACTTTATATAACAAGTTTAGGACCTGAATATTTACTTCATGATAACGAAATTTTGATAAATATATTCGTTCTCAAGGATGGACTACGTCACTGAGATTACACATACGTTTGTACGTTCATTTACGAGAGATGGACAAATTGTTTTCTTTGATTCCTCAGTATGAGAAGATAAACAAGCTTATATAATTGAGAATTGGTAATATCTATTCAGGATTTTGCAGAGGAGTCTGTTCTCGACATGAAATTGCTGTTTGTTGTGAGTAGAATGCGTTTCCAACTCAAGAGAGCTGCATTGTTCAATATCTTGTTTGTTCCGAACGTCCGTGAGCTACATGCGAACCTCCGTGATGAAAACTATGCTATGTTTGTTGGGTTATAGAGACTGCCCAGATGAGATACATCTTAAAAAGGTATATTATTATTTGGGAGTGAGGATTAAAGTATGGGATAGTGAAATAAGAGGTGAAAATATTGAGTTTCTGTAAAATGCGCGTAAAGTTAAGAAAGTGTTTAGCGGAAGAGCAATATTTCCACAGAAATGACGAATTTAGTTAAATCATCAGTTGTCTACCATTACGTACAGGTTAAGAGTACAAGCTTAATATTCTGCAATCACGTACACATGTCCCTTAAGATATTTCGTTAGGATTTTGAACTGAATCAGATCTTTTGAAACTATGTTAAATGGTATTCAAATGAATGTGCAGTACTATTCCTCACGGACGTTCGCTGCTCTGGACATAGTAAACTTCAGCGGTGAATAAAAACTTGTTCCTCTGGGAAAATCCTAGTATAATTGGGTTCATATTAAAGCTTGAGTTATACTCTTTCAGGTAAGATGAATGATTTGGAGACTTTCCTACTTTTTAAATTTTCCCTTGTTTTGGCTCAATTGTACATCGTTCAAAATTCTGACCCATATATATATATATATATATATATATATATATATAATATTATATGTATATATTAACAAGAATGGCGCTAGCTCGTTCTGCAATGAATCTCTCTCTCTCTCTCTCTCTCTACCTCTCATAAATTTACGGACAATTTGATTCAATTTTGCAGTGTTATGATTAGCGCCTTTTAATTCCGAAATCTTAAATCCTGCAATTCAATGTACAACGTATGGAAAAGCAAAGTTTTTTACAACACTTGGAAAGAGAAATCTTTGCCAGAAATTAGATTATGTAATCATATCAATGCCTTCCTATGTTCTACAAAAGATGATTGATCGGTCCCAGGTAATAACACTAGGTTTTCTTAAGCCATGTAAGCTATCTCTTTTCGTTCTTTACGACTACGCCTCGCTGTGTTACTTGTTGGCGTTGTGGATTTCGTTGACATTTTCGTATGCTATGCGTATAGCTCTAGCTAACTTCGACGGCGTGCTTGCTAATCATTTTGCGTATCAGAGGAACACTGCGTATGATAATATGTGCAGGATTGAGACTACTCTGGCAAGAAATAGTTGTGTAATAACTCTAGCATAGACATCACAAGCTTTATTTAATAGAACTGTTCCGTGAAGGGTTTTTGTGCCTATATCCTTTCCAAAAGTAGTTTTTAATACGTCTGCGTAATTGAAGGTTATATAGTTAATACCCAGAACATGTTGGTGAGTACCCTGCACTTATCATATAGAATAAGTTATCTCTAAAACAAAACAAAAGAAAAGAAAAAATGCGAAGTATGTTTCATGTAATAACGAAAATAAATTCATATCAAAGTTAATAATAGATTATGACAAAAGTAACTCAGCCTTTTTGATGTATGATACAATTTCTAACCATGTACAAAACTAAATATAAAATGACAAAACGTATCACGACGTTGCCAAAAAGCAAGACATCGTTTTGCAAGAGGATCTGATAGCACTGTCTTGGCATCTTCACAGAATTCCTAAAATTCTTCTACAAATGAAGGTATAAGATCGAGTGGGAACTTCGAGTATCAATAAGTAGCCCTTTTCATGCGCTCTGTACAAAAAAAAAAGATTATAAACATTGTGCAGCGAATAACATCAATCAGCCATGGATTTTGTCAAATAGAAAAAAAGCTTGACTGAGCAAAAATAATAGCAGAGTCATTGACTTTAAGACATCATAAAACAATGCTCTTTCTTTTAGTCACTGAAAACACTCCATTCCCTCCACCGTTGAATCTTTTACAAACGGTGTAATACCAGATAGGATTGGAGATTCTGTCGCATTCAGTACCGCTAGAAAAAGAGAAAAACACAATTGAAATGACATTAAACTAAATTGGACATACATCATGTATGTACAAGTATCGATGTATAGAAGAGGAGAAGCCTGTACAAAAATAATAGATATCAGTTCAGCAGCTAGCATCATTTCTATTATGCATCCGATATTCTTCAAATAAACAATAGAAAGCACCGAGTAAACACAGCTATCATTCTTGAATCAATTCAGGAGTGGTCTATTCACATGTATTTACTCTGCACTCATACATAATTGTATTTCATGTATACTGTCAATTAAAATTTTGCTATGAAAAACACCCTCTGTACGTTTACAATTTCGTTACGTGTAATCAATATTTTACTTTTAACTGACCCATGCATGCCATTGTGTAAAACAAAATATATACAACTAACATGTAAAGAATGCAATTATTTTCTGGTAAGGCGGCATTATCATGCTGGTCTAGGGCTATCACCCCCTGGGCAATTTCCCCGGACCCTCCCCATGACCCTAATTCTAATCCTAATCCTGAACCCAACCCTCATCTTTACTCTAACCTTACCATTAACCAGTAATTAGACGGGGGTAATTGCCCGGATACGGGTATTATACATGAATCCATGGCATAATCATAATAGATAATAAAGGCTTTTAAACTGGTCTCTGATAAATACATAGAAAACGTCTACAAATGGTTCGTTCTCAACACACTGCAAAATATTTTGTCAACAGTGGGGAAGATATTTGACAAATGGTAAAGAGAGAAAAAAAGGCATGACTATCAGTATACGTTACAATTCGAGGTCTCTTAAAAAAGTCATTATCATAACTACTGTAAATTTGTATGTGTATAAACTTGTGTACAAGTAAATGTCGTTACGGTGCAGTTTCACAATTATGGATTTGGAGTGAACTTATTCTAGTCATTATGAATTTAACCTCGCTTAATATCTCTTTTTTTTACAGCATTCAAATTCTACGATCTTAGTTGTGACTCATTTTTTTCCCCTAACAGAGGCCACGAAGGAAATAGCACAGGTAGTGTAAAATGGGGTGACGTAATGAAAATTTACATCACCAAACAAAAGCCAGAAAAAGTAAAAACTGGAAGATTAATTCAATAACAATTCAGAATCCAAATTGCACCGCTACATTTCCAGCTTCGCTTTTTAGATCTACCTCCACGCGCGCACACACACACACACACACAAACTCTCTCTCTCTCTCTCTCTCTCTCTCTCTCACACACAGTCATACACCCATGTAGAACATCTGCTTTCAAACATTTTTAAAGAGTGGTAGAAAGAAAACACAACACCTCACCTTTTTTTCCTGAGGTCTTTTCATGAAGGAACACATACTCATGGTTTCACCTGGTGAACGATGAAACTTGTTTATTTCATGATAGTTAAAGAGTTGTATTCACAACTCAATGCTTTACCGAAAGATCTGTGTGTCACAGAAATAAATCAAACATACATTTATTAACCTTTGACCTCTTTCAAATTACGGAATTATAAATTGTATACGAAAAAAAAGAATAATAAAACATAAACTATTAAAAGACTGTCTGACGGGCAGTTTTGGGCGGTTAAGGTTACTAATAGGTTTACCAATAACACATTATGCTTTTAGGAAACGTTGATATACACCCAATTACAACTCAATGTTCAGCAGAACTAGATCCGGCCACCCTGCGAAACCACTCCTTCCATGTTTCTCGAACAGGCGTTTCTCGCTCTTTGATCTGGCGTTGATAGATCGTGCGATCACAGATTTGCAGAGCAGACCAGAGGAACTCTAGATAGTCCACGTCCTTCTTGACGTCTTCTTCATGATTTTTAGAGGTGTAATTCTCAAACATTAATACCGTTGATTCACCCAGCGTGTCAGATATCTCCTGACGAAGACTCTCAGGGTGAGTGTATGAGTTCTTATGGGTTATCACAATGATGGGACTTGTGTCTGGGGAAATTAAGACAAAAGGAGAAAGAGAGATATACAAAAATGCAGCTGAAACGACGAGCCCCAATGTTCAAAATTACAATTGCTGACTCAAGAGATCTTATATTCTGATAAGCCTGATTACGCCTGTTTTATTCCTTTCCCTTCAGTATTCTATTGTGTCGTACATTTCATTTCATGTGACATTTTATGTAATAAAGTGGGACAGTCAAAAGCAAGTTTAATCACCTAAGGAATCGTAAAAAGTAGTAGACACTCTAATGTGAACTCGAATTTGTATTTTATTATTTTAAACAATATGGTGATTTTATTTGGCATACACACACACACACACACACACACAAAATAAAATCTGTCATTCGAATCACTATTTCAGCAATGCCCATAATGAGAGTCGTGATTAAAATTGCACGGTCTCCGCACTTGTGAAAACAGCCTTGCTTGAAAAAAAAGTCTTTGGTCTGTGTCCACCATCTATCACGTTCGTTTCGACCAAACCAGATCCACAAGATTTCTCATGTCTGCTTCATGTCTGGTCCTTCTTTGTCACAATGATGCATCTCCTCTTTCATGTAATATGTTGTATTCAAAGTCTCTCTTTTCTTACGATACTTTAATTTTCATTAGATGCTGCTAAACCAACAAAATCAACATAGAGGTGACGATATATACAACAACTCGAGCACACAGAAAGAGCAAACCTCCGTCAAGCAGCCAGGATTGAAAAATCGCCATTTCGGAGGCAGTATCTTCAACAGAAATAAAGAGTTATGGAGACATCTACGCAATACATTTAATGAAAGGCTGATAATACATGTAGATTGTTGAGTTATTGGGAAACTAAGCTTATGTCTTGATGAGCCGCTTTAACCTATCACCTTTGATGTCATGAACCCCGAATTGAACATTTTCTTTCTTTCTTTATTATATACACAAAGTTTGCTTAAAAATCCGATTATCCTTACATAAGTTCTTGAGAGATTACACTGTCTTGATTGCCTTTGACCTTTACCTGATAGTCCCATCACCTCATCACATCATTCTTTTCTTACTTCTCTGCTAATACCCCTGCAAGTTTGGTGAAAATCCGGCCATCCGTTTATGAGTTATTTGGGAAATTAATTCCATGCCCTTTTTGCCGTTACGTCATTTGACCTTTGACCTTAGGACCCCCTAGAATTGTTTCTTTCTTGCCTCAGTATAAACACTCAATGCAAAAAAAAAAATGAAAAGATAAAAAAGAAAAATTAGGAAACAAACCCTCGCTCATCCGTTGTCGAGTTGTCTCGTACACAACAAACAAACAGGCAAAAAGTTAGACCCAAAGACCAACATACGGAAACGAAAACATATCCTCCGCAAGCCGTAAAGGCTTGATGATCTGTCACTTGGTCTACTCCCACTTTTGCTGATACCGGTTAGTATCAACCCAAAAGGTCTAATCCTGTTTCGTCCACAACCAGTTGTCTAGCAACCTCCCTACCAGTTCGTCTACTATCCATTTAGTCCCTCGCAATTTGGTGTATCACATTGTCTAATCACCTGACCAATCACCGTCTAACATTCAACTCGATAATTAACATGCCACGATTGTGGATCTTATACTTACAAAGATTATCCCTCACCATCTCGGAGAATCTTCTGATGAATGTGGTCGCAGCATTTCTCGCGATATCACTGAAAGAGTAAACCATGTCGATATCTACTAATGTTTGCATTGCAAGTATTTTCACTACTCTTTTTTTTTAAATATCGACATTCCTTACATGGCACAGACTCGATAACTCAAACTGACAATGATGTAATTACCACGTAACGCAAGTTTCCATTTGTTTACACCAAATGGGCACATGTGATATGACTGACAGTCTTGACTTGAACCGCTATTTAGCATTCATAAATGCAATGTGCTCGATGTAGCCACAGCTCAACCGCTTCGGGAATATTGTTAACGGCTGGAAGAAAAATATTAACATTAGAATTGTTATGGGAATTAAGACAAAGAGTTAAATTACTCAGTCGAAAAAAACAAAACGAAGAATCAATGATACAATTCGTTCAAAAAAAAAGTTAAGGGAAATACCTCGCATAAAAAAGTCACGGTGAAATTGTCGTTAGTAAAAACGTCAGGGAAAATATTGAGTTTCATTTACTGATGGTTGGAAACATGTCATGGGTAAAAATATCGGAGGCAAAGATGTCGATAATGACTGAGAGCAATAAGAACGTGCAAGTTACATTTTAATCTCCTTGAGGGTATTGAAGCCTCTAAACAGTAACTTTGGATTCATTGAACCAATAACTATAAACATGCATCATGCATGACCTAGATTTGTTTTGACAAGAAAGCAAACGAAAATAAAGAACATTTCTAATCCGTCCGTCAGGTCACATACATATTTCTCCTTCGTGGACTACAAGCTTTAAAGGAGATAATTGTTTTTATTTTCATAACCATTACTTTTTCTGCATAAAATATTTTACCTTCCACTTTCATCATTGTTTAAATTCATTAACGTTACAACTGAAACAAAATTATCTTAATCAAGCAAATAGTTAGTCCTTAGAAGCTTCCGTCATTGACAATATTATCAACTTAACACATTTTTCTCTGAACTATAATTTCTGTTACGAAAATCATTCTCTTCCGATGCTTTACCTCTTTTCGATTTTTCGTTCAGATATTATCACGCTACATCTTTTATGATTGTTTTTATGTTCTTGTTGTGCTATACAGTTTCACTACTACATTAATCTTAACAACGTTTAACCCCTTGTCGTTTTGATAGTGACATTTTCTCCCGATATGTTTTTTTTTCTTTCCAACATTATTTTTCAAATCAAATTTTCTTCTGTAACAGTTTTACCCTGACATTTATTTTTTCTAAGTGACATCGTTAACCTTGGTTTTTTTTTCACCGCTGAAGGTTTTACACGGCACCGCGTCATTGATGTGACTTATCTCATGTGAAGAATGCAGCTTGATGCCTTTGCCAACTTCTTTTTGAAAAGGTATGAAGGACAGTGTTAAATATGAAATTATGCTTTTGGATTTGACTTGTACCGAGTTATACTTTATATCGAACTCTTGTCACCAAGGGACCTATCACATGCAATTAATCTCTCACCTGTCAAGATAGACAAACACAGCGCAATGACATTCTTCATCCTTGCTTCTTTCGACACGTTCTGAGGGATTTATGCTGCGTTTCCCGTCTGCGAATACAACAAAAATCAATGAAGAAAATAACCATTATAGTAGCTGGCATTATCGTCAATAACCCCCTTCCCATCCTTTTAATGCACCTGAATGTACGTATTCCACTTCATAGTCCACTTTTTTTTTCTGCCCAGCTTCTTGTCTCATTCTTTTAATCTTGAAGTCGCAACTTTAGAATGTACGACGGCAGCAAAATTATAACGTGCCATAGAACAAGACAGCATTACATACGTATACCTTGTGTGCCATGCTTTTTCATCCAATTCCCTTTCAAATCTTGTTATGACATTATAAATGAATTGCATATATATATATATATATATATATATGTATAAAGAGTTTGGTCGCAAAATCCGATAAGTCCATATTTGCCAAATGGAGATATTTGCGATTAAAGGTCAAGAAAAACAAAGAGAATAATAGGAAAAATTTTGCTTCTTTTGACCATAACTTAAAAAATGTACCTTTATATGAAGTGACCAATATAATATCATTTAAAAGGTATTATTTTGTACTTTATGACAGAGACCGTACTTCAAAATCTTCAAAAATGGACTTATCGGTTTTTGCGAACAAACTCTTCATATATAGTCGAGACAATGTAATGATGACAAAAGATGTCGCATGAAGCTGGCTGTTACGAAGCTTTCGACCTTGGTCTTCCTCCAAGGTCGAAAGCTTCGTAACAGCCGGCTTCATGAGACATCTTTTGTCATCATTACATTGTCTCTCGACTATAATTCTTCCTAAGATGACAGAGGCGTACGGTACAAGTATCACCATCATCGCACTATATATATATATATATATATATATATATATATATATATATATATATATATATATATATATATCACCTGTCATCAACCAAGCAAGCAAGCCTGTTTTCTTTTCTTTTTGTATGCAGACTATACCACATTTCGTACTTCCTTTCGAACTCCGACAACTCCCGTGCAATTGAGTGTTTGTTTGCCGGTACTTTTTTTCTGAAGCATGAAGCTCTATTGAGACTGTTAATTGGACGTGAATTATTCAGAGAACAACGGTAAAAATTAACAGAATCTTAATTCATGAAGAGTGTCTTTATAGAGATTCAAGAATGGTATATAGCATTTTTAGTGCATTATGTTGAGTGTTATATATTCTGCTAATTTGATCCCTACAACTCTCTATTTAAAGAAGTATGTTGTAACCATAAACTATCACTGAATGTTATTAATACCCCGCCTAAACCTGAGAGAGTTAGTGCAATCCACAATATTGTTTCATGCTTTTTTTTGTTTTATGTGTGCTGTAAGAATGCAACGGTTTGTGCAAAGGTTTGATTTGTTCATTTACAATTTGTATTGGTAACAAAGTCATCAAAGTTCCAAACCTCAAGTTAGTTATTTAAAAAAAAAAATCGAGGGAATGCGCTAAATCAACTGGTAATTTGTATGATCTTCCTAAGAAAAAAAAAGTTTTTGTTTTTTTTAATCATGGCAACCCATTATATGACATTGAAGAAAGATAAAGTATGCCATAGTTCAGTATAATCATTATGTGCAAAATTTCAGGGCAAATGCTGAAAAAGGAGGGAATAAGCTAAAAGCTTAAACTGAAAGTTTTTTTTTTAAAATTACAGTAACTATTTATGTTCAAAATCTCATGTCAAATAATCAAAACCTTGGTGAGCTTTTGACCCACATGGTCAAAATATTTCCCTGCTAAATCATCTTGCAGTAATACATGAATACCCAGTTTCATTAAGTTTATTCATTGAATAATCATCTAGTATGGGAAAAAAGTAACTTTCTTGCATTAAAGTAGGATTTGAGCATTTCAACCTGACTTTCACCTTTGAATCAAGGAGTCCAACAAAAAAAATCACTGCCAGGCAGCAAATTAATATGCCTGTATCCCAAAACTCAAGAGGATAACTAGAGTCATTTCTGAGATGTATGAGAAAAAATATATATATTTTTATCACATTCGACTTGACTTTTCACCTTTTGCCTTTACATGATCCAACGGCCCACAACTTTGCCTAGATAATATTTATCTGGTAATGCATGTATGCGCTACATAAAAAACAAACAAACAGTGAGGCGTTACCATGTCGTGTGCTTGTAAGCACAGTGTACATGTCTTTCATCATAGTTCACATTCTCAATTGTACACTGATTCTGTTAAATATTTATTGGGTACTGTTGATCAGTATTTTAAATACCAATAAATAAAATAAAAACAAAAATTGATAAAAATACGTATTGGTAAAACTTTGAAATTTCAAGAGTGTGACATTTTGAGAGGCATAACTTTGTTCACTCATACATTCATATGCCAAAGTTCATGAAGATATCTTAAGCCATTTCAGAGATATGTAGAAATAAAAGTGAACCTTTTGTATTTTCACTACACTTTTGGCTTTTTTTTTACATTTGACCATGGTCCAAAACTTGCTTTCGAAATATTTTATCTGGTATGCATGAACACATTAAGTTTCAGGAAAAAAAAAATACCTTGACGCATTGAATAGATATGAGTGAAGAAGTGCAATGTCAAGAATTTGACCAAGAACTTTTACCTTTACCATGTGCAAAAAAAAAAAGTTGACTGGCACAACTTTGTTCACTCATTCAGTCATATACCAAATTTCATTAGGATACCTCAAACTGTGTTGAAGTTTTGCTGTCCACAAAACTGAATACAGACGCACGAAAGAGCGGACGGACTGACAACCCGAAGACATAATGCCTCCGGCGACACTGTGTGGCGGAGGCATAAAAACTGAGAAAGTTAGGTCAATCCACATATGTATGATTTGTAGTAACAAAATGTTATTACCACGGTAACATACTTCCTCACACTCACGCGATACTGAAGAAAGAGGCGTCTACAACCGCCATACGTGCCACATTTGGCGTCAATTGCTCAAAAAAGCGAAGGAGTAGTTCGATTCACAAGATTTTGCAACATCTTGTGAATCGAACCGACTGATCGACCAACTGTCGGGCCAACCGACCTCACAGTAATTGATAAAAATCATACCCTCATACACACTATGTGCATGATTTGTGGGTGGGTAGAATGAATGCACCAAATGTGACCTTGCATCACAAAACCAACAAAAGTTGCACATCTTGATTTTACGTAAGAACTCAAGACCACTTTTCATGACTTGAAATCATTTACACACTCTTAACCATCAACTCCAAAAACTTTAAAAGGATTATGCTACTGCTTCAAAAGTTAGCAGTAATCATGGACAGAATGTATCTATAGGTAATGTTTAATTTCAGCTTAATCTGATAATCCCGTCATTGCTATTGCTCCGATGGTATACATTTATGTTTTGTCCCTTTCATCGCACAGCTACCATGGCTTGGAAGAGATTAAACGCTTGAATAGCCCTGTACTTCAGAGCCTCTTTTCTCAGTTCACGCTTCTCCAGAGTTTACGATTTCTTGCTCTCGTTTAAATTCGTCCATTTTGATTGAGTTATACATCATTTTAAAGCCTAGATTCTGCTTTTTTCAGAATCTGTTCTTACCTAAAAATTCGTGTCTTGGGTGTTTTTGTTCGTTTTGTGATGCAAGGTCACAAATAGTCCTTAAACGTCTCATGCAACACTATATTCTGAGACACGTTGAAATCTTGATCATTGGCTCTACCTTAATGACCTATACAACTGTATACCCCATCACTGCAATTGAGTCCGGTATACCATAACTGTAGACCTTCGCAGAAGACATTTCACACCTGTTCGTGTCATGATATAATATGATAGGTCGAATTTCCGAACGGACTACCCGCAATATGTGCTATTAACACAGCTCTTTCGGTCAAGTGCTAAATGTTTACATTAATTAATACTTACTGCACTCCTCCTGAAGTCGTTTAAATATGTGCTCGTTAACAGAGAAGTCTTTCATTCCCCTATTGTCGATCAAGTCGATTTTCCCAGTTAATGTGTGATGGAAGCGAAGTTTCGTCATCCCTCCTCCACGTTGCTTTTGTCCTTCTTCTGTCACAATGGAATATTCTCCTGTCCATACACAGACCACAAACATTGCAAGTTTTATGGATTTGTACAGAACCAACTTTTCTTTTTTTCTTTCTTTCTCTCTCTCTCTCTCTCTCTCTCTCTCTCTTTAATCTCCAAACGATTAAACTACTATCCTCGACCCTAAGCATTATGTGCATTTGGAGTGGTGTCTCAAGTGTTGTCTATGGATGAAGTATAACTGAAATTGCATATACCATGCGAAAAAGTTTCACTTTGAATATATACAAAATCGCTAGACAGATAACTCTTGATTAAAAGAGCATCAACGAGAATTATGTTTGGCGCTGCCACTTATCTGTAAAGTTGTTAATATGACTTTATTCTGTATTCTATAATGTAAAAAATAAACAGACAATGTAAAAAGATTTACACATCCGTACCTTTATAAGCAAAGTTGAGAGAGTTGATGAAAGAAGATTTGCCAGCAGCCATTTCACCAAACAAACTGATGTTCACCTTCGATGGGAGAGCCTCGGAACGGATATTAGACGTCGATCCTGGTGAATACTGCTCTATTTTCCGTCGGAGGTTTTCTCTTTTCTCAGCTGGACTGCTCACTGAAAAAAAAAAATGGAAGTAATCAAACAGGTCCAAATGAAATGCACGAGGCCCTGACGCATGTGCACATGACGTTTAAGTCCTAGTTTTACTTTGCCGGGTAGGCTGATGCCGTGCAACAAACGGGCCATATTTTCCTCATTCTTTGTTCAAATCGTCAATCTAGAGGGAAAAAATAAAGTTTTTTGTTTCCTCCCCCATCACAATTTCCTGGATAAGGCAAAGGAATGAGAAACAAAGTCGATTTTTTTTTTTGTATCCGTGATTTATTGCTAACGCATGCATTTCATGTCCTTTTTAACCCTTGGATGGACATTTATCTTCCGGTGATTTCCACCAGAGGGGACAGAAAATTTTGTCCAGGGCAATGTGCAAGCACGGCAGTTTTTGTTTTTGTTTTTGTTTTTGTTTTACTTTTTTTTCTCGGATAGCGCGATCTGACCCTTCTCTTGTACGTTATCTCCTGTATCTGTACTGCACTACCGGGCAAAACGCATGTAGTTATGGATGACAAACTGACAGAACGGCCATATTAGTTAGGATTAACGCATATCTGCAGGATATCTACAGCACATCTACAGTATATGAACAGGGAATCAAAGTGATGTTTTACGAATATCAACATTGCTCCAACTGATCCGTCACATAAATGGTTCCGTGACGTTCTAAGGTGTATGTACTTCGTATGGGTCACCCATTTGTTCTTCGTGCGATATGTGGGCAAGCTAGCTCATTCTCTGCATTTGTGCACGATCCTCTGTGGGGTACAAAATCTTCCCAGGTGTTTTTTTGTTTTTTGTTTTTTTTTGTTCGGCCCCTACACCGTGCATGCATGTACACTCTTCTAGAACGGAAACTTTACACTTTCACAAGACGTAACCGAATTTTGTGAGGACAATAATAACGATATGGACGGTAAATTATTGAATACTAAAAAAAGCACGACCTTCATTTTTTTAAAGCAAATATAATGCAAGTTACAATGTTTCATATGTGTATTTTTTATATACTCAGATGTTCTCCTTCAGGACTTGACTCCGGTTTTCTCCGCCAGCAAGGGTTCCAACCACATCCTGTTCGAGAATAACAAAACAAAGAGGCGGGAGAAGAACCAAAAAATACGTTTATGACTGTGGATATGAGTACAGTAATTTGAATTATTTGAACATTTGTTTAAATCGAAGCTGTATCATGGCAAAATTTTATACCAATTCGTAGTTTCGCTTCTTCTTCCTTTTCTTTTATTTTAACAGAGGGAGAAATCACACGTCATTCGAAAGCTCATGATCTGAATAAATAAAAATAACACAAAATAATAGTGAAGGACGTTAAAATGTTCACAGCGTTATGCTTACTATTATGTCTTCTTGTTAATGTGTATTCGTTTTTGTTCTGTATCTAAATTCAACCGTTTTAGGTTGAATTGAGTGAAATTGCTACCTCAGGTAGATCTGAAGAAAGACCATTACCAGCGTGATTAAATTTATCACAGTCCCATGGAAATCAAGTGATAGGGTAGTATATCATGAGTGACGTAAATAAGTTCGCCCAAGTCGAATCCAAAAGAAGTGGGGGAAAACATTTGACTTTGATACGTGAACTATACTTGTTCGACGTGTTCATATCCATCCGTGATAACAACTTTGCCCATATTCCGCCTTGTAGGAGGACTTTCTCAAACCTAAATATATAATAACACATACATGCTCGCAGTATAGATCTTTTTTTCTTTCTGGGAAAAAAAGTAGATCAAGAGTGATTACTTTACACACATAGTAATGGCTATAATAAATGCATTTCATTCCGCACACCTTTTCGCGGTAGATAGTTTGGGCAGCACTTCTGTAAACATTTTCCAAGAAGGAGGAAGAGAATGACAGCAGCAACTACCCCACCAGCGACTACTCCAACAAAGATTACCAAACGATTGCGAGGTCCTGAAAATGGAAATGATGCAATAAAATGAATACGACCATCTCTCACACCTGAAAGGATTGCAGTGACAAATGACAATGTTTTTTTTTTTTGGTTTTGTTTTGTTTTTTCTTGTTTTTTCTTTTTTTTAACAAAATTTAATACCGTTTTACATGTAATGAATGCAACCCTCTGTCAACTTACCCCAACTTCTGGGCGAATCGATAATCAAGGGAAATAATTGCATTCGTAACATCTACATTGTGGTTCTTCCAATTTGCATACCAATGCGTCGTTAGGATATATTCCATCCCTGTCTAAATATTTTTAAAAAATGAATCGAATCAACTATTGAGATAACTGACAATAAAATTGTGAAGTCCATACAATCCGTAGTCCAGGAAGTGGACTATAGTTACTGTAGCCTATGACAATTTAGTTACTCTCTTATATGCCTTCATCTATACTTGTGTAAAAGTGCTTTTGATTTATTCATCATCTTCTTTTTTTAATTCATCTAAACAAAAAACCCTACAGAGCTTAAAATAAATCGTTAAAACAAAGAATACTTTCACATAAAACTCTAAAATATGCACGGTACATACTTATCAATATGAAGACTTTTTTGACAACCTGGATAAATCAATATGTCTTGATTTTATACGTTTTTAATTGGTGTGAGTAGATGCTAGACAGAAAAATATACTAATAAAAACTTGTAAACCTGATAAGAAAAGGAGACTTGCGTTTTTCCCCATTTAAAAGCACTGGAATGAATTTTTGTCTCTATGCTTTTGTCTCATTTCGGGGAATGCATTGTTACAATGTGGATAATATTACATTTCGAATGTCCTCATTTGGTGAAATCAATATATCCTTTTGCATTAACGAGGTAAAAAAGAGATACATGACCAAAAATACGTACATATAGTAATATGTAAATCTATGATATGTGTAATTATGTGTCTGTGTGTGTTTGTGATAAAAGCGAGAAAGGCAACGAGAGGGAGAGAGATGAAACGAAAATCTACGAGACCTGAAATAGGCAGAACAGTGATTTCTTTGGTCGACGTTCCATTCACCGACTCTCCAGTAGCCATGCACATAAAGGTTTGCTCCGTCCCATGTTTTGCTGAAACAGTGATTGTTTCGAACCGCTCAAAAGTGTCATCAGAAAGTTTTGTCTGCTGTGAAAGAACAGAATACTGTCTCTTTCCCGCGTTGTCGGTCCAAAGCATGGAAATATTAGGCTTAAATCCACTCACAACACACGTTAGGGTAAGTGAAGTTGTTTTAGGCGGAGTTCTGTACGTACACCGGCCTGGTTTGGCTTTCCTTGTATCAACGCATTCCTCAATCGCGTGTGTTGATGCCAGGGCTATGAAAAGTAAGGAATCAAATCTTTGAAGTGAATTAAATCATCAAATCAAAATTGAGACAAAACATCATTATGTTGTGTCTCAAATGAAAATATTCTATATTGCATAATTATGTAGAGTTTCAATGCGAAATGTATAAACTCCTATGGCAAGCCGTTTGTGTAAAAAGTCGATAAACTCTGTTTTTCACTGATAAACTCTGTTTATCAGTGAAAACAGTGTTTATCAACTGATAAACAGAGTTTTTCTTTGATAAACTGAGTTTATCAACGGATAAACACAGTTTTTCTGATAAACTGTGTTTATCAGCGATAAACTCTGTTTATCAATTGACCATGACATTGACCGTTACCCTATGTAAACAATAGTTAGATATGGTCATCAGCATCTTTTAATGGTTGTAAGCTGAATTCAACCAATTTTCAGAATCAAAATTCCCAACTATTCCTCATTGATATTTTAAATGACAATAACAGTAAGAATGACATCGAATATTCTGAGGAGCCCTGCAAGTATCATTACCCTAGTGTTTGATTTGATTTGATTTGATTTTATTGTTCCACGTCTCAAAACATAAATAACATGAAACGATCGATTGAACATAAGATTGAACATAGCGTCGTAATTACAAAGAATACAAGAGAAGACAGTTTGACAAACATGAAATGTGGGGACCTACTAAAAGCAAAGCTTATAATGTATAGGTCCCTGTACAGATGAAAGTGTTGGTCTTCTTAAACAGCGTAGTAACGAAAACTATGAAAGGAAGGAAAGGGACGTAAAACAAAAGAGAGCAAAAAGAGCAAGAGAAAGAAATACGAGAGCGTATAGCGAAATACAAAGTAGCCACCTGTATTGCGCTTACAAGACTCCTTGTCACCCGAGCAACACAGTTACGTAACTGTAGGAATGCGCAAAAATGCACATGATACATAATGATTCATTAATTCAGGAATAGCCTTGACATAAATGACTCAGTAAAAACAGCGAAAAGAAAACCTGGAATACATATAATAAACAACGAATCTGATAAAGGTGAGGGAGTTCGAATAAAATTGCATGTTGTATTATTAGATATAAACCTGCACAAGGGATTTTTTAAGTTTACGTTTAAAACATTTTTTTTTACGTTTAAAACAAAACGATTCAGTGATGTCAGAGTCAAGGCTATTCCAGAATGTCGGACCTGTATGTACTATTGTTTTAAGAGCAAATGCAGTTCTCACTGGGGAAAAGTGAAATGAATTTTCTTGTAGGGTAGGAATGTATAACTTTATTTTTTACAAACATGGGAGTGAAAGCATAAGGTAATTCGTCTTTAGTTAATTGATACATAAATATAACAAGGGTGTAAGAACACATATCAAAAATTTTCAAGAGGTTATTACTTTTGAACAGTGGGCTTGTCGTTGCTAAATACTTGGTACAATTGATAATTCTTATAGCTCGCTTTTGTATTCCAAAGATAGACTCCAGGCGTATTTTGGAACAATTCCCCCAGGCCAGTATGTAATAATGAAGATACGGCAATAACAACGTCGAATATAAGGTACGTAATGGGGAAAACATGCTTAAGCTTCTGTAAAGCACCCAAATTTCTTAATAGTAACTTACATAAATGATTTGTTTGTTCCTGCCAAGATAATTTACAATCGATTAAAAGGCCAAGAAATTTAACTGAATTTGTCTGTTGTAAGTTTACTCCTTTGATTGAAATTAAGCCAGGTAAACAAGTGATTGTATTACTAAACACCATAAAATTAGTTTTGTTTAGATTTAGGGATAATTTGTTACTTTAAATCCAATCGTTAACATGATTCAACTCAGAGTTAAGCATATCAAGTATATCAGGGTTTGCTGATGGGTATAAGAGGAGTAGTGGCAATGCCACTGTGGCGGCTGTGCTCCTATACTGTATGGAGTCCATGGGGCATACAATGATCTTTGTATTTCAACTGAATTTTAGCTAAAACATAGCACAATGTACTAGTATTCTGTGCACTCGACCCGTTGTACGCTCTGTACGATAGGTGCACCTCCCTGGTGGGTGCGCTTCCCGCTATGGTGTCGTTTTTGTTTTTGTTGCTTGTTTCCCCCCTTCGCGACTTTGACGAGTGGGACGTCCCAATCCTGCGGACGCTACTTATGTTGATCAATAATTGAGCAAAAAAGTCAATACCATTTTTGTTTCACTGATCTCATCTCGCTCTCATTCTCTCTGCAAACTTGAAATGAATATGAAAAAATAAACACTTATGTATATATGGAATAATCTTCTATTACGTTAAGCAGATAATTTGTTTCATTCTCTTCAATTTAACTTTAATTGATGTGTTGTAATGGTAGGGATGGGGTTGAAGAAAGCTTACGATGAGGTGATATCCGGGAAAGCTGATAGTATCAATCAGTTATACGCTTATTGTCTAAACTCTTTTATGAGATGTTCTGTATTTGTTATTTGTTTTTCTTTGTTCTTCTCTGATTTCTTTTCCATTTTTCTCCTTCATGACATTCCCAGCGAACAAATATTCAGAATTGATTTCTACATCGTAGTTTGTCTATCATGACTTGTGAAGATATGACACTTATTGTTTTATTATGGCCAATAGGCATTTACTGTTAATATCAGAAACTACAGTGTAGGTGCATACAGTAAACATCAAAGTTCTATTCGTGTCTCCCTTCGTCTCTCTCCTTCTCTCCTGATCCCCAAATAACCTATAAAAATTTATATTGATAGATTGAATTATGCACGTGAATATATCTCGTATGAAAATGATATTTTTTGAATATCAAGGGAGCCCCC
The DNA here is from genome assembly GCF_040938485.1 of Diadema antillarum. NCBI lineage: Eukaryota > Metazoa > Echinodermata > Echinoidea > Diadematoida > Diadematidae > Diadema > Diadema antillarum. The sequence continues at coordinate 1,674,199 of NW_027271581.1, read as the reverse complement.
TCACTCAAATGCAGTCTGTTGTTAAATCCATGCTGATATTATTGCTTATGCCTCGTTTTGTATTGGCAGAGCAGACACAGGCCACGGACGTGTGTGCCCAATTTGATATCATCGGCTATGTCTTGTCTGCGTCCTTGTTGTTTCTCGTGTCTTGTCTGTGTCTCATGTCTATGCTTCATATGTGTGTTTCTTGTATGTGTTTCATGTTTGTGTATATGCGTTTCTCTTTCTCTTCTTCCTGGTCTGTACATTCCTACATAACTACAATCTCCAGGTCTAGGTCTAAGTGGAACTTTTGTCGATTCCGGTGTGATTTTCTTTATACTTATGGCTAATCCAACATTTGTTTTCAACTCTGTGAACGATGATGAATTTTATGATACAGTTGGGCGCTCTTTTACGTCCGCGCAGGAAAACAAAACTTCCACCTTATATGAAGCATACATATCGAACAAACTTAATGCTTCAGCACAAGAATTTGAATATAATTTTGATTCTGAAGATCCTGTGCAAAGTTCATCATGTGTTTATCTGACTGTAAATCAGTATAAACAATATGTTATGAATAGTGATGATGACAATCTTTTGTTAGCTCATTTGAATATACGAAGCATAAGTAGAAATTTTGATAAGTTGCGATTATTTTTAGAAAACTCTGGTAATAACTGTTCTGTTATAGGTCTGACCGAAACATGGTTGACTCCCAATATAAGTCATTTATTTTCTATATCCGGCTTTGATTTCGTGTACAGAAATAGAAAAGAAAGAATGGGTGGTGGCGTGGGTTTATACATCCCCAACAAATTTGAATATTCTATCCACGAAGAATTGAATGTCATGACTGATGTAGTTGAATCTCTTTTTGTTGAAATGGTAAACCCGAATGGGAAAAATATACTGATTGGAGTTGTTTACAGACCCCCTGGATCGAATCCGAATGATTTTTTGTTGTATATACAAAATTTAATGCAGAACTCTATCTTTACAAATAAACATGTATATTTAATGGGTGATTTCAATATTGATCTTATGAAATGTAACTCCCAACATATTTCGCAAGAATTTGTAGAAACCTTAATGTCTGTTTCTTTATTACCGTTAATTTCTAAGCCGACCCGTGTTACTGACCGATCTGCCACTTTGATTGATAATATTTTTTGTAATATTCTCCCAATTCCCGAGTCTGGTATTGTTTTATCTGACATCTCTGATCATTATCCAATCTTTACACAAGTGCCAATTAAGTTATCTCCTAGGCAAAATAATTATCAGAGACGTCGTAAGATTACGGCCAATAATCTTATTAATTTGCAAAATAGTTTAAAAGATATTGATTGGTTTTTTGTAAACAACAATACCGATCTTGATTTGTGTTATGATTATTTTATGAAAACTATCACTTCTAAAATTGATGAACATATTCCGTTTTGAACAAGGAAAAGTTCTTATAAAAGAACACCAAGACTCCCGTGGATAACCCAATCACTTTTAAGATCGATTAATAGAAAAAATAATTTGTTTTATAAATACAGGAGTAACCCTACGGATAAAAACAGACAAAAATATGTGACTGGAATACAAAAACACACTTACTAATTTATTGCGTTTACAAAAGAGAAAATTTTATGTCAACCAGATAATGAAATATAAAAATGATATTAAGAATACTTGGAAAACAATAAAAGATGTTATGAATACATCTAATGATGCATCTAGTATTTCAGAAGTACGATGGGGTAATACCTCAAGCAATGTACTTGCTGGTATGGCCGAAATTTTTAATGATTTTTTTTGCATCGATTAGGAAAAATTTATCACAAAGTATCCCTTCATCTAATAAAGTGTTTTCTGATTTTTTAGATATACCTAATCCTAAAACTATATTTTTGGACCCTACGTATAATGAAGAAGTTATTGATATTATTAATAATTTGAAAGAAGGGAAAAGCCCAGGTTGTGATGGAATCGATAATTATTTGTTGAAAAATATAATTCTTCAAATAATAGATCCTTTAGTATATATTATTAATCTATCACTTAGTACTGGGCTTGTACCAAGTCAAATGAAGACTGCCAAACTTATACCTATATATAAGAAAGGGGAGAAAATGATGTCAATAATTACAGACCAATATCGTTATTAACTTCAATTTCTAAAATTTTGGAAAGAATAGTATATATCCGAACTGTAAAAATTTTCAATAGGAGTAATATATTTACGAATTTTCAATTTGGATTCAGAGAAAATCACAACACCACCCACGCTTTACTTACCTTTGTGGAAAAGATTACACATGCACTTGATACATTTTCGCATACAATAGGCATCTTCCTGGACTTCTCAAAGGCTTTTGATACGATTAATCACGGTATACTTCTTTCTAAGTTATCCCATTATGGTATTCGCGGAAAAGCCTTGCAATGGTTTACGAGTTATTTATCTGACAGATTTCAATATGTACATGTGAACAGTTTTGATTCTTCTATGAAGAAAATAGAATGTGGTGGTCCGCAAGGAAGTTTGTTAGGCCCACTGTTATTTATAGTTTACATTAATGATTTTTATAGATCTTCAGATAAACTCTCTTTCATATTATTCGCGGATGATTCCAATCTTTTTTATTCCCACCCTGACCCTAATACTTTGATTAGTACAGTGAATGATGAATTGAAGAATGTCTCACAATGGATATATGCAAATAAATTGTCACTGAATATTGAGAAGACAAAGTATATGTTTTTCAGTAATTCTTTAGATAGATTACCAGGTAATGTTATATTTGACACTACTCCCCTAGAAGAGGTTTCGTCTATTAAATTCTTAGGTGTTTGTGTTGGTAATAAGTTATCATGGAAGTGTCACATAAACAATATTTGTAAAGTAATTGCACGTAACATAGGCATAATGAATAGATTGAAATATTATCTTCCTTCTTCGGCTTTGATTACGCTTTATTCAAGTTTGGTATTGCCGTACTTGAATTACGGAATTCTTGCTTGGGGGAATACATATTCGACATTGTTAGATAAACTTTTTCTTTTGCAAAAGATGGCGCTCAGAATCGTTTTTAACCTTCATATCCGAGCACATACTGACAAGCTTTTCCTTGAGCACAAAATTCTGAAAATAAAAGAGTTGTATTTGTTTCAACTTGGTCAATTTATGTTTAATTACAACTGTAATCATCTACCCAAAATATTTTATTCTTTATTTCATCGTAACAGCCACGTACATAATTATCCCACTAGACAATCTAAAGAATTTCATCTTCCCTTAGTTAGAACTGTACACACTCAAAATACATTTGTTTATACCGGACCCAGATTTTGGAATAGCTTAGATAATGATCTAAAAGAATCTGTGAAGTTAATTACATTTAAGTATAAACTCAAAAAATATTTGTTTTCTAAATATATCAGTTAATTCTGTTCAATGAAAAAACCCGTCATGTTTCACTTTTCCTTGAGATTTTGTAGTGTGTCCACAGACCTTTTCCATCCCTCTCCTTTTCCTTCTCTATTCTTCCGTGCTCCTTTTTCCTCGTTCTTCGTTGTCCAGTATCTGTCTGAGTGCATTTCCTCAAATTCTGTTGTTTCTGTGTATTGTGTTATTGTTGTTGTTGTTGTCGTCGTTATGTTTTTTTTGTGGCCGATTGCATATCTTCCTTTCCGTTCAATTTTCCTGGCACACCTCGCCCCATAGTGTCTGCGCCACAAATGTGATATGTTACATAGTTTATACGTTTGCATCCTAAAATCCTAGTAAGTATTGTTCATAGTATCAACATCATTATATCAATGAGTAAAATGTACAATAGTGTATAGAAGAATTTAAAATGAATATGTCTTATTGGTATAACAAATTGGTGCTGTTGTTGTTTTGTTCCAGTGTTCCACGTTTTACAAGCGTGTCTTTTTTAGTGGAACACTGTTTTCCATCATTGTGATTATTTACTATTTTTGTTGCCATGACAAAGTGCATTGTTTCTTTTTTACGACATCATTCGTGTATAATATACTTTATATTGTATTGAAAAAAATCCTTCATCGGACGAGTGTAAGAGAAATGAAAAAAAAATTGTATCACTTTGGATTATGTCAACTTTTTCTTTTCTTTTCTTTGTGATGATGGAAATAAATAAACTATTGAACTATTGAACTAACTATTGAAGTAACTCAGTAGGAAAAAAGACTTGAATCGTCCGCAAACAAGAGGAAAGAAAGGAGTGCGGACGACCTGGGCAAATCATTTATGTACACAATAAAAAGAAGTGGTCCCAAAAGGGAGCCTTGTGGAACACCACATGTTATATTTGCTGTGCTTGAATCAGAATCATTAATGTGTACAAATTGTGATCAATTTGTGAGGTAATCTCTGAACCACTCCAAGGCGCTGCCACGAATCCCGTAATGAGACAGTTTGTACAATAATATTTCATTATCAATTATGTCAAACGCCTTGGAGTGGTCCAGAAAAAACTCCAACAGTGTGAGATTTAGATTCGATAGCTTGAACAACTTTATCTATTACCACCAAAACGGCGTGAGCAGTCGAATGTTTTTTTGCGAAAACCAAATTGAGTGTCTACTAAGATATCATGATCATTTAAAAACTTGATAGTTCGGAAGTAGACAACTTTTTCAAGTACTTTGGAGAATGATGATAAAAGAGATATAGGTCTATAATTGCCCAGGTCGTCCTGTCTGCCCTTCTTAAAAACGGGGATAATCTTGGCAACTTTCTTTTTACTAGGAAAAACACCAGTCATTAAAGACAAATTAAATACATGGGTCAAAGGTGCGGCTACTTCATAAATAATTTGTTTTGCAAAGAAGAAACATTGACATACCGTCATAGCCTGAGCTTTGTTTAGCTTTAAAATTATTTACAATATCAATAACATCCAATGCATCTACTGGCGTGAAAAATATAGAACTAGGATTGGAATTCACAAGAAATGAATGAAATGTTTTTCCGTTAGTGGAATATTTCTTGCCAAATTTGACCCAATAGTTACAAAATACGTGGTGAATGCTTCAGCAATTCCACGGGAGTCATCAATTATCGTTCCATTTTGTATTATTTTATAAATTCCCAGTTTTTTTCCATCATTCTTTTTTCATACATCATTTATAACTTTCCAAGTGGACTTGATATAATTTTTATGGATTTGAAATTTTTGAATGAAATTTTTTTCATTTTTTTTTTGAAATCTTTTTTAGCTTTACGTAGCACAGAAGTCAAAGTATTTCAGTAAGCCGAGTATTTGCGTTTTGCTTCTTCTGTGCCACTAGACTTATATCTATAAAATAAGTTATTTTTACGATTCATAGATCTCAAAATTGATTTGGTGATCCAAGGATTTCTTGGGATTTTTTTGTAATTCAATTTGATCGAAGAAACTGGGAAATGAGCATCATATAAACGCAAAACAATTTCATTGAATATATCAAAAGCTATATCAGCATCATTCGTATTATAGACAACAGACCAGTCGGTATGATCAAGACTCATTTTCAAACTTTCTATACGTTGTTGTGACATTACTCGAAATCCCTTTTTATTATAATTTGCTTGAACTTTTTCAAAAATATCATGTAACGTCACACATACAGGGAAGTGATCCGATATATCAGAAACAATGATTCCTTGATCGGCAACGTGAGATAAATTTGTAAGTATGTTGTCAATTCGTGACGAAGTTGTATCAGAAACCCTTGTTGGTTTCGTGATGCAAGTTATAAATGAATTGTACATCATTGTATCAAAAAATTCCTGACACTGGGGCTTTTCATTATAATGAAATAGATTAATATGAAAGTCTCCCATTAATATACAATGCTTGTTCATGAGAGAGGGAGAGTCAAGTATAGTTTGCAATACACCAACAAAATCGTTAAAATTACTATTTGGTGGCCTGTAAATTTCGCCAACTATTAGGTTTTTCGCATTTGGTATAACAATTTCTATAAAGACACGTTCAATCATATCAGAAACCTTGCAAAATTTTTCCATAACATTAAACTTAACATCATCTTTAACAAACAAGGCCACACTACCACCATGCTTGCGTGTTCTATCCTTTGAAACTAGAATGTAACCTTCAATACATACAAGCGAATGAAGCGGATCGTGCAACCAAGTTTCGCAAAGACCAATAACTGAAAAAGTGACTGATGAAAGATTTAAAAGTAATTCTAATTGATCAAAATCTTTACTTAAACTTCTCAGATATACCTATAAAAAGATAAAATGAAGAACATGCTTCTTTTAATGGCTTTCACCAAAACTTTTGAAACTGGCTGGAAATATCATATTTGAATTAGTAACTTTAATTTTTTATCGTTTGTTACAAACATATCAGATTCCAGCCCTTTTGCATGATACTCCAGTAACAGCAATATAGATGGTGGAACATATGACATTAATTGTTTTCGACTTAAATCAACATTGCCAATGAATAAAAAATCAGAGAAAGAATGAAATATACAGCTGATAGCTAAAAGAAAGCAAAGTGTTATCTTCCCAGCAGTCTGATTTTAATAGGCCATGACATTCTACTGAAACGTGTGTTTGCCAAATACAAGATTTGGATAAGGGATATCTTTCTTTTTATTTTGCATTTTCAGTATTTGGATTTTTTTTCATAAGCTGTGTTGTTTTGGTAATAATATTTCTTTTTTAAGATTATGCAAAAATGCATTTTTTTTTTCTCTCTGAGCTCCCTTATTTTTTGAGCGCGTGATTTGATGTTTAATATACACATGTGGTTACTACGGTATTATGGAGAGCAGACCCACCTTTTTTAGTTGACGGATGGTATGCGTTGTCGTGGTTACAGGTACTATTCTTGTTTTTCTTTTCTTTTTTTTAAGATCTTTCAAATTGCAGGTTAATGTGATAGGCTTCCTAGTTCATTGTTGAACATTGAATTGCCATGGTAATATCATATTTTGAATGAAAAATCATACAAAAACATAGTTGATTTAACTAACTCATTGTATGAGTCTTGAGCATTTGGCTTGAAATATGTCACATGCTACCACTATATGACTTAGATGTGTAAAATTCATTGTTCGTTATTGCTGAAAACTGTGTTGCCATGGTAACAACAAAATTTGAATAGAAATTATACAATAATATTGTGAAGTCAGTTACCTCTCTCAGCTTTTGAGTATTTGATTATAATTTTGGGATATGTGATGGTTATGAAATCTCAGTTGTGTAAACTTTTTTTTTTCATATCAAACAGTTGCCAGGGTAACAGCTTTTTTAATGACAGTCATAGAAATTGCCGATCTATTTATCTGATTCAGGTTTTGAGCACTTGACTTGAGATACGTTTAATGTGATTATCAGTGAGCAAAATGTTTATTTAATTGTTGAACAATAAATTGGCATGGTAACATTTAATATTTTTTTCAGTAAAAGGCGTTCAAAATAATTGCTGGTCGAGTTATTTTTTTCTGCTTTAGGTGGGGGTATCAATCACATTAAGCAATAGTTTTAGTTTTTGGTAAAACTTATGGTTAACTTTTGGCTAAGAAACGCAGACCCACCATAGTATTATCGTCCTTTGATTAGTATGTATATAATTGTCAGTGTATAGTTATTGTGTGTATGGGATTCAGTGGAAGAACAGTACCTGTCCACGAACAGCATGCTGCAGTTAGTGTAAATGTCATTGTTTTGTCATCTGTTATGTTTGTATGTGCAGGGCCCCCCAGGAAGAACAGTAGGCCTACCTACCTGCTGATGGGGCTTCCTTGTTGAAATAGAACTGAATAAATAAATAAAATGAAATAAATTTAAAATGGGCAATATTTAACGGAACTTTAAAAAAAGTTTGATATAATTTCTCATAGTAATATCCGTTTGATATACTTTTTCATAGTACGATGGTGTCGTATGCTATTCCAAGTCGTATGATTTTTTAAAATGTTATTTTCTTTAAATAAGATGGTGCGTATCTTCAAAACAATGTACAAATGATGATGTTATGATGACATGGTATGTCTTTTTCAGGGTCCATCCTAACCCTCTATTTTTGTTTACAAAATACATATTTTTTTTTTGAATTTTCTTTTTCGTTTTTTTTACCAAATTGTCATTATATGAGAATGATACAGCAGTATCAAAAAATGAACTCAACTTATTCAATTTCAATTCCAAGAAAGTTTCCGATATCATTTTGATTTATTTTGATTTGATTTTAAGATGATTAGAATGTAAAGGTAGATTTGTACTGCTTCCCCACTCCAGTACAGCTGACTTCCTCTCTAAATACTGTAAGGTGTATTCGCATTTTCCAGAAATAACAAATAAATAGATAAATAGATATATATATATATATATATATATATATATATGTATATATAATAAAGTTCAGTTATCATATTATGGACTGCTAGGAAAGAGTTAAACCAATATGAATGTAACAGTCAATATTTGACCTGGATGAAAAGTAAGAAAGTTATGGATGATGACCATTTCCAATCGATATGAATTTGCCATGAATGAGCTTATGATGAAATCTCCTTACGATTTACCATTGATTAAGTTAAAAAAAAACGAAAATGTAATGTCTCTGTTATTAAAGTGGGAAACATGATGTTGTTCTTGGCTGAATTACATGAGAATGATAATAAGTTTGATAAATCAGCATTGGAGACCGGGACGAATACGTTTGAGTGAAAAACGGGAAAACTCAACATTGTATGTGGAAACTATTAATCAATGAAATCATCACTTCACTATCTGATTATTCAGAACTGTTCAAAACTTTTTTTCCTGAAAAATTAGAGAAAAAAAACATAACTTCATTATTTTAACTTTGACCTACACTGAGACTACCCTTAACGTTTAGTTACTCATGCTCGTCAATTTTTTGCTTTGGTGTGTATCATAATACTCCTTTGTCTTTCTTCATCTGAACAGGGCGTCATTGTAAAGCAGTTATCAAACTGAATGTGCCTACCTGAAAGCATGAATGAATAATAGGTAAATGGATACAGACGCAAGTTTCAGAGGTTAATAAAATGAATTATTATTTAGTGTAGTGAAGAAAGGAAATGGTAAGCAACATTTCCAATGTTTAAGTGATATGCCGTTTTATTTTGTGTCACACATCTAGTCTACTTGAACACGTACGGTACCGATTTCATTATAAAGTAAGTTTTGTTTCGTGTTGTTTCTCAGTCAATGTTCACAATTTCCCAAAGTCAAGATAAGGAAAAAAACAGAATACTTACAACTAACTGTCAGAGTAGTGGAATTCGAGTAATCCTGGAGATTACGCAGCGCCACCAGACACAGGTAGCGACCCTCATCTGCGACCTTCAAGTCGGTGATGACGAGACTGAAGTTTTTATCAATGTCGAACCGTTCCTCCTTCAACGTAATAGCCTCATCGTAGAATATAGCCTTGTTCTTTACCTGGTTAGGATCTGAGCTGTTCTCTTTCACCCAGTACACACCAAGAGGCTCTCCCTGGAAGATGCAGGGAAGTCGGATGTCTTCCCCTTTCCATCCCTGAACGATTTGGGCGGTGCCTACCGCTGATGCTATGGTCATAATTATGTACAGAAAAAGACTGCCTATTATTCTTAATTTATTTTGAGGACACGCGTCTAAATGCGGAAAACTGAGACACATGACCCTAACCCAATGCAAAACTTATTATAATGACAGCATTCTATAATTTGTGATGAACATGATGACAATTTACGGCGAGTGAAAGCTCATTGTTAGACCTTATGTCGCAATGTGAGCTTCATGATATACTAATAACAGAATCTTAATTTTTTTTTTCCCACCCGCAGCCATAGTAAAGAACGCGGAACTGGTCAAATGGAATTGAACTTCTTATTAAAAGGTAGCAAACGGTAGGCAGAATTTAGCAATCGTTGACGTTTTGTATTATTTTTCTTACGAAAAAGTACAGAACAACGAATTCTGAAAGGCCAAACGACAAGAAACCAAAAAAAGAACATGAAGAAGCATCTCAACTGCAGATTTAGACAAAAGATTTCTTTTTATAACGCAACTGATATCAAAAATTTCCTGAACTTAAGTTATACGGATTCGAAACGATATTTTGTGTTCAAATTTCACACCTTGATTACGGCCTGTTTCTGATGAAGTAATTCAAGTGCTACCGATATCGACATGACATAATCAATAATCAGCCTTGCTTAACATGTGCTTTGAATCCCAAAACAACAACAACAACAAAATATGTAATAATTCAGTTTTACACCACAGGTTTTGCAAACATGCTCCAGGTTTGCAATGACAGATAACAATGAAGACATAGAAGGTATGACGACATGTACAATTTTATGTCATCTGCATAACTGTTATAAATCTTGCAATGTTTTGGAAATATTTTACTTATTGCTTGTACATACAGGGGGTAAAGCAGCGGGCCTTCAACAGAACCTTAGGTACACTAAATTTCGTAGCAAATAGTTTCAACAGGGGAAAAATCAGCAATTCTGACACAATTTTATATTATGGTCCAATACCATAGTCGAACAATTCAAAACGATTGTTAAAACTTTTTCTGCACTTTTTTCAACATTTATGTCATATTTGCGTGTAGCTGTGCTTCAATTTGCCTTTATTTTCTCAAAATGAAAGTAGGAAAAACTCACACTTTTAATAGGAAGTTAATTTGTATTTAAATAAACAAATGATCAATTAATTATTACGATCAATACATTTAATATATTTGCCAAAAATGAAATAAAACTACATATCCATATCAAAGCGTGCAAATATACGAAAATGTAAAAAGCAGAGGCTATTAGTATTAAAAAAAAGTAATTAGAAAGTGAAGAATCAACATGGGCTCACATAAGCCATCGAAGATTGATCACAAGAAGTATATTCAATTTGTGTTCACAGACACGACATGTACACGCAAACATCACAAAGTATACATAAACAGAAGACAGCAATGTACTGAACGAGCAAAGCACGGAGACGAAGCAATTTGGCATGGTATCAGTGAGTACAATAATGACAATAAGAATCATATGAAGCAGATGGTTTTCTGTCATAAGAGATGAATTTCGTATATTTTTCCATCGTAAAGTTCACACTCTTGAGGGATGGTGTAATGTTTGGTTGAAACGGTAGATTCAGATGTTGATTGTTTTGCGAGATTCAGAAACCACGTCCACGCAATTAAAGAGCCTATACAACTCTCAGAGCTATTTTAATTTTATTTGATTAAAAAGTGAATTAAAATGGCTGAGATATCAAAAAACAAAGTGAAAAAGGTGGTCGTATTGGGTTGTCCTAGTCCTAGTTGTCCCACCTTTTATTACAGGTTTTACCGGTCAATTTCATACTTTTGTCATTCAAATTCATTAGTGTGCATTCAAATTCACCAGCGCACGCACGCGAAAATCTTCGGGCATTTAAATTCAGAATCCGAGCGATCAATTTCATTAATGGGCGTTCTATTTCGTTTTCGTGAAATCAAATTCACCATTTGGCATTCAATTTCAAACTGCGAGCACGGACTTTCCTACTCGTGCATTCAAATTCATGCGATGGTCATGTGATAGTCCCAATGAGCTTGTTTGGAGCATTCAATGTCATTTCAGGCAATCAAGTTCCTACTTCGTGCAATCAAACGACGAAAATGGTGTAGTCTTTTTTAAGAAAGGAAAAAAGGCCAACACAACCAATGAGGGCTTGCAATATAGTGTGATAATGATTGTTTACAAGTTTTACATTATTCTCTGTTCATGTATTCTTTGTTTTTTCATCTCAATAAATTTCAAATTGTAATGTCCAATCAGCAGTGCATCCAAACAACACAGCGAAAACTAACCCTGATCATATTTCTTGATGATGCTGCGTGCTGAAAACGCCCCGACACCAACCATATAATGACAATTCATCAATTTAAAGACAAACTGATACACAATGATCTCATATAGTCCCGCAAAAGTAAACCAATAAGACAGCAATACACAACAAACAAGACGTATAGAATGTTCATGTATCGGTTTCAATATAGTCGAAATTGTGTTTTTTTTCCTCGAAGGTGTCAACGTCAACCAACTCTCCGTGTTATGCTTGTCTGTAGGCCTATACCAGTGTTCGTTTGTTTGTTTCATTTTCCATCAAAGATGGCTGGATAACCCACATTCAGCTGCAATAGCTGGTTTTCCATATGGAGTCCAGTTGGATGTAAACCTTAAACGCCCTGCTGTTTGCGATGAATAAATGAAGTAGGATCTTTTACGTGCATGAGTTGTGACTCTCTCACACATGGGACCTCCATTTTGTCCAATCCGAGGGACATGTGCCTGTATATTCCTTTTCGTTATTAAATAAAGCGCGAGTTCAAAATTTTCTATGAACAGGTCAACCTCTACTGCAAAATAAATAATCATCATAAATCCCAATATATTCAAAGCCAAATGAAAAACACATGCATGCACGTCCCCAAACTAACTAAATTCAGGACTTCTTTTAAATTGAATGCAGCTATTCGGAACAGGGTTGCCTATTCACGAATTTGAATGTCCGGCGTGATTCCGTCGCCAGCTTGACATGAATTTGAATGCTCATTGATGAAATGCGTGCTCCTCTCTTAAATCTAAATGCTCCGATAGAGAATTTGAATGCTCCGATAGTGAATTATGTTCCGATAGTGAATTTGAATGCTCCGACAGTGAATTTGAATGCTCGGATAGTGAATTCGAATGACCGGATTTTGAATTTGATTGCTGAATCTGTGCTGCGAGCGTGGAATGCGTGAAATCGAATGCTCGGAATAGGGACTCGAATGACAAAAGTATGAAATTGACCGGGAAAACCTATATAAAAACCACTTTGTTTCTGGATAACTCAGAAATTTCAAACACTAATACTTTTTTTTCGTCAAAAGTAAAAATTGGATTTCTCTCAGAATTATGCTCTTTAATATTCATAAGACATACTCTGTAAGAGATTCATCTCACCAAAAAAAAAAAAAAAATGGAAATCTGAAGCTCAATCTTAATCAAAACCATACTATGCCCTTTTCATTCACATTTACAAAAAATTACACAAAAAACATGCCATAACCATGACAAAATTATGTTATATATAAAAGTATGTTTAGGATGATTATATATTATGTATTTTGGAAATGATACACTTGTGAAATTGCGTGTTATTGTAAGTATTCCCAACAGCAGGACAGTGGAATGGTTTTGAGCAAGTTATTATGAAGATAGAATATTGTTTAAAATGCAGACAGCAAACTCCTGACAGTAAAACTGTAAGTAATCTAAACTATGAGTTGTGCTTGTCTCAATACCACGGGTTGGTATTTTGTGACTATTGTGATTGCACGTTTTTGAAGGACATACACCCTAAATACGTTTTAGCAAATTTTTGGCACAATTTGCCCCAATATGAAGTAGAATCAAAGTATGTCATAAATACATCATAATAGTTGAGGGTACTAAAATGTATTTAACTAATTCTTTTCATTGTGCAAAATGCTCTAGATACATTACAATGTTCAGACTCCAATCCTGTGTACAATGTTCTTTCAAGTAAAATTTCTAGTAAGTCTTATTTCTAGAATAGTACACTTGCTAAAAGGGTACAGAAGCACTTCCTTTTTTTTTGTAGTACAAATATCTATCTGGCACAGAGGTTCCCCCGGGCAATTCATCTTTTTTTTTTTCATCCAAAGAGACACTCTGTAAAAATCATGTAATTTTTTTTTTATATATGCCTCGAATAGAAATGTCAAATTTTGTGGAATTTCTCTCTTTTTAATCAAGCACAGCATTTTTAGCTCAAAGTCCTAACATGAGATACATGTTTCTTGGGTCACGAGCAAATGATTTATCTAAAAAGACAAACTGTCTCTATGCAAATGCCCCGTAATTTGCCTAACATTCTTACAATTTCCTATACATAGATAATCAGGAACAAAACAGAAATTAATGTCTAAGTGCTTTGAACTCATATCCAAAAAGCCAACCGAATAAGACAATATTCTGGCAACAAGACTCTGTAGTTGCTTAAAAGTGTTCTATAGTATTAACATTACTCCGATATTCTATGCAAAATCATGTAAATATAAAGTATACAAGATTTACAGTTTCGAAACTTTTCTATCTACTCTTTCTATCTACTGTCATGAAGAACTTACAAGTTTGAGCACAAAGATATAAAGTCTGTTTCTGGGGAAAAAAAAAGAAATCCTCAGTATGAGCTCTTTGTACGGCACGAAAACCGTGTGTGTGAGTTTTGTGCACAATAACATTGTCAATCATTTTTCACATTAAATCAAATCAGAAATGACATGTTCAAGGAATAATGATGGTGACCTACAGTACATGTTTTATATGCTTTACCAAAAATGTGACACTTTGCAGCTATATTTATGTTAAACCGTTCCGTGTAAAGACGTCAGAGGTTAAAAAAAGAGAGAATATTACACAGAAAAAGAAAACTTAGGAAGTAAGAATGTCAGACTTTATAATGTGTGCATAACAAATGATCACCTGAATAATATAAAAACGACCCAAGTCCAATTTTTGGCCAAATTCAGTTTGATATGGGAAATTGTAGCTTAGCCTATAAATGAAGAGTTTGTTTGCAAAAACCGATAAGTCTATTTTTGAAGATTTTGAAGTACGGTCTCTGTCGTAAAGTACAAAATAATACATTTTAAATGATAGATTGGTCACTACATATAAAGGTACATTTTTGAAGTTGTGGTCAAAAGAAGCAAAAATTTCTTATTATTCTCTTTATTTTTCTTGACCTTTAATCGCAAATATCTCCATTTGGCAAATATGGACTTGTCGGTTTTTGCGAACAAACTCTTCACATGGACTCATCTTGTATATATGGTTAAACCCTAACTACCCCCTGAAAGTACCTAAAATGAATGAGTGAAATCTCGTTTCAATGTAAGAATGACCGAAGTCTAGGATATGGGTCATTTTTACATTTTTATAACGCCCTCTCTCATTACTCCTTGTCCAGGCCTATTATTATATACACACAATGAACATAACTTGCTGGAACAATGATGAGAAGTCAGGTTGGGAGAAACAATGTGGAGGTACAATAGGAACAAAGGGCTTTAGAACAGTGGGGGAAAGGTAAAAAAATTTTCATGAGAAACAAGTTCCTGCCAGTTGAATAACATGAACTTATTAAAGAATCGTGTGGAGTAGTTCATGTCCTCAATGCGCATGTCAGTAATATGCCTATGTTTGATCTGAATTTAGGAGTAAGTAACTAGAAATGTTGCAATCGAGCCATTTTAGAAGATGGAGAAACTAGTGAAATGACAGCATTGTTTTACCTTACCTTTTACACATGGCCAAAAGAGATTCAGAGAATTATTGTCTGGTAATCATGAGTATAAAACTTTATGAAGATACTTTCCTGCACTGCAGGGACACGGGGATAATCGTGACATTTTACAATTTAAAATCAACAGTGACCTTTGATCATTTGACCTTGGGTATGTGTGACCATAATTATTTTGATGGGGAGAGCTTTATCCACTAATTCATGCATGTGCAAAGTTTTAATTGGGTACCTTTAGCGATTTGTTAATTACATCGTCCACATATGGCTTATAAAAAACAGATGGAAGGCATTTCCCCGCATTTTAACACATTGACACATGCACATTGTAGTTCCATGTACATACATAGACATACTTAATGAATTAGTTTAATGATGAGGGACATTATGCCATGGTAAAATCTGATTTAACAATACCACTAATATAGAAGCTTTTCCTGTGTATGATTTAAAGAACGACCCAAGTCCATATGATTCAAACAACTACCAAAGTCCATCAAACAAAATGGCCACTCCACAATGAATGTAAATGTAATTTGTGATAATGATATAATATTATGTATTATTTTGTATTTGCACTGTAGCCTTACCATCATAGTTAAAAGAATATTATTGGGCAAATAAAAAAGATATGAGTTTTTTTTTAAGTTTACTCGAAATGACAACCCATGGACTTGGGTCATTTTTATATTTAGATACTCAAATATCTTTCAAGCGACCTTTATCTGACAAAGTAGCTACCATGTCGTTGGATTCCTTATCCTTTCGAAAGTACCAAGATGAACCAGAAACCCTCGAACGGGAGTTTAACATTTTGTCCGATTATGAACTTTTTAATATGTGTTTGATTTCATTCTACTACGTTTTTTTTTCTTCGAGCCTTTTTTAGTTGTGAAAAGGATAGGTATCAGATATTCCAGCAAACACTACCCTTGTCATTATAAGGACATTTCCTTTAATACAACATATACAACTCTTATTGACAGTCCCCCTCCCCTTAAAAAAAAAATGTATCACTACTCTTGCATGGGACGGAGATGGTAGACAGGCAGGCAGGCTAAAGGGGTGCACGTCACGAGACCGACACCCACGAGTCATACAGCCCATGAGTTATGCAGCTCACGAGTCATACAGCCCATGAGTTCGACACTAAGCTAAAAAGGCCCACGAGACCGACACATTAAGAGCCGTGTTGTGTCTGTCGAACTCGTGGGCTGGTTTTACTTTTTAGTGTCGGTCTCATGGGCTTTATTTGCCTAGTGTCTAACTCGCGGGCTGTAGGACTCGTGAGCTGTATGACTTGTGGACCTGTTTTCAATATCGAACTCAGGGGCTGTTTGACTCGTGGGTGTCGGTCTAGTGGGATGACCCCGGCTAAAGCTCTCACCATCCCACCAGCCTTCCTCCTAATCTATACCTACTTTGTTTATTTCACATTGTAGATTGACGCCTACTCCCGGATCTTATTGTCGTCGACATTCCTGTATCAACTTTTTTTATGTCGGATTGTATATATGGATATGGTATATTCATGTTAATATTCAAGTAAAGTAAATGTGTATCTGAATTATTAAAAGATAAATTAACTATTGGAATTCTAATCTTTGATTTTTTTTTTTGCTTTTAAATATCTACCTCTTTCATTTTTTCACTGAAATTTTCACATCACGATTTGTCACGATTGCCCTGAGAAACATGTATGCCAAATGCGACATCTGTACTATAAAATACAGCGATCGTAGCCTTTTTCGCCCGACTATAATAAGTCTTATTGAGCGTACAAATCCTTGGTTTAGAGTTCACTTGGGATTTCCCTGTTTCCCCGCGCGACCGTTTGTCGTTCGATCGTTTGTCTCGTTGAGACATACATGTATCACGTGATATTCCCACTATACAACATGCTGTATGACACAAAGCGGAGTCATTTATTATCTGCTGGCCTTTTGTAAATGCATGTAGCATTAATTATGTTCAGGGTTTGATTCAATGAAGTGAATGTTTGAACGGCAGCGCCAAACTCCTCCAGACTTTTGCTACAGGAACATGTTTCATCATGCAATTTGTGCATCATGCAGTAGTTAACCATGCAATGGTAATCAAACTTGAAACACACATGACACCTTATTTTGAACTGAAATTTGTGGGTTTTTTTTTTTATTTGAAAACGTATGATTGCATAATGATCACCTTCTTTTCTTGTTTTAGGAACTAGCCTAAACAACCATGTTTATGGATTTTTTTTTCATTTATTCTCATTTTCTGGATATTTTTGCTATTCGAACTAAAGAAGCGACTATCAAACACTGTATTTCCCTGAAAGAATATCTTATTGACTCAGTTTGCAATTTATAGTCAGCTTTGATGAAATCATATTTGCACGTTCTAGTTTCAGTTTTGTTTGTGTGTGAGTGTGTATATATTTATATTTCTGACATGCAAAACCTGTTTATTTAAGTATATTTCTAAGTATATTTTTGCAAGCTTATTCTTTTCATTTCCAGAAAAAAAAACCACATATACTACCTATACCCCTTTGACATTTTACATTTTTCACGAAATTGCGAGAAGCAACAAATCAAAATAACTCAAACTGTATTAAAGACCTTCAGTATACTATATATCATTTACTGAAGGTATTGTATGATATTCACTTGAATTGATCTTTCGATGAATGTCACTCTGCTTAAACCAGGGGTCACGGGTTTAACGTCTCATTCAAATTCACACAAAATACCTACTTACCTTTTGAACAAAGACTAAAAAGAAAAGACTCGCGCTTATTGAAAGAAAAAGCAGTAGGTTATCGTGACCTCTGTCCATCATAAACTTCGAGGATATTCAAATGTTAAAGTAATGGTCCAAACCCTGCACCTACGTCGATTGAAGTGGATCTACTTGATTTCGAAATCTGATAGCAACTATAGATTTCGCAATCAACTATAGTTGCTATCAGATTTCGTAATCACGTAGATCCACTTCAATCGACGTAGGTGCAGGGTTTGGACAATTACTTTAACTATACAGAATTTAGTCAGCATATCGATGGTTCCACTTACGCACGCAAGATTCTCTCAAGCAAAGTCAACATTTACTCATTGAACGCAGAGTCGTTGAAGAACTTTAGCCCTGTCGCTATTTGCATGAAAGTCGTCACCCTACCTACAGGTCGGCAGGGATTCCCAAGGGTCAACGATTCGCACATTAAGATCATTTCTTCTCAAAATGAATATGTTTTGTGTAGCGATTGAGAGCAGTAATTGACATTTTGACACTCATATTTTTACCTTTTCGCTCACGAGTAAATGGGTCGACAATTCCTTTAATTGACTGACGTTCAAAATTGCCATCTTGTCTCTAAAGTTCCGATATCCTATTAGATGTGTTTGATAATACTATGGCGCTCATTTTTCGTTTTTATGTAAAATAGAGTGTAAAGGTTAATTGAAAATTGATGGTTGATTGTACAGATAAGTTCAAACAAACAGTAATTTTCACGCAATTTTGTGTAATCGGTGACACATCATTATGACACTGAATGCAGGCAGTAAGAAACATTTTCACTGGGTCCACCACCAAACGCCAGCTGTGCCACAGAGACAATGACGTCTTTCCTCTTTAAATTCTGCATGGACGAATTAGTTTACCTTTCACATTATTATATTTTTTATCAAAATTCATCCGTGCTATTCTGCAATCGGGTTCACACATTTTTTTTTTTCTTATCATGTTGACGGTTACACTCTTCTGTGTTCTGTATTCTATACCTGCCCTCTCGCGCTTAACATACTGGGCTCAAAGTTCACGTGGTATTCCCCACTGCCTTGTAGCTGCTGCTGTTTGTAGCCCTGGTGACGCATGTATACTAGTACATGTATATGCCACATGGCCACAAAGAACATAGTGCCACCGCTGCATAACATGAATAGCAGTCGTTCCATGTCTCTGTGTTGAACAATTTCTGCACACTCCAAAGTGCAAGAATGCAAGTCCACACATGGAAGCGTCCATGGAATTAGTATTGCAAAACTTAAGACTACCCTTTGTAGACGGGAATGATACTTCTGGTTTTTGCAAATAATAGGTTGCCTAGGAATTTTTTTTTTTTTGGTAATCATGTAGAAATGCGCACCTACCGTTTGCTTCGCCGTTTGTCAATCAAATTTTGTGCAGCCATTGGAGATGCTAAATTGAACCATATCAGAGAGTTTTCATGGAATTAGAAAGCCGAAAAGGTAAGAAAAATGAGAAATCGGAGTTGAAAAGTACGTCGGTCGCGAACATAGTTTCCGACGTAAGTAGTGCACCGATTTCGCAGAGAACGATGTCAACTATTATAATCGATTCTGTTAGTCTCTAATTAGCTGCTTACTACAATATCGAACTTGACTCGTGCAATACGTGTAGCTCCTACTTTCTTTTTCATATTTTTTTCTTATTGTTAGCTCACCTGAGTTGAAGGCTCAAGTGAGCTATTGTGATAGTTCTTTGTTTTCATTGCCACTACCATGATTATCACTATTCAAATTATTGATACAGATTATTCATACCAGGATTTAGACATCGATCCTTTCTTTAAAAATTGTGGCAAGTATTGATTTTATCATGACTAAGTTGATAATAATAATTTGAGTAGTGTTGAAAGGAATAGAATAAGGTTGAAGGAAAAGTGGAAGAAAAAGGTTAGGAGGGAGAGAGAAAGAGAGAGAAAAGAAGATGAGAAGGAAGTTGAATTCAAAGGGGATTTGTTTCTAGTAATCTACATAATTTATAGGCCTAATTTAATAAATTAAAGAGAATAGTATTACGAAAAGTGTATGTTTTACAATCATGTATTAACATTGTGGACTTCTCAAAGTGCTCATTTTACCTAAAAAGAAACATAATATTGAAATTAAAATGGTAATATGTTTTTAATTGATAAGTTCATCTTAGGGATAGTAGAAAGTAATTGTTTTCATGATAGTATTTATTTTTCCATTTCATTTTTTTAATTACCGGTATGTATACAAAAACTGCAACCCCAGTATTTGCTTTTGTTTTGTAGTAAAAATCCATTTTATTGTGCAATATTCATGATGGATAATTCCCATTTTTTCATATATCTTTTACTGTTTTGTAAACATATTATCCGTCCATCATCTAGTCAGCAAACAATGTTGACAGACATACAGTCACACGCAGGAGAAAATTAACTAAAACGAAAAAAAAAAAACAGACGCATCAAGATCACTTTCTTTCTTCCACATTTTACTGTCGAGCCGACGTAATTATTGTGGTTAAACACTAAACAAGCGGCTGTATCACAGACTACAACGATCGATTATCATCGTTATATCGCTCTTCCACATAATCGATCATCCATCATGCTACACTGACACAGCCGTCGATCGGCGTACTTTTGAGTCAAAATTAGCTACTTTTCTTCTGTAATTGACTATGAAAGTTCATGAAACCGTCAGATATGGTCCCATCTTGACATTTCTGATAGCCACAAGAAGTTTTCATTGACAAATTAAGGAAGGAAATGGTAGGTGTGCATGGTGTGCATTTGTACATGATTACCTTTTTTTTCTTGTTCTCTTTTTGTTTTGTATGACCGTATTTTTTAAACGCTTGTAAAGTGCCGATCTCTTCAAAAAAGTAAAGCTTCCAATATAGTAACTTAGAAAAAGATTTGCTGCCAAATTGAAAGGGGACAAAGCTTAGGGTGCCTAAAATTGAGTAAGTCAGGAAAATCCGCATTGATGCTTAGTATGCTTTTTATTCAAAGATAGTCCAGACAACATTCCCGATTGTACACCCACAGTGTATAACTGTATTCAAAAACATCACTTTTTATTGCCATGTATATGTGTTATTACATACATTTACACATTGCAGACTTGTCCAAAAGTCGTCATAATTATAGAAAGATTATGTTCTATGATTGCTTTCATTTAATTAATGACAAGAAATATTTCTTAAAGACATTGTTTAACTATCGCACATTTGAAACAGCTTTAAACTCAAATATTATTTCAGTTAGATAGAAATGGATCCATTTTTGTTGTTCTTTTTTTACTATTCATTTTATTCATAGGACCTGTATTGAATACATTATGAGGTTGACCAAAATAAAATTTTAATTAACACTCACAAGAGCCAAGATAAAAACAATCGTAATCTAAACGATGGACTACTGGTGCTTTCCATCATAATTATCTCAAAATGAGCGATCATGCCGCCTATTTGATTTGAGCTTGTTTCTTCGTCTGCTGTTAGGAAACTGCATTTCACTTACATCTAGAGCAGACGCATAAAAAGCACAGATACTTACCTTCAGAAAATGGACTACTGATAACGATAGTAGTCAGTGTTACGAGCCAAACCAAATTACTGAAGTCTGTATCCATTATTTTCCAAGAAGAGCACAATCTCAGCCGTCAAAACCAGTTGGCAATTACGGTGAACACAAATGAGAAGAGAACCTGATAATGTTCGAACAACAGTTCGAAGCCAGGCCACGCCATTACACACGCAGGATACTAGTTCTGGCATCAAACGCCGCGTCGCGCAAGGCTTGCCCAGATGACAGGAATGCGCGCGAGTCACCATATGACCTCAGAGGGGAATCCCCAGGACCAAGAAGGCGCTCGCCTAGTAGGTATAACTCCTTGCCGTAATAGGATCAGTGAATACATTGTAGTAGGTTTCCTCTGCAACCCATGTCGAAGCCATTGGCTCTATTGCTGCAGCATAGGCCTACTCTCAAAGGCAGAAACTGCCATCTTATAGGACAGTGGCGTACCATGGGTCAAGACATGGGGGGGGGGGGGCACCTTGTGGAAAAATAATGCTTTATTGTGTGTATGCTTATGCGCGCGTGCGTGTGCACTGTCAGTCTGCAAACTTAATGGGGACTACAATACATAACGGTATGTGATACATTCCACAGCGCAGTCATTGAGCAACATTGTAAAGTTTCCTAACATGGATTATGGACTGACGGTGTGAAACGACAAATTGCTGGCAGCAGCATCAGGAGAATTGCATACAACACAAAAAAGAAATGCGAGCGAGCGAGGAGAGCGACCTTCAACATTTTGACATTTTACAGTCCTAAAACTGCCCTTTGTAGCAATATTTTTCCGCTTTGGAAATTAAGGGGGGGCGCATCGGGCGCAACTGCTTGATGCAATTACTGGCAGCAAGATCAGGAGAATGGCATAGCGACTGAATGCGAGCGAGCGGAACGAGCGAGATGGAAAATTTTGACATTTTACAGTCCAAAAACTGTTGTTTGTAGCTACATTTTTTTTTTTCGCTTTGGAAATTAAGCCTCCCCCCCCCCCCCCCCCCCCCCCCCCGATCAGCCACTGATAGTCAAGGGTGTCGGTTTATGTTCATGATTTGGGGAGGTATGACCAGCGAGGGGGCGTCGAAGTGACCAAGCGGAGGAAGGCTGTCCAAAATCTACACTTTAGAGCATCCCCTAATTGTGTTTGTGTGTGTGTGTGTGTGTTTTATATACATGGAAAAGTTAGGAAATAGCCCAGGTCAGGTCTTATTATTGGCAATGCAAGGCATTTTAATATAGACGAGTATTTAAACACTGCAAAATCAATGATCTAGCTTTGATATAACAAAACGTAAGGTATAAAGGTGTATTTTACATCACATTGCGCAACATTGCAGTGACTCTTTTTGCCGTTCGGATGTTCTGAGTACACCCCGCAAATCATGCTTAAATGTTCAGAATGCCAACCAGGAATCACGATGAATCACAATCTTTTGTCGGTTCCAGGCTTTTTGAACAATGTATATACCTCTTTGATTATAGTTAAAAGAAATCTTAGAAAAATATCTTATTTCACGATCACCTTTTCATGTCGATTTCAAAAGCTGTTTACTAACCCTTGAATTACCAGTTTGGTATTTTTTTCAGCGGATGGGGGGGGGGGGGGCACGTAACCCCCCCCCCCCCCCCGTAGTTACGCCACTGTTATAGGATTACTTAAATGTTCCCTATACCTTTGGGAGCAGTGATTTGATAAATGTTCAAGATATCACAACTGATGCATTATGTGTATGTTATAGTTGTGTTACAAAACATCCTACTACATAAATATTTTACAATAAAGCCTAAAATATAAGGAGATATCACAACTTGTCTCAATAAACCATAACTGTAGACGGTTGAGTCTGCAAACATATTTATTATATAAGTATTGTTGACATTTTGTATATTTGAAGAGCTTGCAACCAAAAGGCACTAATCTATTGAAAATGATGGATTACGTTATACAGATATGTAAATCGATTTTAAGTCTCGAATTTTACCCCGAGGCCTCGATCCATGTCAAGCTGCTGCTTATGATCGCGGTCTCCTGCTTTTCTGTTATCATAATAATCCAAAAATATTGAATTTTAAAAATCAATTACTCAAATCCCCTCTGTTATATTCTTTTTAATGAAACTTTTAAATGAAACGACGTGATATACTTCGAATGAATAATCAATTATTATCTACATACTCTACAAGTGTTGATTTAACGATTCGCATCCGAACTTTTTTTTTGTGAATGATATGCTACACGTCTTATACATCGAATACTGTCATGTTCAGTGTGTGTGTGTGTGTGTGTGTGTGTGTGTATGTACCTTGAATTAATTTGCAAGACAGTATATGCTTGCTTAAATGTCGTGTAACGTTAATTTCTGAATATGTGTATTCTTTTGTTATGTGTGATTTGGAAAAAGGCAGAAATAAAATCAATCAATCAAGTGCCTTTTCGAAGCAAGCTCTTCATTTAACAAATCTTAACATCGATTCTACTGATTCAATTTTTTACAGTGGTTGTTTTTATCACTAACTCACATGTTAGAACTATTTTGAAGCATTAATGGTGGTTTTTTTTTAATCTGCAAATGGTTAATTATGCCTTTAATAAAAAGACGGGACAGTCCGGGATTGTTAGAAGTCAACGATTTACAACAATGTCCAGACTTAGAATCGCGAAGTTATCGCCCTGCTTTCCATTAAAGATTATATTTGTGATATGATTTTTTACACTTTTGCAAAAGCCATTTATATTGGGCTGATTATGATCTTCATATTTTTACATAATATGGTAACGGATTAACACAAAATATTTGTCCATTTGATTTTTTTTTTTTGGTAATTTGGTTATGATATCGTCTTTTTTTTTTTACTGTAATCATTAACCCTGTAGTTTAAGTGACCCTAAATCGATTTAAACCAACCTAAATGAAATGTTTTGGGGTTTTCTGATTAAAAACCGGTATATATAATAAACTGTGTGATGTCTTGAAGACATCAACCAAACTTAAGGCAGACATCCGTTTATGGAGGTATGTAAAAAATTTATTGAAACACACGTACTAGTATCCGGTAAGAGAAAGTTACATCTCACGATTAACCATAGAACGTGGGTTTTCTCATGAATAAAATAAGCTAAAGATGTCTTTCTCACTCGGGTGTTATTTTTCGATTTTTTTTAATGAATTAGTTTGTAATCACGCTACTCGTATTTTAGTTGAACAATATGCAGTTTTAATCATAGATCGTCTTTTAGCATCTTTACGGTTAATGCCAATCAGTTTTGTTCTAATACGTCCATATAGCAAAGACCGGTTGGGCTATGGATGTGTTTCAAACTAAATCGACTTTTGGTGATTTTCTTCCTGTGTGTCGTCTTCCAAACTGCTAAATAGTGCTAAAAGAGTCGAAGATTGAATCATTGGATCATGATTCAACCATCATTCTGTACAAAGGGGTAGCCCTATATATCAGACTGTGTTGATGCCCCCCCCCCCCCCCCATTGCACCGTAGATGTCCCCTCTGCCCTTAAAACTTGACAGGACAATTACTCATTCAATCATTGTGTGTTTAGCGTAACGTGATTAAGAATTTATCAACTATTGTCTCTTATTCCATAAGATATTCAACTGTGTATCATTTTGCTTTTGAATAGACCTCCTGAATAATACTTATTTAGTTTTGTCTGTGTTTTCGAATATTGTTTTACAATAAGAGTATAATTAGCTCTTTTTTTTTCTTTTGCAAGGAAAACAAAATCCAAGACGGAAAAAAAGTTCATACAAAATAAGATTCTAGAACACACATACACAAATATGTTTATAATCATTTTTCCTCCCTACTCTATGCTTGGGAACTGCTTGCAAACCGTACAAAGTGCACAATATGGGGAACATACACAACATGAGCTATGTACAATGTATATTACTAGGCCTGTCATTGCGTGTACCCGGCATTCGTCTCCTTCAAGGAGTATCAGCCCGTAAGGGAGGCTCAATTATTCAATCACAAAATTTCAACAAGTCCGGTTCAAATTTGTTGCGGTATGAACCAAATCCTACCTTCAAACACTCTTAACTTAAACAATATTCTGACTCGGTGTGCTTTGCTGCTGACTTATTCTCCTCTCTCGGCTACTATTAGATTTTAAACACTGAAATGACAGCCATCATGTGCACTTCAGTTTATGCCAAACTAGCTCACAACGACGGGTGACATGCACAAAAGTTAGTGCACAACATGTGTAAGGTTGAAATCAAATGTTTCTTGCTGGAAATCCCTCTCCCTATAACATAGTAAACAAACACGAGTGTCCTACTGATGTGTCTTGCGTGTATTTTCGGCCACGCGCGATGAGAGAGCGTTACACGATTCCGTTGAAGTAATTATACCGACTGCATTATTGTATACAATAGGCCCCACATGTTTATACTAATAGCACAAGAAGGCACAATCGACAGTGGCTGTCTTCCTCATACATTTTGCACAACACAAATTCGTACTTTTGTTCGTAATTTGCCATTACATTGAAATACATTATATATCAAAGTTAACAGATACTATGGTCGTATTTGATTTCAAGACAGAATCAAATGCGCTATATTGACTTCCGCTTACAAGACATTGATTAAAGGTTAGTTGTTGTTTTTTATTACCACTGGGAGCAGTGATATTAAAAATGTTCAAGTTATCTCATTTGATACATATATGGAGACCAGTTCTATCACAAGACATTCTACTACAAAACTATGTATATAAACATGTTGCAATAAAAGCCTAGAATATGAGCAGATATCACTATTTTACTTACTAAACCATGACTGTAGACGATTTAGTCTAGAAACAGCTTTATCTTAACTATTGTTCACATTTTGTATATTAACCATTCTTAAAGGTAGGGGTTCCCTTTTACAGACCTCCCAAAATGCAGCAAAACATTAAATATGAACCTCAGGGAACTTGTTTAGGCCACTGCTGAGAAATTCGGAAGTCAACAGTTATCTACAATTTGAATAATGCACAAAACTCAACTACTCAGTAGTTCTGTGTGTCAGCCACACTTAAGCCTTTTTGTTGCAGTCTTCTGTATTTTTTATCTATAAACACAAATCTAATAGTATAAGAGCTGATGTAATAACATATAGAGTGTGTGGCAAGAATGTATATAGAAATGTTTGTAAGTTTTGATGAACTTTCTTCACAAAATATACATGATGGACACATATGCAGTGCATGGGTCTGCAAAGATAGCCTAGTAATGTACTGGAATTTACGGTGAGCCCCGAAAAAAATTCAATTCAAAATCTAACGGTCATTAAAAGTGTACTAAATGTTACCTTCCACTTTCAATACTTCATGGGAGTTTCTAAAATGATACTCTCTTCAACATACCACTGTATTTATACAACTCTTCATTTAAGGCATGCAAATGGGATTCCCTACCTTTAACATTGCTTATAGTGATTGGAATTTTTACATTGATCGCTTCTATGCCTAACTCACACTTAAGAACTATTTTGAATCACTAAAGCTGGGTTTTTGTTTCATCTGCAAATTGTAAATAATGCCTTTAACTTCAAGTCAACTCTAAAATAGTGCTAGGTTTACTAACGAAAATAGAAGAAAATTCTATCTGGATAAACTCTAAATAACTAAAACGTATGCCAAAAAAAAAAAAAAAAAAAAAAAAAAACTGTTACTCACAGGGCATGCGTTCCCCAGCCATTTATAGCACAAAAAACCAACAAAAACAAAAGCACACAACAAAAAAGAAAACTTGAAGACGTATATGCCTACCAATCTGACATCATCTGCCCCCTTGTTCATGTAGGTTATACTTCTCCACGGATCGGTCTCTCCTTATCAATGAAACTGTAACTTTGTCGTTTTCTTTGTGTATGTGTCCGTGTACATCAACCTTGCAACAGGATATAGTTCTTTTTGTTAATACGTCATTGTGTTCATTTGTTTTAATTAACACGCATACACAAATGTATGCTCTGCACTTTTATTTCTCTCATACATGCTCCACTCATGGAAATGATCGCCATCTCAGTCATACCTTAAACATTGTGTTTGTATAGACCAAATATTATGACAATTAAATCATATCGAATATGCATCTGTAGCTTTACACAACAATGTAGATGAAGCGCACGGAACATGTTCTGGAATCCTGTTGACGTCTGTTTTACACTTGTAAAGCAGAGACCAAACATCGAAGCCACCAACCACAATGCCCCCTTATAACTTGAGGTGTCTCTAGGCATTGATGTGGGTCGATAGAAGCTATACAGTGAATAATTAACGAAATTGTGAAAATGAACAGGGACATACAAGGCGGCTATAAAACATTATTTTGATTACATGACGCTGCACCATTTTTCATCTCTTGGTTTTGGGGGTTCTGGATCTGGATCTGGTTTCTTGTTTCTTGGAGGCTGCTTTTTGACTGGTTTGGGTTCCTCGATAATAATTTCTTGGTTCTTAAACTCAAGATTGTAGGCATTCTGATCAGAAGTCCTCAAAATCGTCCAAAGAAACTGAAGCAGCTGAATGTCCTTATCGATGTCCTCCTTGTGATTATCCTCCGTGTAATTTGCTAACAAGAGAACTCTGTTTTTGTTGTCGACAATGTGCTGTACACTCTGGAGCACCGCGTTGGAGTCTGGGTATTCGTCCCCATGGGTTATGACGAGTAGCGGTGAAGTCACTGTAGACAGATTCGAGAGGAAATGATAACGGACGACTCGCCGGTTAGATATATTTTAAATACACCTTTATGTATAATATATATATATATATATATATATATATATATATGAATATATATATATATATATATATATATATATTATATATGTGATATGTGACCGTGCATCGCAAAACGAACATAAAGTCGCAGCGCTTGATTTTGCATGAGGACCTCAAAAGGGTGAAACAGGTCACCAAAGTTAATCTTGAGTTTTTCATACTTTCTGAAAGGTCTATTCTTTGTGTATATTATTTGGAAGTTTGGGGCCATAAACCGAACAGGAAAGTGTGTTGTCAATAGTTTTGTTCTATTTTTGTAGAGTAGTGCGATTAGGTACGTCTTAAGAAGTCCCTTTTCATTTCTTTAAAATTCTTTACACACCCTTCAGTTTCAACTCAAGAGCTACCACCTTGAAAGTTGGCATTTATTATGGACAAAATGTGTTAACTGAGCATGCTCAATTTTAGCTTAAGCTGATAATCGCTTGTTGTTGCTACTGTGGACCAGTGGTTCACATCAGACTGTCCCATTCATCGCACAGCCAGCACGGTTTCCAAAGATTGACATGATTAAAGCGCTTGCATAAAACCTTTACTTCGGTGTCTCTTTTCTCAGTTCACACCATTCCAGAGTGTGTGCTTTCTTTCAAATATTTAGATGGCTTAGAAGAGTCAATTTGAACTGAGTTATACACCATTTTAAAGCCTAGAATCTGCTAAAATGTATATACACGCTGTATAATTATGTGACCCAATACCAAAGAAATCATACAAAGTGTACAATTTCGTCAGTCCTGCATCACAAGAATGCCTTTTATAAACTAGAAATCACCGGTATTCATTATATGGTTGGTATTTTCATGAATTAAGTTTATCGAGATTTGCATGACTCCTTGACGATATTCAGCACCACGGCAATGTCTACACGTCTGTCCTGCGATGATACTATGATTTTGAGGAAATAAATAATTCAAAAAGTACAGTTCATGCGTTGTGGTCAGTAGGTTGATAAAAAGAACGGATTATGACAAGAAAAGGGTAGTAACTCTTTAGAATAGGGTAATTTTGATCGGAAAACATAAAACTGTCTTAAAAGCAAATAATATGTCCTCACTTTTGCGTTCACCGAAAAAGCTGTCTCTCGACGGGACAGGTCAACAAGACATAATCAAAAATTACGCTTTGATATAGTTAGGAGGATGTCCTAAATGGTCCCGGGTTCGAATTTGACCGGATTATGTATGCCTATACCATTGTTGTTGTTGTTGTTGTTGATGTTAACATGGCCATAGATGCTATTCAAGCTTTACACTTTGGTGCTACTGAAGGGCAACAATTTGTCAAATCGTTGTAATAATGTAATGTAATGAATTGATTTCGTCGTTTCCATTTGTATCATGGAAAATTATCCTCAAAATGAAGCGGACCTACCGTGAATAGTCTTCACCTCTTCAAAGAATTGGTAGATAAATTTGTGAGCTTCCTGCTGGCCCATCTCCCTGCAGTCAGAAATATGTATACATGTATATGAGAATCAAGAGTAAAAACACTCGTATAAAAACGCACAGGAGCAAAAAAAAAAAAAAAAAAAGTGGAATTCACTTTTTTGGGCTCCTGCGGTGTTTTTAAATGACTGCTTTTACTCTTGATATCCATTTTTCACACAACGACGCAGACCTTTCATATTTTGATTTCTGCATGTATCCATATACATACATCACTATATATATATGTAAAATCAATTATACAATGATCTTTCTTCTGACGTAGCATAAAAAATTGTGAAATGCCGATACTTTAAGAGGCCTAGAGGTACGGCTAACTGGCCTTGAAAAGTTCTTCAGTTAGCTAACGTCGCAATGCATGTGAAGTTCCCTCTCTAATCCTTAAATTGTGTGCTTAGCTAATGTGCAAGACACTTTATCAAGGACGTGAAAAATATAAATTCTTTTTTTTAAATAAGAAAATCTACTCATCTGAAATTTTGGTTACCGTCAATTTATAACTTGAAAACATTTTAAAATCCGAAAGCCGTCCACCCTAACTTCTCTAAATGACATAATAAAGGGAACGCTGGACCTGAGTGTTGTACTTGTATTTTATGCACAATCTGGCAACAGAATTTCGTTGGCAACTTGTTTAACTTTGTTCACTAAAGCAAAATATGAAGGATTTTTTTTTTTTGTCAGACTCATGATTTCACAAAAGCTTCAATTAAACTCAATACGATGTGCAAATTACTACGATTTTTTTAAATAAAAAGCATACCAAAACTAGAAATGCTAGGATATATTACAAAAGTCAGTTTTTCACGAGGGCATTTGTCTTACCCATGTTGTTACATAAACCTGTAGTCTCTTGCAAAGAAGAAAAAAAATGAGGTATCGATTACTTTTCTAAAATTTCATACAGGTTTTTTACTCACGTCTTGTGGTATACTAAGACAGCTGCGTGGCATTCTTGAGACTTGTCTTTCAGTATTTTGTGCTGCGCATCCATGCTTCTGCAACCACCTGAAAATACATTGTTAGTATAGACTGCGTTCTGCTTTTGTATGACACACTAACATAAAATATGTCTGTCAAGCATTTCACGTAATAAAACAATTTGCGATGCGATGAACTCGTTTTGATCCGTTTGTATTGTGCGTGAGTGTTCACATCTGTTATCTACTCTATCTTTCATTGTATTGAAATTGCTCTTTCCCAGTGACTGCCTGAAATGAATTCTTTTGTTGTTAAGAACCTGCGGGGAAACGCTCTCAATTCAATTACGACTATGATTCCTCGACTGTACAAGTATAGTAAAGTGTTGGTACAAAATGTTTGATAGGTGTTTTAACGTTCAGAAACTTTTGGTTTATCGTCATTACCAAAATATGAAGAGCGCAATCGCTGCCAATGCTTCACAAAGAAAGAGGCCTATTAGTAGAATTTCTTTCGACCGTGGTCATGAAAAAGATATTGTTTTGTACGCCGTAAACAAGCCCTGATTTTTTTCTAATCTCTTTCTGAACAGACAACTTGACCACTCTTTTCTTTTATTGCTTTTCATCTTCCTAATAATGTTCTTCTTATTCTGTTATAGAGAATATTAATGAAGTTCAACTTACGGATTTCCTCTTTAATCCCTTTTAGTTCACCTACGTCGAAGCTCTGCATCCCCCGGTTGTCCTGCACCGAGATGAATTCTGTCAACGGATGGTGGGTACGCTGTTTGGTCTGGCCTCCTCCGCTCTCGACAGACCCTTCAACTGCTACGTTTTCGTAGGTTCCTGTCAATAAAGGAGCACGTTGAAGCGAAAGCATGTTTGGTTGATAGATCAGCGAAAATCTCTACACGATGTTATGGAAGGAATTACGGATCTCTTTACACCGCATCTCTTTACACCGCATCTATATACACATAATTATGCAATCAAACACTTTGAGAGAATGTGCGGTCAGTTATTGACATTGTGTGGAAAGTGCTAAAGACGTTGCCCCCCATAATATACCTGTTACATTTGTTCATATCAAAATAAAATTAGAAGAAACAAGCTCGCTTTATTCTGTCAATGTATGCCACATCTGGGCCATTTCCTCCATGAATTAACTACAGTTTCAGGTAAGTAAAAGTTGAGTGAAAAATAAAGAGTAATGAGGGGGATTTGCTTCACGATTCTCAATAAAATCCTTAAACATTTAATTTTAATATTATGATTCTTGCAATCAGTCAGAATAAATACGATTGATGCATAAAATTACCTTGCTTTACATGTTAGCAAAATATAGTGGCACACAAACATATATTACACACTTTTTGGAGTCCGCGTAGTTTTAAAACAAAATGTTCTCTTTTTCTTGCCCTTATCTTAAGAATTAATGTGATATTCAAAACACATATTTTAATCGAGGAGTTAGTCCTCAGAGGATTTGTCGTGGAAAGTTTCTTAACTTTTTGCGTTTGTATTGTCTCTCACGTTTCCTTTTTCCCTTCTCTCTCTCTCTCTCTCTCTCTTTGTTTCAAATATACGAGGTATCTGTATCATGGGTGAAATTGTTTTTACGTTTGATTTTAAAAAAAAAGAATTTAATGTGTATGTTTTCAATCTGATTTTCTCCCTTTATACTCATACAGCTAACAGTTAATTTCCTTACATTTTAACTCTTGACGGTTTAGGATTTTTGTTTTTGTTCTTGTTTGTGCTGTTTATTCGTTTGTCTGTTTGTTGTTGTTGTTGTTTTTTGCCTGACTTTCTCCCTGACATTTTGAAAGCTGAGGCCTTTTACCCGTGTAATTTTGCCCACAACATTCTCGCTGCTAAAATGTTAATTTATATAAAGTACTTGTAACTTACTGGAACCCACGGCAAATGTCTATTTTTGGCATTATTTACCCCTGTTTTTGTTGTTGTTGTTGTTGTTGTTATTGTTGTTGTTGTTGTTTGTGACATTGTAATCCTTGACACCGGATTTTTCACCCTTCGCACTTTTGCACCTTTGATATTTTCGCCCATTAAACTTTAATACACCTGTACCACTGATATTTTTGCCTTGCACCATACAACTTCCCTATTTTGGCTTCAATCCGTTCAAATATAATAAATTGCTGTGATAGAAATGATTTTGGTGAGAAACGTAATTGTACCAGCTATCAATCTATCTAAGTTTTTTTTATATCCATGAAGTATTTTACCATCGAAATTGTACCATGGCATTTTTTCCCACTGATATTTAGATCATTAAGTGTTTAAGACATATTTTCCTCCTGTAACCCCTACTTCTGATTTGATATCTATGACTTTGCTGTACTTGTAATTCCAATGAGATTTACTTTTGATTTCAATCTATTTTTATGCTTTCTGTGCTTTCAACTACATCTCGCAAAGAACAATTATCATACACTCCCACAAAACAAGATTCTATCAAACCAAAATTCGCTGTCTTGTCCTGTCGCTTCTATATGCTTTAAAGTGAAGTGAAATCATTCTGTGTGAATTTTGTAACAAAGAAATATCACGTTATTTTATGATAAAAACTTCCATCCTAAAATGATATGAATACTTACCCTTCAGAGCAAAGAAAATGGAATTAATGAAAGCAGATTTTCCTGCGCTCATCTGCCCAAATAGATTGATGTTTACTCTCTTCAAGTTGCCAAGGTCACATCCCGAAGCTTTTCCAGGTTGGTAGTCGCTTATCCTGGCTCGTAGCTTTTCCCGCTCTTCGACTTTGTAACGTAACATGAAGAAAACATTACAACTATGAGACACTGAAACTGCTTTATTTTCTAGGAATATGTTGAAGTTTTTTGTGAAAGGCCTTATCCATTTTAAGGGATCAAATGTGTGATAATATTTGGATTTATTTCGTTCATTTTATGTCACCACAATGGAAAACGATTATATTATTGCAACAAAACAACCACAAGAATCATATCTGAATTGTTAATTCAGTTGAGAAAGACATATCATTAGACACTGCAAACCAAAACTGGGATTATTTTCTGTTGCATGGGCAGCGGTGTTGGCAAGATGGTATGTTGCGTGTTGTCCAAGCTGCAGATACTGGGTCCTAACGTGCCTGCGGTTGACATCCTTTGTGTCCTTTGATAAGCAGTTTCACCTTCTACATGCTAATATTGGTCCTAGAAGCACCACTTGCAGAATAGCGCTTATGAACCTTGCCGAGACAACCTGAATAACATTATGCCAACAACATAAATTCGAGAAAACACGATTTTTCAATATTATTTGATAAATGCATTCCCTTACTCCTTGGATCAATGAGAGGTTTCTTCCAGCCTGGAATCCGCGATAAACCTGTAGTGTATAAACAAGAGAAGTGTATGAGATAAGATGCACAAATGATAATTCTCAAATGTTTATGGAATATACACAACATGTATAACACGTTAAGGCAAAGTGAAAACTTTATGCTTAATAAATTCTAAGCTTTCTGATTTCATTTTCTTTTGGCCAGACATTAAAATTTTGTGGTCCGAAAATTATAATCAACAAAGTATACAGCCGATCTAAACTCCATTATTGATGTTAAACCATCTGAACATGAACCTCAAGTAATTTCCTTCGGGTTATGTGACCAGATTCATCTGAAGCCAAATACCTCCGAAGACCATCCTTTACACTGTCTTTATTCCATAGTACAAGAAACAGGAGTTCTCATATTATTTCAATATATAATTTCTCCATGGTGAGTTTACTGTAAATATGGAAACCAACATCTTAATTCAGATGGAAGAATTTCTTTCTTCAACTTTAGTAATGCATCAAATACTGAGAAAAATGCAAGATATCAAACTGCGACCCTGGGTGATTGTATAATAAAGTCAATTATGAAATGGAATTAAACAAGATAAGGTCTGAGACTAGACGAGATTACATTACCATCAGGAATGAGCTCTGGCTTGTAAATCTGTAAAAGTTTCCCAGTAGCGAAAAACAGCACTGTTATGAGAACCACGAAGAGCAACGTCAAGCTGATTCCCAGTGCGATTTTGTTTGGACCTGGGACGTCTTTGTTACGTGATATAGAAGACAGGAAGAAGCAACCACTGTTATTGAATAAAGCGCGCCCGTTATATGTAACATATATATATATATATATATATATATATATATATGTATATATATACATATGTATACATATAACATATCTATATATATATATATATATCACATAAATATGACTACCCACTGACTGCCCCAATAAGTAGGCCAAAATACATTTTTCACTTTTCTCCTTAATTCGTTTTACCAGATTACACTCTAGTCTTTGAAATGACACCTTGTCATTAAAAGTGGATCATCTCAAGCCAATCAAAAAGTAATTAGATCAAAAGAGAGTTACAAGCTAGGATCAGTTTCATGGAAAAAAAAAAGATTTTTTCAGTTAGTTGTCAGGTAGTTCCCACAGAGAGTAACGACGTAATATGCTGTGAAGAAGTGTCATTAAAGTTGAGATTCAGATTAGCTCAATATGAAACTACAAACTTAAAACACATTTCGTATTTAGATGACAAAAGAGAAGCGAACTCTAACCTCATTGAGGTTTTTGTTTGTTTGCTTGTTCGTTTGTTTGTTTGTTTTTGATACAGATTGTCATTATCTATGCGCCCCAGCTATGATCACACTATATTGGTTGAGATGAAAGACGCTTTAGTTGACATTGATTTACCACATTAGCTAGAAGGTGAAAAAAAAGATAAGCACACGCTGTGCCTTTGGGGCGCACTCATAATTCTTAATCGTAAGGCTATGAAAAAAGCATTTCCAGATTACATGTTGTATGAAAACCAAAAGGAGAAACTTATTTCTTCACCACTTACCATGAAGAGATAAAACGGTGATAACTTTCGCTGATGTTCCCTCGACTGAAAGACCGGACGCCGTACACTTGAAGTCTTGGTCCGTGTTGTCATTGGCTGTAACAGTAATTGTCTCGAGTCTTTCGAAAGTTCCGTCTGACAAAGTGTACTGGTCGGACCACAGAGGGGGCAGTACTCGACCAGACTTGCTCCACATGAGTGAAACATTTGGCCGAAACCCCGTGACTCTGCAGTCAAGATGAAAAGTTGGGGCTTCCCTCCACGTTTGGATGGTACAAGAATTCGAATTGCGGACCTGTCCGACACACTGCTCGATGATATGCTCAGTCGCCTTGGCTGCCAGAAGTGACAGTGATAAAGTATGGTGACTGATTCAAGAACGATTGATGACAACAATTAAGGTAATACGCACGTGGAGAGAACAATAAACAAAGAGCATTTGAATTGAATTAAATTGAAATGGTGTTTTATTAATCAATATCTTTCGCAGCCCGGAGGCTGAATTACAGACATTGTTGACAAATGGCCATGTATACATTAAAAATACTCACAAAATACAATGTAGCGATGAAAAAAAATACACAAAAATAACAAAGGGTCAATCTTATTCATCAGAACCATTGCACAAATAGATTAACCTATAATACAAAACAAAATCAGGTATTACAGATACAATATATCACTGTTCTCAATGATTATAAAAAACAACAACAATGAGTTTATGTTAATTATGTATGCCGGTCATTTATACTTATTAATCAATACAGATGTTGTATTGTCATACGGCTCAAATCAACACATTTTACGCAACAAAAATAATCAGTTTATCAAAAATGATCAAAGATAGTCAGATAAACAAAGATAATCAGATAATCATACGGCTCAAATCAACACATTTTACACAACAAGGATAATCAGTTTGATTGAAAAAAAAATCCTCACAATCTGCTCTTATATACATAAACTCCCATATCAGAATACATTCAATCTATACACAGCGCATTACATCAAATCAGTCAATAAATAAATAATATATTCGCATTACTCGGTATGTCCATTTTATATAGCATCTGATAACTGCACATCTCTCCCCCTCTTTCTCCCCGCCTCCCCCCCCCCCCTCTCTCTCTCTCTCTCCTAACTCTCATTCAACTATTACACACACTCTCACGTACAATATGTATATCTAACAAACAAATATATACTATGTTTCTGTGACCAACACTCTGTGTTATATTATCGCACATTTTACACCAAAATTCGAGCTCACAAATAACCAACACCAAAACGCTAAAACATAACATTGTAAAAAAATTAAACCGTTTCTGAGAATAATAATATAAAAGGATACAATTAAACTTTTTCAAGTTATCATTAGGCCCTTGATCCTGTGATCCACAACCTTTTATATATTCATAATAAACTCTCTGACAACGCATACCATGCACATCATAATTAAAACAATATGTATATATACTTTCAAAAATTACATCTTCACATAATGAAGGAAATAGTGAATGCTCACTTTATGAAGGAGACATAAAACAAAACAAACAAAGAAACAAAACACTGTACTATTCATTGATAAATGTATGAGGTAGAGAATGGCACTATTTGAAACCATTTTGTTTGAAACCGTTTTGGGAAAGTCTGATATTTGCGCATCTATCTCTCTCTCTTTCTCCACCTCTCCCCCCCCCCCCCCCCCCTCTCTCTCTCTCTCTCTCCTAACTCTCATTCCACTTATACTCACACTCTCTCGTACATCTAACCAGCAAATAGACACTATTGTATGTAACCAACACTCTGTATGATATTATTGCACATTTTTGTACCAGAATTTGATCTCACGTAATAAAACACCAGAAACACTGTAAGATAACATTATAAAATATTTTGAACCGTGTCCAATAGTAATGATATAAAAAGGATACAATCAGGCATATACTCTTTCAACTTGTCATCAAACCCTTGACCCTGTGGTCCACAATCTTTTTTATATTGATGGTATACTCTCTGGCAACACAAACCATGCACATAATAATTTGCATAATGAGGGAAACAATAAATTTATTGTGAAAATTGGATGACGCATCAGCAATGATGTTATCAGTGTGTTTTACTGCTTGTATCCAGTTCATTTCAATTCAGTTCACTTTATTTCATTTTTTTTCTTCTTCCATAGAACCTTACATGATATATGACTACCAAATATGATCTTAATACTACAAAATCTTTGACTGTACAACGTAAATTTTACAGGTTATTTGTGTATCGAAAGCATGTCTACATATTTTCACGCAAACTTATGTTATATTATACAATCATTGATGACAATGTTGCATATAAAAATTGTGCTCTATATACATACACTATACTGTATGTATAACTTTATGAGAATTAAGATTGGAAGCTTACAATCCAATTAAAAAATCTTCATTCCATGTACTTTCAAACACTTATTCTTCACTTGCAAAGACACGTTAAAAGAAACTTATCATGACACTATAAAACTACGTAACATGTTATATCACAATATTCTTCTAATAAATGCAAATTGGCAAAGTATTTTTTTTCTTTTTCTTTTTACAGGAAAACAAATGCTCACGCAGTTATTAAACCAGGTACTTACGTTGGCGTGCATTCGCATATTTGGTAAATCTTGTACAATAAGCTTTTTGTCGTATCTATTTATGCACGACCTGTTAATGACGTATAATTTACTACGAAAATGTCAATGAAGAACAGCAGCATTTTTGCGTTCATTTTTTAGAGAACTTTCTTCTCCAGTAAAAGAAACACTTTTTTTTTTCTTCCATTGAGCCACCTCCCAACAGCAATCTCTTGCATCTATATGCCTGTAATTTTACAAAAGTTTCACTCACATGACAAAAATATTGTATCGTTCTGCTGTTTCTGTTTTTGAGCAATCGTGACAACTCATAAAAATCAAAATCATCATCTCTGTTTTCCATTCTTCCATTTTAAGAGTATGTAAACCCTGCTTTGGTGAACTGTTAACTTACCATTTATGGTGAGACTGGTGGAGTTCGAGAAATCCTGGAAAGACTCCAGAACCACTTGACAATGGTAGTTACCCTCATCCGCCACCTCCAGATCTGTGATGACGAGATTGAAGCTTGTGTCGATAACAAATCGTTTCTCCTTGCTGGAGAACTCCCCGTTGAAGTAAGTAGCTTTGTTCGTCAACTGGTCAGGTTCTGACCTGTTTTCTTTCGACCAGTACACAGCGAAGGGCTCCTCGTGGAAGATGCATGGCAGTCGGATGTCTTCCCCTTTCCATCCTTCAGCGATAGGGTCGGTACCTACCATCGAGGCTTGACGAAGGTGTGTGACGAACGTAAGACATAAAAAAAAAAGTTGGTTAAGTTTGCAATATTTCATACATTATATCAGCATCTTGGCAAGAATCAGCTGCTGTATATTAAGCAAATTGACTACGAACCCAAAGTGTTTCAAATCCTTCCATGTGGCAGAACGAAACGCTTCGCAAAAAGCGTTTCCATTGCACATGAGGTTTCATTTGGCTATAATTTTGTCTTTTTTTTCCGGGGGGGGGGGGGGGGCACCACTGCATGCGTGCTGATAATTCATCTGTTTCCAAATGAAGCCCATTGCTATCCATTAAACATGTATTCTCTGATTTTATCTTACGGTGTTAATTGTTGCTACCTCGTTGAACTAAGGGTTACAATTAATCAACTCTGTTTGTTTTTTTTTTCTGTTTTTTACGATGAACACTATGATCACCTCAACAAGTGTTTTACATGAAACACTGAAGAAAACGTATTCACCTTCCTGGTGGATATTCATATAGTATATTATGATTAAGAAGTCTGTAACAATGATAGAGAAATCTTACATTAATTTATCTGGCCTATAGTTGTTCCGGGAACATGTAGTTATAGTACTGCGTATCTTGCAGTGAGGGTGATAGTATTAATCTTTGCTGGTTCTTGAATTATTTCCATCAAGATGAAAAACATAGGTCCTAAATGTGACCGTGCACCTCAAAACGAACATAAAGTCGCACACACTGATTTTGCGTGAGGACTGAAAATAAGTGAAACGGGTCAACCTAGCCGAACTTAACTTGTTCATATTTTCTAAAAAAGCGGGTCTTCTTTTACATTATGCTAAAATTTGGTATCATAAAACGGGCGGGAAAGTGTGTTTTTTTAGCAGTTTATCTAGAACACTTTTGGTAGAATAGTGTGATTAGGTGTATATTTAGAATCCCTGTTTCATTTCTGAAAAACCTTGTCCACACTCTTCACTTTCAACTCTAATAACTTTTGAAAGGATAGTGCTACTGCTTTGAAAACTGGCATTAATTATGAACAGAATGTGTTAATGAAGCATGCTTAATTTCAATTTAATCTGATAATCTCTTCATTGTTGTTACTCTGGTGGTTTACTTCCTGTTTTTTGTCCCATTCATCGCACAGCCAGCACGGTTTGGTAAAGATTAAGCGCTTGAATATACACTGTACTTCAGAGGCTCTTTTCTCAGTTCACACTTTTCCTGAGTTTGTGTTTTCTGTCCAGTATTTAGATAGGTTAGGAGAGTCCATTTGATTTGAGTTATACATCATTTTAAAGCTTAAATTCTGCTCTTTCAGAATATGGTCTTATTTAAAAATTCATGTCTGGCGACTTTTTGTTTGTTTTGAGGTGCAGGGTCACAAATAATATCAACCCAACTGTGCAGTTCAATGTTCAAATGTACGAGAGATATTCATTTATATAACACTAGACAAACTGGTAACTACAATGCATATTTACCCATCTTAGATATGTTACATCGCAAAGATCTGTTAAATATCAAGAAGTACATGTTGGTAATTCTGTGCCTGATGAAGTGAAGTTATGTCCTTCCCTTGCCTCTTTTAAACGTTTATAGATATAATAGATATTTGTTAAATAATTTTAGTTTTAGCAGAAGTTTTATCAAACATTCACGTGATGTCTTCAATGTGTATTTTTACACATTTTTCACTCATAGTTTGCCTGTTTTTATGTTTTTGTTTTATTTGTCTTTCTTTCCCTCCTTTTAAACGTATATTACAATGTTCATAAAATCTCAAGTGGGAGTCCCGCCGTTACGGGTAGAAAAAACAACGGCCTCTGCTGGCTCCTCCATTTTCTCTCTTAGAATTTTTTTCTCTCTCTCTCCATTGTGTGTGTGTGTGTGGTTTTTTTTTTTATTGTACATGACCGTATACTGTTACCGAATATAATGTTATTTATCTCCAGTTTGTTCTTTGTTACATGTATTTTAATGAGAATTTGGAAATAAATGAAATGAAATGAATCACCGGCACAGCTGTAAAATGCCAGCCCTATTACTGTTCATCATCAGTGCAGCGAGTCATGATATAACCAGATTGATATAAAATCGACGAATTTCGTTCTATTGGCAGCCGCTTCCCAAAGTCCCAATAGGACAACAAAAAGCTTTCCCTCATAACTATCAATTCTCGTAATCATCATCAAACCCACTCTTTTATCTTTCCCATATGGATTTCCTACACACTTTTGCATCTTTTTCCACTTATTCCAATCTACATCCTGCGTCTTCTTTTACACTGTATACCCGCAGCGACAAGATTTGGTCCAATATTACTATGGAACAAATATATATATCACCAATGTGCGAGCAAAGATCATGTTCCTTGAAATATGGACCTTGTCGTTTAAGTACACATATATCTGCTTATCTTTCTTTCAATGACTTAAAACTACCCAGTTCTCGATATACCACCATGATGATATCAGGTACAAAGTACATCTTTCCTGTTGTAACAATAAATCCCATCTCATCATGCACTCATAGTATTCACTCTACGTCATGCACATGCCAACTGAGCAGTGGAAAATTTCCCTAAACGTTTGCAAAGTCATTGTCTATGTAGATTTCTATCATAATTCATGATGCATGCCGTCAATCCCTCGTTTGAGGCGAGTCCCCAACTGGGGCATACCCAAAGTGGGGTGCGTATATTTGTCGTTTGGGAGTTGGGAGTCGAAGGACTTGTCCATTGCAAATAAACTTTCTGCTCAGGCGTGACAAACCTGGAGGCCAAGCCAGGGTTTGATGACTCCAGCAGCTGTCGTATTACGTAAGAGCATGATAAGGATATCTGCCTGTGGCAGACCATTCAAAGTGAACTCAATTTTCTCTATCCTTTCTAAAGTTTTCAATTTTATATTCTATTGAGAAATTCTATG
Organism: Diadema antillarum; assembly: GCF_040938485.1. Lineage (NCBI taxonomy): Eukaryota > Metazoa > Echinodermata > Echinoidea > Diadematoida > Diadematidae > Diadema > Diadema antillarum. Next base: position 1,632,196 of record NW_027271581.1, on the reverse strand, counting down.
GTCATCCATTTTACATTTCGAACGAAAAAAATTGACCCGTAAATAACGAAAATACAGGAATAAGAAGGAGAGCATTGCTAGTTTGCCGGTGCTGACAATGTGCTATTTGGCAGTGAGTTACAACGGGGAGGTGAGACTACCTCCCTGGTTACAATCAGCCTGCTGACTGGATCTTGAGAAAGCAGCTGTCGTATTACGTAAGAGCATGATAAGGATATCTGCTGGGGCAGACCATTCAAAGTGAACTCAATTTTCTCTATCCTTTCTAAAGTTTTCAATTTTATATTCTATTGAGAAATTCTATGGTCATCCATTTTACATTTCGAACGAAAAAAATCGACCCGTAAATAACGAAAATACAGGAATAAGAAGGAGAGCATTGCCAGTTTGCCGGTGCTGACAATGTGCTATTTGGCAGTGAGTTACAACGGGGAGGTGAGACTACCTCCCTGGTTACAATCAGCCTGCTGACTGGATCATTGAGAAAGAGAGAGAGAGGGAGAGAGAGAGAGAGAGAGAGAGAGGGGGGGGGGGGAGCGAGGGGGAGAGAGGGAGGGATAGGGGGGAGAGATGGGGAAGGGAGAAGGGGAGAGCAAAATGGAATGACAATAGTTCCGGTCACTACAGTACAGGCATGCTCTGTCTGCATACGCTGAATGTCTACACTCACACACACACACGTACACACACACACGCACCATGGAGCTACATGGCCCATGCCAAAACCAAAACAATCTCCTCCTCTCGCGGTGCCCCCCCCCCCCCCCCCCCCCCCCCTCCTGTGGCGCTGTGGCGATGACTGATGCTTAGATTAGGCCAGGGTCAAGAAACAGGTGTTTTATATCTTTGACTTTAAGTCATTGATTGCCAAGATATGCACTGGCATTATTTACTGGGGTGTAGCCTCTTCAAACGAGAGATTTGCGTCATGATTTTCTATGTAGATTTCTATCATAATTCATGATGATTTTCTATGTAGATTTCTATCATAATTCATGATGACTGAAACTACGAAAATTTGAAAACGTGAAGTAGGAGCTACAGGAGTGTACCATTGTACCATCCGCACGCATCATTGTCTCTTGGCCTACCGAGCCGGCAAAAGATGTGTCCAAAATGCCGTTATAGTACACGAACAACTTCACAATTTTAGGTCAGACTAATTGCGGTTCTCTGTGCAATATTTTGAGTAATTTCTGCATATCTAAAATCTCACCAACGCATCGCGCCTACGGCTAAATCTGCAGGGGAAAAAAGCCTCTGAAGTAGGCTTACCGCATACTATACAGGACTCTTACACTTGTAATCATCACTTGTACAATGGTAATCATATATCTCAGTCAGCATTTTCAACAACATTCCTGGGTAAAGACAATCATATCTCCTCTCCTACTAATGATCAATAGTGTTGTCTCTATGAGTAGCTTAATTCAAAAATCACATTCCAACTTTACTACTCGTTCAAATTCTAGATTGTAAATCAAGGAAATTGATCACCATGAAGAGCAACATATTAAGCCCATATATTGCATTCAAAAGTGAAATAATTCATTTATTGGTCTCTTTCATTACGTTTTAGTGAACTTAGATTATCATCATTACATTTTTTTTTCTGAATATCTTTAAAGTGTCCTAGATTATGACCTAGGCAGAAAATATTGGTAAAGATGAAGAATACACAGCACATTTACATGCTGCTAAGAGGTACAGCACAATTATGATGCAATATAATTGAATTGAACTGAATAGATTTGAACTGAATAGGCTTCAATGAATATGTAGGTTGGGACTTGAATCAAATCTCTTTATGCAAATACAGTTTCACAGAAATATGTGTAAGCTTACCTTTTGCAACAGGACAACAAAACACACAAGCGGTCACAATAAAAAGAAAAATGAGGTCGTTGCTTCTATCCATTACGACTGTAGGGCACCACAGTGTGGAAGTTGTCAATTACTGAAAAACAAATGATAAAACAAAATGACGGCAGATTGTGACAATATAAAATTGTTCGGTCAAATGAATACATAAAACGGTCTTGGGAGCGGCGCGATTTCGTCTTTCATTGTAACGTGCTGTTTCGAGATAGTAGGGCCTACATTGTCCAAGGTAGGATTTCCTTCACCGATCCGAACCACGCCAGACTACGGTTTGTTATACAATGTACTCTCCTCGTGACGCCTGGCTATTCTGCGCTGAACTGTCGTGTCGAAGGTTCCATATAAGCCCGTACGCTAAATTTGAAAGATGCCTGCTTGTCTGCGAGTAATTGAAGACATAGTTCAAGGTCCAAAGGGAGATTAATCTAAGACTTATGTTTACCCAGTATATGCAAAGACAGTGTACATGGTGCACAAGTTATAATAGGGGTATGTTTTTATTTTCTGCAGCCATAGGGTGGGATAACCACATGGAATGATATTGTATGATTTCAGTCTGGAATATTCCATGATAGAGCATTCGCCAATTAATTTGATGATTTATTGTATGTCTAATATTATCAACATTTCATGGTAGAAGTTTATTTCCACATATTCCTATGATAGCATAAGAACCCATACATGTATGTTATCATTCTATGAGAAAAATATCTCAGGCAAAGTATGAATAATCCGAACTATTGAATGAACAACTACTATGTATAGGCGGGCGGCGTGACATGACTTGCTGAAACATTCGACGCATGGCGGTAAGGTGGGTAGCATACATGCCTCCCTTAATTGTCACAAAGCACGGTAACTGCATCGGTCCGGTTTCTTGCTATGATTCGCCAAGAAAAAAAAAACATATCTAGGTCTGTTTTTTTTTATATGAAATCCTGAATTTGGTACAAAAACAATTACCAAACAAATACCAAAATGTTATTCTTATGCCTAAATCAAGACCAACAAAATCACGAGTTGACGATTTATTTTCTAACAAAATTATTAGCAGGGAAGTGATATTTTAACAGAAGCAGACATTTGGCGCACCATGGCAAAAAACCCCAAAACAAAACAAACAAACAAAAAACAAACACAATAAAAAGAGATTTTGACAATCACAATAGGTGATACGCTGATAGCGTATCACCTAAAAACGTAACATTCTAAAAACGTAACATTGTCGTTACCGTGGTCGGTGTACCGCTACCTTTATACGAATACTTATGATAAAACCATCCTCTCTACCTACAGTATCACCCTTCACTCTTGCGCAGTCAAACATTGACAACATAGAATATGCACTACTAATTACTTTACCATGAGAGTTCCTGGTTAAAACTATGGGCAGACGTGACTCGATAATGGCTCTTTTCAGTGAGGGGAGCATTCCTAATGTATAGTACTCGAGGCACCGAAGTCCAGTTTTGACCATGAACTTGAAGTCAGGGAGAGTATAATAAGTTTTGCATTTTGGATCAAAAACTTCAACAAAAAAGAGGAAGAAAGTTTACGGAGTTTCTTTACAAATTTACGCCGACAGGAAGTTGGCGATCTATTATTATCAGGCCACTGACCACAAAGAAAGTGATCGGAAATTAAGAAAACAAAAACAACTAGATCTGTCGTCTTTGGGACACGATACATACATGGTATAAGTTTGAACTTGATAGGCAAAGCACTTTCTGAGCTAACCTCTGCACAACTTTTGGGGAGAAATAAAGAAGAAGAAGAAGAAGAAGAAGAAGAAACAATCCGTACAGATACAGAAGGTGATCCGAGAGGATACTCGGATCACCTAAAAATAAAGTATATAGCCATGATACTACAAAAGCTGCCCCTACAAGTATTCTAACCTTCGTATTATAAGTTGATTGTTATCACAAGTTTAGGTCGGACATAAGTTCACAAAAGAGTGCACCCTGCTACATGTTCTTGTAATGGAATACGTCGTAATAAAAACTGACGATGGTTTCGAAATAGTGTACCGTGGAGAGTCAAACTTGCAAATATTCGAAATTAGTTGAAAATATGAACGATGTGAAGCTCAATCAACCAACCACTTTAATAGCGGATCCATATTCTTGTAAGAAATTATAATATATTATGACGTGCACAATTTATGTACAACCTTGTTCTGATAGACCGCTTTGCACTTTGCACAGTCACCTTGCCGGACGGTTTTATAGATTCCCCAGCCGTCCTTACTTCTTTCTACTTTTTGTCTAATTACTTTGCGATCAAACTCAAGATACAAAACAAAAAGTCACGACACTTAGATATTTCTTTTATGCGAAATGATATCATTTCCCTTGTTTTAGGAGTTCGTGCATCATTTGAAGAAAAAAAGGTAGAGGGCCTAGCTCTGCAACACTTGCAATTTTCCCACCCGTCCTGTACAAATTAGGGAATACATCCCTTCCCCTTGGAGTGATGATTATCTTGAAAAGTTGTCTGTCACTGTCTGTTGGAAATAGTTATGGTTGTACAATATCTGTCGAGTAAAACAACAAATGCGACATTATATTGTAACGGCGACTTATATTTGCTGAAGATGGGAAGAATATATTTCCTATCTGTGAAAGTCCCAAAATAAAGTCCCGCTATATGTTGAAGTTTATTGCCGAAGGATGCCGAGGGTCAAGAAAAAATTGCAGTCATCAGACAGAAATCACGGTTAAATGAGTTTATTATGAAGAATCACTCGAACACATTTACAGGGATGGATTTTTAGGAAGTCTCGCCAGGCATGAGAGGTGCGATGCGTTGAAGGACTTATGACTAACTAAATACAATAAGCTAACAAGACTGGAGACCGTCTCTGGACTGGTTGACTCTTTATCTCTTTCGTTGGTTATAGATTACTCTCTCGCTGTTCAAACACGCGTTTCGCTCTTAGCTGACAAACTTTTCTCTCCATCTCCTCTCAATAATTCTTCCAAGCAAGTGAACGCCAAGATAAGCATAAAGTCTGCCTTATATACCCCTTTCAAACAAGCTCATCTGGTTCGAGAGTGATAAAGAGGACCTGTCATGAAGGTCATGAGAAAGACGGTTATCGCGCTGCGGAAAATAGAAGGACGATTTTGAGAACATAGATAAGAAGCTCAAAGTCATAGGGAAGGAGAGGATACAAGGACAGGAGAAAGTCAAGATATAAGAAGCAGGCACAAAGGGTTGAAGGACAGTGAGAGTTAAGGGCAAAGGGAGAAGGCTGAAAAGGCTGAAGGACAGTGAGAGGCAAGGACGTAGGGAGCCGACTGAAAAGGCTGAAGGGCAGTGAGAGGCAAGGGCGAAGGGTAAGAGCAAGGATTATGAAAGTCAGGACAACGTTGAACTTAGGAATGCAAGGCAAGAGTTCTGAAAGACCAAGCAAAGTCAAAGTGAGAAGTGACAAAGCGAAAGTACTGAAGTGAAAGCAAGGTCAAAGCAAGGGAAGAACAGAAAGGACATGTGAAGGTCAAAAGAACAAGCGACCACAAGGTTAAAGTGGTGAGAGCGTAAAATAGACAAATGAAGGTCAGAAGGACAAAGAAAGATGAACAAAGAGAGAATTCCGCTGAATGCAAAGCAATTGACATCGAGCTAGCTAAACTTGTAATTTGCAATAGCGTTGGCGAGACATCCTTTACATAAATTTGTACAATAATTATGAAAGCAATGAAAAACATGTGTAATGCTATACACATGATGTTACATCAAACATCTGACCAAAATGCGTGACAATATAAAATGACATCATAATTTCATCAAATCGCTTAGAATTAACGAGAAAGACATAGTGTCGTCATTGACAATAAAGTCACAGAATCTGGCTGTAAATTGCATTTACACAGAAAATTCAGACATGTCGTATGTTTAGGAACCTGTATACAGCCAAGAAGAAAGCAACGTTCGAAATGACTCATGTATGTATTTCGCTTTATTTGAAAGAACAAGGCAAGTGCCAAATTGTGTCTCGCCCATTCGCGTACAGAAATTAATATTTTTCTAACTCCCAGAAGTTCATTGACCCGCCTATGACCTTTGACCTTGTGGTGACCTTCAACTCCCCAAGGGACATTTACCATCCAAGTTTGGTCACAAACGGACAAAGGGATCAAAAGTTATGAGCCATAATCGAAACGTGCCATAAAACTTAATGGGCCCTAAAAATTTGTTGACCCCTTTCTGTGACCTTTGACCTTGTGATGACCTTTAATTCCTCAAGGGACATCTACCGTCCAAGTTTGGTCAGAATCGGACTTAGGGATCAAAAGTTATGAGCCACAATCGAAACGCGGCCTGAAGACTTAACATTGGGCCCTAAAAGTTTGTTGACCCCTGTCTGTGACCTTTGACCTTGTGGTAACCTTCAACTTCCCAAGGGACATCTACCATCTAAGTTTGGACACAAACAGATAGATACATCAAAAGTTACGAGCCATAAACGAAACGCGCTCTAAAAACTTAACATTTGGCCCTAAAGTTCATTGACCTCTGCCTGTGACCTTTGACGTTGAGGTGCCCTTCATGTTTGGTAAAATGTGTAACTGTGTATAACCACTCTTCCCTCCAAGTTTGATTGAAATTGAAATCCTCAGTAGAAAGTTACTCAAGTTTTTGTAGCGTTACGGACAGACGACGGACGGACGGGTGGACGACGGACGGACGACGGACGGACGACGGACGGACGGACGGACGAACGACGGACGGACAGACGCTGCAGGCGATCCCTTATTCTCCCCACACCTCCGGTGGGTTCGACAAAAACCACAACAACAACAGCATCACGGCATCATGTACAGTATCACAAATGCGACTAGTTAGACAGCGTCATGTATATAGCCTCATAGATGATAAATTAAAATCAACACACTAAAATAAATTGTATACAAACGCACCTTCGTAACTTCTTTTCTCAAGTTTCACAGTTTCTCAACGTCCGGTTTTGTTTGTTTATTTTGTTTTTGTGTTTTACTTGTTTTTGCAAAAACGATGACATTGATAACACTGGCATTGAGATATATACTAATATCTCTATGAACACTGGTTAGAACGGTTATTGACTTATAAGGTGTCAAGTGCAACGCTATTCACAGAGTATACTCTATTCTAAGGATTAAGTTTTAGCAGAGAATTATGTTCTCATTATACCTCACAAGAGTTTGTGGATAGACATCCGAACTCATGTCTGTCTCGTAAGAATCCATAGCATCGTTCATGTCTAAACAAAATTATAACTGTGCATACAAATCAGGCTTTTCCGATCATCCAGTGTAATATTATTTTAGACAAACATTTTGTACATACTTTATTTTCAACATTTAGGCAATAATTACGGCATGATTATCCAAAACCAACGATTTCATTAATGGTTTTTTTTTCTGTCTCATGAACATCACTGAGTCTATAGCATGACTAAGGGAAATAGACATTCTTTATTTTTGCTTGATGTTGCTCAGTATGATTAAATGTTGTGCACGCGTGCTTGACCTCAAAAGTGAAGAGTCTAAAGTGATACATTATATCTATCAACATATACATACAACAATGACATATTATGGAACTGCTCTTGCACATTTGCTAACTTTATGCTAACTGCTATCTAACTGATTGCCCACCACCTTACCTCCACCTCACATCACTTCTTCACCTCTACTGTGCCGCGGATCAATCACATGAAAATCGTGAAATGATTATGTATAATGATGATACACACACAGACAAACACACACACTCCAACGTTTCAATTTAATTGCGTCAAATATGTAGTGAAGAGATCATGTTTAATCACATCTAAAAGTCATCGCTTTAGTCTTGGAATAACCAGCTTTAGTCATCAAAGCTCCAAAGTTGAGGAAAATGACATAAACACATTTTCATACATGTATGATGCCATGCTTACCGCACCATGTGAAGTGAATTTTTACTCCATTTTAAAGTTGACTTGTGCCATTCAACCAAATTGATGGCAAAAACGGTCTCCCAATTTAGTTTCCAAATCTTCTTTTTCTTCTTCTTCTTCTTTTTCTTCTTCTCGTATACTGTCCAGCGACCCTTAGTAGGTGTTTTTTGTGTTTTTTCTCTTTAGTTTACGGTAATCGGAAACGGTACAAAATACACAATTCGCGAAACATAAGCAAAACAAATACACAATAAATAGACAATAGACTCTCTAATGCACTATTATAGTTACAGCCACACACCCAGCGGCACCCTACGCCGCGGCTCTAGTCTCTCACTCAAGGAACGTCAGCCTTTTGACCATTTAACCTATTTTCAAGTTTCTCAGTCTCTCAACGTCCGGTTTTCGTTTTTATATGTGTTTTTGTTTTTTTATTTGTCTTTGCAAAATGAGGACATTGATAACACTGGTTAGAACGGATATTGACGTCGTATACGGTATAAGTGCAACGCAATTCACAGGAATACTCTATTCGAAGGATTTTGTTTTACAGAGAATCATGTTCTCATTAATATACCTCACAATAAAAACGATTTCAATGACATGATTCTTCTATTTTTCTGTCTCATGAACATCACTGAGATAATAGCATGAATTAGGGAAATATACTTTCTCTATATTTGCTTGATTTTGCTCGGTATGAGTAAATACTAGTAATGTGCATGTCTGCTTAACCTCATGATTAAAGTGAACAGTCAGAAGTGTTACCATACATATTATATCAACGTATACATACAACAAGCGTGACATATGCAACCGCTCTTGCAATTTGCTAGCTATCTACTAACCGTGCTAACCTGCTTCCTATTTATACTGACTGCCCATCCACCTCACCCCAACCCACATCACTTCTTCACCTCCACTGTGCCGTGGATCTATCACATGAGAATCGTGAAAATGACTATATATAAACGCACACAGACACACACGCAGACGTTTAAATTTCATTTTGTCAAATACGAAGTCAAGACCTCAAATATATTTGACCACATGTTAAAGGCATCGCTTTGGTCTTGGAATAACCAGCTCTGGTCATCGAAAGCTCCAAGATTGCGGAAAATGGCAAGCGTAACATAATGCGACTGCTCTTGCAATTTGCTAGCTACCTACTAACTGCTTTCTACTGATTGACCATCCACCTCACCCCAAACCCACATCACTTCTTCACCTCCACTTTGCCGTGGATCAATCACAAGAGAATCGTGAAACGATTATGTATATACACACAGACACATACACACACACAGACACACACACACACACAGACACACACACACACGCACACACACACACACACGCACACACACATAGACGTTTCAATTTCAATTTCAATATGTATTGAATAGCTCAAATATGTTTAATCACTTCTTAAAGTCATCGCTTTAGTCTTAAAATAACCAGCTCTGGTCATCAAAAGCTCCAAGATTGAGGAAAATAACATAAATATATTTTCATATACATGTAAGATGTCATGCTTACCGCACCCTGGGAAGTGAATTTCCACTCCATTTTCAAGTTCACTTGTGTCATTCAACAAAACCGATGGCAACAGCGGTTTTCTAATTAAGTTTCCAAATATTCTTCTTCTTAATGTTGTACACTGTCCAAGACCCCTTAGTAAGTTTTTTTTTAATTTTTTTTTATTAGTTTACGATGATCAGAAACGGTACAAAATACACAATTCGCGAAGCATAAGCAAAACAAATGCACAATAAATAGACAATAGACTCTCTAATGCACTATTAAAGTTACAGCCACACACCCAGCAGGACCCTATACGCCCGCGGCTCTGGTCTCAGACCTAAGGAACCAAAGCCTCTGTGGTAAAAAAAAAAATGCAAACCAGCATTACAGCACCATGTACAGTCTCACAAATGCGACTAGTTTATACAGCGTCATTTAGCCTCATATAGATGATGCATTCAAAACAGCACACATTAAAAGAAATCATATAAAGTATACAAACGCACCTTCGGATTTAACCTACTTTCTCAAGTTCCAGAAGTGGTACAATACATATTATATCAGAAGTGTTACAATACATATTATATCAGAAGTGTTACAATACATATTATATCAGAAGTGTTACTATACATATTATATCAACATATACATACAAGCGTAACATATGCAACTGCTCTTGCAATTTGCTAGCTATCTACTTACTGCTTCCTACTGACTGCCCATCCACCTCACCCCCACCCCACATCACTTCTTCCCCTCCACTGTGCCGTGGATCTATCACATGAGAATCGTGAAAATGATTATATATATACACACACAGACACACACACACAGAGACACACACACGGACGCGGACGTTTCAATTTCATTTTGTCAAATATGAAGTCAAGACCTCAAATATGTTTGACCACATCTAAAAGGCATCGCTTTGGTCTTGGAATAACCAGCTTTGGTCAAGCTCAAAGATTGAGGAAAATAATATAAATAATATTTTCATATACATGTATGATGCCATGCTTACCACACCCTGCCCTGTGAAGTGAATTTGCACTCCATTTTAAAGTTGACTTGTATCATTATTAAAAAAAGAATATGGCAATAACGATTTCCTAATTTAGTTTTCAAATATTTTTCATGAACGTGATTGTTTTTTAAAGTTTATGGTAATCGGAAACGCTACAAAATACACGTTGTGCGAACAATAAGCAAAACAAATACAAAATAAATAGACAATAGACTCTCTAATGCACTAATCATAGTTACAGCCACACACCCAGCGGCACCCTACGCCGCGGCTCTGGTCTCTCACCCAAGGAACAAAAGCCTTTGTGGGGGAAAAATTACAAACCAGCACCACAACACCATGTACAGTACAATGTATCACAAATGCGACTCGTTTATACAGCGTTATTTAGCCTCATATAGATGATAAATTCAAAACAACACGCATTAAAAGAAATCATATAAAGTATACAAACGCACCTTTCTATTGAACTTTCTTTCTCAAGTTTCAGAAGTGTAACCATACATATTATACCAGAAGTGTTAGCGTACATATCATATCAACATATACATACAACCAGGGAGGTGAGACAAGCTTCCTCTGACCTCCCTGATACAACAAACGTAACATATTCAACTGCTCTTGCAATTTGCTAGCTATCTAGTAACCGTTCTAACTGCTTCGCTGTATTTATACTGATTGCCCATCCACCTCTCCCCCACCCCATATCACTTTCACCTCCTGTGCCGTGGATCTATCACATGAAAATCGTGAAAATGATTATAGTAGTATACACTGTATATAAAATATATAAAAGTATATATATATATATATATATATATATACATATATATATATATATTATATATATATACAGACACACGCACGGACGCGGACATTTAAGTTTCATTTTGTCCATAAGAAGTCAAGACCTCAAAAATGTTTGACTACATCTAAAAGGCATCGCTTTGGTCTTCGAAAAACCAGCTCTGGTCATCAAAAGCTCCAAGATTAAGGAAGATGGCATAAATATATTTTCATACATGTATAATGTCATGCTTACCGCACCCTCTGATGTTTAATTTCACTCCAATTTCGAGTTGACTTGTATAATTCACACCAACAAAAATAATGAAATATGGCAATAACGATTTCCCAATTTAGTTTAAACATATTTTTCATTAACTTTTTTTTTAGTTTACGGTAATCGGAAACGGTACAAAATACACGATTAGCGAAACATAAGAAAACAAAATACACAATACATAGACTAGAAACTCTCTAACGCACTGTATAGTTACAGCCACACACCCAGAGAGGACCCTTCGCCTCAGCTCTGGTCTCCCACGCACGGAACGCCAGCCTCTGTCAGTCTGTCGTAAAACATTATTGTCAACCCATGTGTACTATACGTAGCTTGCCACATAAAAGTGAAATTAACGCCAAATATACAATGTACTTGCATTCGATGAATAAAGCAATAATTTGAGGTCAGCCCATAATTACTTTTAACGTGCTGTGGCTAGGTGTCCCATGCCGCTACTCATTCTCCTGTCTGAGATTCTACTCTGCTAAACTGAAAACCGTTTGTATTTACCCTGCAGTTCTTACCACAATAACTCACGCAGTAAGGCAATTGGCCCTACGAATTTGGTTGGCTGGGAGGAAAATCATCCGATAACAGTTCATTGCAAATTCGTGGCACACAAAATTCCTCTTGTTGGCGAATAGGGAGTTTCCGCTACACGACGGGAAGACCGAGAGTACGCGGAAGCCATCAGCTGTGACAGTCCCCGTACTCGGACTCCTGTCCCCATGGGTAAACAGTTTCGCTTTCCTGTACAGGATGGAGGCGTATGGACAAGATCGCTGATTATTTTTATGATTGGCTGACTGGCTGGCTGGCTGGCTGGTTCACTCGCTGCCCAGCATCGGGACTGAACGCTATTTTGGCCGATACCGTACTCGTTTTCCCCACGACGGGACGTTTGTCGGCATAGATCATGCGCAGAAGCAAATTTTGCTAACGGCACGCTCAACTCCCGGCTGCGTCGTGCTTTCGAATACTCCCTAATATGTCACGGCGTGACACTCATTGTTCTCATCGTCTAGAGACGTCTATCATCTATCGAGGATAGGATCACGAGGTCGTAGACTTGTCGGACAGTGGGACCTCGATTATCCGGCCATTGATTGATCGGATTCTATGTTATCCGGACGTCGACTGGCTTACATATCTTGTTATATTTTGTTGCATTATTAGTGCCAGTAACACTGAAAACGAACACAAGTTCAACCATTATCGTGCGAATACACGGCGGGACATCTTCCAATCATTGCAGCAGACTGTAACTTTTAAAACCAGCTCGTGAGACGATGTCAAAGACTTTATGCCGCGCTTGTCACTGGCACTGAGTGCGCATGGTGGTTACAGCATAACTGTCGATCCCATTATTGGTCAATATCAATCATAGAAACATTATACGTGAAGGGATATCTTACTCATATTTCGTTTCATTTTAGTATCAATTGATTAGATATGAAACATGCAGATAATTGTAATATTAGTGAATTGGTAAATAATATCAGTAATAGCACAATATGCTGGAAAGTGCTGTGTTGAGCATATATCTCGTATCCGGTCAAATCGATTATCGCGGATGCCTGCTGCCGGTCCCATCGTGGCCGGATATTGGAGGTCCTACTGTACTTGGCACTGTCTTTTTATCCATCATGTCCATTGGGTAATAAACCTCGACATTAATATCATTCAACGGAAAATCATTCTTATGCTCCCCTTTCTACCCTCATTTTCCCATTTAGGAACTTTATTTTCTTTTATTTCGGTTAAGTATCACACCCCCCCCCCCCCCTACACACACACACATGGGTACCTAATCTTATGTCTGTACCTCCAGACGAAAACACTGTTTGCTGTAACTGGACTGGAAAATTGCTAAAATCTACTCCAAACTGGCAAGATGTAGACCATCCATCATACCCGACTTCACTATCACACAGACCTAATCGGTTATAAAAGAGGTATAACATGTCGTTCTAAATGGGTAGGGCTTCTCGAATATATAAAACAAATGATTACAAAAATGCACTGGGACAACTAACAACTGAAGTCCCCAAAATATGACTGAATTAACCACTGACATAATAAACAGCATCCAAACCAATCATGATTGTCTATAACCCCTTTCACTCTTCATTTAGCGGGGTTCTTACAATTAGTGAGAATTGCCATCTTGCCATACTAAACAACACGATGCTCCCTTCGGACCACAACATATTTTCCTACATTTTCATGGTAGACAAAGTTATCAGGACTGGGTTGACAATAAAAGACAGGCATGAAATGTTGGATTACATTACACTGCACCAGCTGTCATCTTTTGATTTAGATTCTTCTACTCGTGCGGGGCGAGGCGGAGAGGGGGAACGTTTTGACTTGGGCTTCTCGATAATAATCTCCTCGTTCTTAATAGCTAGATTGTAGGCATTCTGATCGCAAGTCTTCAAAGTCGTCCACAGAAACTGCAGCAGCTCGATGTCCTTCTCGACGTCCTCCTCGTGACTATCCTCTCTATAATTTGCCAACAAAAGGATTCTTTTTTCGTCGCCGACGAAGTGTTTGACACTCTGGACTACATTCCTGGGGTTTGGGTATTCATCCCTGTGAGTTACGACGAGCAGTGGTGAAGACGCTGCGGGGAAATTCAAGAGACATCTTGAGTGGAGATTGCGTAATGTCCCGAAATTGAAGCAAGCAAATTTTTGATATCGCGCAAAGTGATCCAAAGTAAAAGTAAGTACGATCTTTAATCAATAGCCTCAAAAACTATCTCTTTCCATCTTTGCTCAACTTCGGGACAGTGTGACGCCTGCATATCAAAAGGGAAGCTTCAAAAGATAAGTCGAAATTGAAGGTCTACTCGTAAAGCACACACCAACTTTAATATCATACACACACAACAACAACCACTTGCCAACTTTTCTTGGCAAAGAGGTTTTTTTTTATTTAATAACAATTGTAAATGAAAAAATGAATGAATAAATAGGAACGTCACATACACACACACACACACACACACACATACAGCATGAATAAATCTTAAATTATATAGAATACATGTGTGCCTTTATGCATAAAATACATTTATATGAACGTGTATTTTGTGTATGTGTTTGCGTTGACTAATGTGAGATAAAGTGTGGGATGAAAAGAGATGAAAAAGTCTCTGAGTCATAGTTGCACAATGATTTGAGAGTTTGGCACTCCATCCATCTGATCATTATCTTTGTATGTTCCAAATTTGTCGCCATATATATGACTGAAGCGCCTAATTATTCAAATTTCACGAGTATACGATCTTTATTCATCGAAGTAGCTGTGTCTCGTCACCACAGCTCAACAAGATACAGATTATTTGACTTCAATGTTTATATTGTATCTAAAAATAGAAAGAACAAAATAAACGTACCATGAATTTTCTTCACCTCTTGGAAGAAGTGGTGGATGAATTTGTTAGCTTCATGCTCGCCAATCTCCCTGCAAATGAAAGCAAGATTTTTTTTTATTTATGACACAATGTACGAATAACTAACTCTTCATGACAGAGAAATAAATCAAAATCATTTTTATCGAAATCTTATAACAACCAAACTATGTTCGCTTAATCATGTCAATAAAGTCACCATTTCTATATAGCCATTAAGTATATGTATATGTATATATGCATATGTATATGTATATATATATATATATATATGTATATTATATGTGTGTGTGTGTTTGTGTGTGTGTGTGTTTTATTAGAGAAAAATAATCTGTCAAACACAAGTCCTCCTCAGAGGTTATTCCACCATATATACCATTGTGTCTAGTCTCTCCTTCTTTAATGTCAGCTCTCCTGCATTCTTGCCGGTATGATAAAAAGAATGAATAATTTCAAGCTTTTTTTTTTAAACGAATACAAAGAAGGAGCATTTTTTTATGTCTGGACTAAGGGAGTTCCAGAATCTTGGACCTGTATAAATAAATGTCTGCTGAGCTAACACAGTTCTAAGCAGGGGCATATGAAATTCATTAGACTGTCTTGTTGGGTAACTATGATATGTCAGGTTACGAGGAAACATAGAATCAAATATAAGCGGAAGACAGTTGTTATTATAACTATACATAAATTGTCCTAAAGGAAATAAGAACAAGTCTTTAATTTTCAAAATCTTATTTTCAAAAAAACAAAGAAGCCGTATGAGAGCAAGGAGTGGCATTACAAATGATTCGAAGTGCCTTCTTTTGTAACAATAAAACCCTATCTAATAATGTTTGATGCGTGTTTCCCCATGCTAAATATCCGTAATTTAAATAAGGTAATATCAAAGACGAATACAGTATAAATAATGAGTGTTGGGGAGGAAACAATTTAAACCTATTATTGACGCCTATATTGCGTGAAATAATTTTACAAAAATAATCTATATGAAATTTCCAAGAAAGTTTATCATCTTCTGTAATTCCAAGAAATTTTGTATATGAAACACTTTCTAAAACAGTATCATCAAAATAAATATCCATATTCAAATTATCTAAAGTGTTGCTAAAAACATATACTTGGTTTTATCAATATTCAGGGACAGCTTATTAGCTTGTATCCAATCACGTAAATTTTGTAACTCCGAATTTACTGTGTGCACAAGGATATTTGGATCTTCATGTAAAAAAAAAAAAAACACACACACACACATTTGAGTCATCGGCGAAAAGTATGAATGATAACACTTGGGAGGAAGCACAAAAATCATTAATATAAACAATAAACAACAACGGCCCCAATATACTGCCTTATGGCACGCCATCAATTAATTCTCTCATATCAGAGTTATAATTGTTTATTGAAACATATTGTTTACGATCAGTTTGATAACTCCAGAACCACTCCAAGGCCTTCCCACGTATACCATAGTGGGACAACTTATAAAGCAATATATGTGACCCTGCACCTCAAAACAAACAAAAAGTCGCCAGGCATGAATTTTTAGTTAAGACCATATTCTGAAAGAGCAGATTCTAAGCTTTAAAATAATGTGTAACTCAAATCAAATGGACTCTCCTAACCTATCTAAATATTGGAAAGAAAGCACAAACTCAGGAAAAGTGTGAACTGAGAAAAGAGGCTCTGAAGTACAGTGTCTATTCAAGCGCTTAATCTTTACCAAACCGTGCTGGCTGTACGATGAATGGGACAAAAAACAGGAAGTAAACCACCAGAGTAACAACAATGAAGGGATTATTAGATTAAACTGAAATTAAACATGCCTCATTAACACATTCTGTCCATAATTAATGCAAACTTTCAAAGCAGTAGCACTATCCTTTCAAAAGTTATTAGAGTTGAAAGTGAAGAATGTGGACAAGGTTTTTCAGAAATGAAAAAGGGATTCTAAAGACACACCTAATCACACTATTCTACCAAAAATATTCGAGATAAACTGCTAAAAAAAACACACTTTCCTGCCCGTTTTATGACGCCAAATTTTTGGCATAATGTAAAAGAAGACCCGCTCTTTCAGAAAATATGAAAAAGTCAAGTTCGGCTAGGTTGACCCATTTCACTTATTTTCAGTCCTCACGCAAAATCAGTGTGTGCGACTTTATGTTCGTTTTGAGGTGCACGGTCACATATTATGATTAATAGTGTCGAAGGCCTTGGAGAAGTCCAGGAAGAGACCGATCAAATAAGAGTGATTATCTAAAGCATGTGCTACTTTATCAATGAAATTAAAAAATGCAACTGTTAATTTACATTTTTGCAATTATTACAAATATGTTCTGCTCATACATTGCATATATAATTTGTATAGAATATGAGGCAAACTAACACGGATGTAAAAGTCATCACGACTTTTTTTTAATGAAATGTGCGTTTTCTGCGATTTGAATCTTATGAATATCGCATGCTCAATGTTATGTTTAACCTCGACAGCTGTTCACTGTAACTGTAAGTATGTCGTTGAAATATTGGGGGATTTCCGTAAGTACGTACTATCTGAAAACACACTTAACCTATCGCGAGTTGAAAGTTTACAGCAATTTATGTCATCCTGTCCTACCTATAGCAGCAACTAATAGATAGGATTAGTTCAGACTTCGGTTTCACAAAAGGAAGCAGCCTTAGGATTCTTTTTTTATTGATCCGGTATAGAGTGCATCACGAATTTACATTGTCGTTTCAAAATTCGTATGCTTGGTATAACAATAGTGCACAAGCCTATGATATAGGTTGTATTATAGACTTATACCAAATAACAAATAGAGTGAATTCTAACATGCTCCATTTTTGTCTAATCATTTCGAATACATGTAAATGCATGTAGGATCTACGTCTTTTACTTTCTAGGGGATGTTTAACTCACGTTTTGTGGTATACTAAGATGGCGGCATGGCATTCTTGAGACTTGTCTTTCACTATCTTATGTTCCGTGTCCATGCTTCTGCAACCATCTGAAAAAAAAACCCCACAAAAATCAGTATGGACTATACGTGTTGATATTATTAAAGCCACTAATACAAATGTTTGGTTCAAACATTCTTATCTATACGTGCTGCAATAACTGGCGCAACGATGAAAATGATGTGCATACATGCTAACATGTGTATGTTCATCGTGTAATATCAAATGGGTTAGTCAAATACCGGTAAGTGATTGGCTAAACACAGTCACGTGATGGAGGCACATTCAGGATGTTCGCCCATGGGCAGAACATTTCGTAATGTTCTCCCATGGGAAAACATTTTCACGTAACAAATGAAAGAAGGACCCGCGGACAGTGAATTTGGCTCTGCGCGAGCGATCGAGTGTGTTTTGCTGGTGGCTGACGTTGACATATTTGACTAACCCATATAATAAACAGATGATGACTTTTGTGCGGGAGGATATAAGTCCTTCGACTAAGTCTTAGGACTTATAACCTCCCTCAATAGCATTTCAAACCCTTCGGGTGTAACATTCGCTATATTCCCTCCCCCGCCAGTCATCATCTTAATTGCACGCATCTACTCTCATGAGGATTATCTTAAAATTGCATAGACGGTATGTACAAGCCCTATATACATGCTTTAATTGATTCTCCCAGCAGGGCAAATGGTAAAGTATCAGCTGACACCTATGGTAAAAAGGTTGAAAAGCATGAAAACTTTTTTTTTTAATAATCCACAGTGTGACATACATGAACTCTAAAAATATAACGCTTCGATTGCTAGTATCTTATTACTAAGTACAACTGAATCATAGACAGTGGTTTAAAAACAATGTTAATGTCGTGATAAGGAAACTAATTCTAGAAATGACGATGGAAAGGGGAGAAAAAATAACTTCATTAATCGCTCCCCTTTCTCCTCCTATCTACATCCTCGTGTTCCCCTTGAGTAAGAATATGACGTTGGACGTAGAACTTACTGATTTCATCTTTAATCCGGTCTAGTTCATCTAAGTCAAAGTTCTGCATTCCCCGGTTGTCCTGCACTGTGATGTAGTCAGTCAACGGGTGATGGTCACGCTGTTTGGTGTGACCTCCCCCGCTCTCAGCAGTTCCTTCAGCTGCTACATTGTCAAAGATTCCTCCTGTAGGAAAGGCACGTTCAAACAACAAACATTGATGGTTAATATGTCAGCAAGATATTCTAGACGAGTTAGTGATCGGAATAACAGACTTCTTTTGAAAGACAAAGAAACAGGTAATTGCGGCCACTTGTTGACACCCTTTAATTGCTAACAATCATACCCACAACGGAAACAAACAAACTTTGAATAATGAAGGAAATATAAGTAGGACTAGGTGAAAAATTAGCTAACAATGAAAGTAGTGAAACAATAACATGAGAAGACAGAGAAATAACAATTTAGAAAGCTGTATGTTCATGAAACAATCTATCTAAATTCGTAATGCATGATGGGCCAAAGGGAAAGAAAGTCAATACAATGAACGTGCATGTGGCCAGGAGAGTGCATGCAATGGCCGTTGGTCATGACTATACAATAACCACTGAAACATCATCACACAAAAAAAAAAAAAAAATCATAAGTATTTCATTATTGCATGTAAGCCATATCTAAAGTGTTTCTCTTCCTGGTCCGAGTAACAATTATCATTCATATTCTCGATTGCCCTTTAAATTCTTACAACAGAGATAAATATTATTCACATGAAATTTCTGGTGAAGTGACGTAGATAATGCTCAAGTTGGACCAAAAAAAAAATCGTTTGTACGTATTCAAGGGACTCACGAACTGATGCGCTTTTGATTATATACATATATATGAGCATATATGAATTATATACAAACCACAACTCTCTTCTCATTAGTCAAATAATCAGTATTCGACATCCGTGGGTACTTAGAACCTGCAAATGCATTTCTTAGTTCGCCTGTAAAAACCTTTTGTCTTTTACTTTTAAGCGTGATTCCGCCTGACGGGTGCGTTGAAAGCATTACTGACGGCTCCTCATCGGCGTAGCCAGGATTTGATCTTGGATGGGGAGGGGGCGGCTAGTATGCGAGAGAGCGGGGTGTCCCCCCACGGTCAGAACTTTTTGCCTTTTGATGTTGTAAAAGGTGCAATTTGATGCATGTTTTTGCATGAAACAGTCCCACTTGTTTAAGTTAATAGTATGTTTTGAAGTAGATTACTATTGAAAAATACAGTTGCCTATAAAATTGTATCATTTGAATAAACTACTTGTATTAATATTTACAAGGAATATCATAATCGCTACTAAGCAATCAAACAGAAAAAGCATGCACACGAGAGTGTAGATAAGGGGTATCTTTCCTTCTACACGAAGGTGATTTTGCATTTTCAGGCCTGATATTAAGCGATCTGGTGCAAACTTTTGGTGCTTTTTGGTGCTTTTTTCTCCCCCCCCCCCCTCATTCACACAAAAATAATGAAAATAATTAGGGTTTATTCAGGGAAGTGTTAATAGCTCAATCACAGAATTTAGCTCTTATTCCACGTGTGCAATCATCTCTGCGTATGTACAAAGTCTATTGTAGTGAGGTAGAGGGGGTGTGGGAGGGGGATGCCCCTCCCACTCGACGGAGCTTTTACTTTTTAGAATTGAAATAAAGCGATCTTAAGTACACTTTTTGTGTGAAATTCGGAAACTGTCATTCCCCAAAGTGTACTAAGTCTATAAGTCTAATAGAGGGGACCGAGAATTGGGAAGGTGGCATATAGAGCCTACCCCTTTTGCATGAGGGAACTTTTGAGTTTTGTAATATAAGTGATAAGTCTTGTGCACTCAGAATTATTTAGATGTTTTTGTAAACCTCACAAGTGTATTAAGGCTATGGAAAGGGGTACAGAGAGAACGGGTTTGCGAGGGGGTATCCCCTTCCCTAGCGATAGAGATTTTGCAATTTTAGAATTGAAATTCACCGACCTGGCACACACTCTGAGTGAAATATTGAAGAAATTATGATCTTACTTGATAAAAGGTTGAAAGGGAGATCCGCTTCATGCACTTGCATACAGTATACAAGCAATTTTTCCTTCTTTTCCGCCTTACAAATCCCCGGTCAATTTCTTTTTTTGAGGGGGGGGGGGACGACCGCCTCCATCTCCCCCCCCCCCCCCCCCCCCCCCCCCCCCCCCCCCCCTTGGCTATGCCGGTGCTTTTTTTGCAGGCTTATAACAAACAAATCAGTTCGAAATGTTCGGAGAGAATTGCTTTGCACAAAGAGGAATGTGTATTGATTAACGGTATGTGTTGTAGAAATATTTTTCGCTGGAAAAACAATGTTTCGCTGGAAAAACAATGTTTCGCTGGAAACGTAACACATAGGCATGCTCAGGACTATTCTTCCATACAATATCATGAATTATCTCAACATCTTACCTTATGATAAATACAATGTACTTATGAATTGAAGAGGAATGATCGTGCATGAATTCATCAACGACAGCTCCATACAACACAAATAATTGATGAAGACTTACCTTTAAAAGCAAAGAAGAGAGAGTTAATGAAGGCCGATTTTCCTGCGCTCATCTGCCCGAATAGATTGATGTTGACTAGCTTCAGGTCGCCAAGGTTAATTTCCCTGGCACTTCCCGGTTTGTAGCTACGAATTTTTTCTCGAAGCTCCTCTCGAAGTCGTTCTATGTAAAAAAAAAAAAAATAAACATAAAAAGGACTAATACAGCTTACTGGATTTATGTGGTCCGTCTTTGTCTACAAGACATTAAATCTCACAGATCTGAAAGCAATAATTATTGAAAAGATACGTACTATTAAAGGAAATTAGTAGAACAGTTTGGTAATTTGGTGTATAGTATCAATCATGTACTCACAGGGAACTAAATACATTATAATATGACAAAACCAACCACCTTCACGACAGCTTATATTCTACTCTCTGAACTTTCGATTTGACTTGATTGAAATAAAATCCATTGGATTAAGAATAGAGAATAGAGAAAGGCAAATGAACTTTGATGGCTTGGTATTAATTAGATTAGTTTCATGAACACAAACTTGTGTACATTTTAAAGAGTATACAAACATCTAACAAGCTGTGAGATCTTCTCTGCGATCTTATGTAAAATCACGTTACGATATTTTTGTCAGACTCCGTGGAAGCTGAGATACTTGTCTTAACACTAAAATGATGCATACTAGATAGCTTAAAAATAATAAACAAAAAGTGCAGTTAAACAGAAAACCTGATTAATTACGATGCTATTGTAAACATTCTATGAGCACCTGGACTGGAGTAATTAGTTTCGATATTTTTTATCTTGAGATAAAGAGAAAAATACAGCATGTCTATTGCCCACACACGCCCTCGTGCAATATACAGTATATGTCCCCCTCCCCCCCCCCCCCCAAAAAAAAGAAATACAATCGGATTTCCGCATTGATAACTGTCAATATTGTTAAGCTGTCCAAATGTTATTTCAGGGTCTCAAAATATAACATCTCACCTTTATTTTGCAGAATATCCCATTCAATTTGGTCAAGTGCTCACAGAGAAATGTGGATCATTGTAAAGCATGTCATGCATGTTGGTCTGTGATTCTTCCAAGCTTAGCAAATTGGATGCAGCTCTTGGAACTTCATATCAATGTGTGAACACAATGGGCAGAACTCGGAGAGAAGTGATTCCTGACATACTCTACAAAGATCCCCATTTTTCTTTAACCGCTGAAGCAAATCGGATGGTGTTTGCTGTAAGATGTGGGTAATAAGTAATGGTTCCATGCATGGATTGATACATTATTTTTAAAGTTATTATTCCCGAGGTTTTTGTACTTTATGTATTTATATTTGTTGTTGTTGTTGTTGTTTTGTGTGTGTGTGTGGTTTTTGTGGGGGGGGGGGGGGGGGGGGGGGGGGGGGGGGGACAGACGGTACATGATGTCAAATTACCCCTCCGCTTTATGAGTGGAATGTCCTTCTCTGATGGCTTCTTCCAGCATGGAATCCATGTCAATCCTATACAGTTTGTCAGAAATGTAGAGAAAGAGAAATAACACGATATGAAATAGTCAAAATTCTTTTAGTTTGTTTGATTGTTTGTTTGTTTTAGGAGCGCTTGGGGACTGTGCAATCTTGCAATAATTCGAGGCTACATAGTATAACAGAGAATATTCAGTACAGCCATGGGCAATGTTAACAGATCTGAATGGAATCCGGTTTAAGTTTAATGGTTTCTGGAAACCATCATAACATGCGTCGCAAAACTTTTGTATGTTTTCTTTTGTTTTTGTTTTTTTTTGTCTTTATCAGTACACCCCTCTTACACATATGAAATACATTGTGACAAGAAAACACCCTGTAACTGACCAAGAGTTATGTTATCAAATACTTTAGATTAAATCTATGACAAAATGATGCTATTGGAGTAGTCACTATGAAGAATCAACCAGTAGTCCCTATATCATCATCCGCACCGTAGCTCATTGAAGGAACAGTCTCTTGCAAAGTGTGTCAGCTCGTATAGGCTCCTACAGTGTAATGCTACTTTGGGCATAGATAAGATAAGAAAAATGACGTCTTAACATGAGACTACCGATACTTTTTTAATTTGATTTTGGTTAAAGAATAGGTATACTTTGATGTCTGAAATAATTGATTTCCCTCAGACTTGTACAGAGGAGTATTTTCTGGCCAGATGTCGACTATGCACTCTTTAAGTTTCATAAAGGATTCTTACAACAATGCCGTCAATTATACTTCAAAATTTGAAACTTAATCTGATCAAATTGCGAGAAATTGAATCCAGATACACGAAGATACAATTCAAATAATGAACATCGTTAAGTGTACAAAATGTATAGTCAAATGTTGCAGTAAGTTACACTTCCCACGTTCTGACATAAAAATGCACAGAATATGACATCATAAGTACAGTTCAAAGTCATGCAAAGACATATTACGTAATTGATTTGCATTGATTTCCATGGTTAGTCTATAGCAGCATGTGTGGTAAAGAAATTCATAATCGATTATATCTTTTGATAAAACGGGGCTCTGTTTTGAGGTCGATGGACTCGTTTTGTAGGTCTTACAAGATCCCCGTTCTAGGCCATTCTATTATGTTTACGATGTGACAGGGGATTGAAACTTAAATCATTCATTCATTCATTCATTTATTTCATTTCCACTCGGTCACTTGTTTCAGTCACAGGCTGTTCTTCAACAAGGCCGTGCATATGGTTTGATAAGAGCTTGTGTTTACCATTTTAATTTTCCCGTGTGCGGACCACAATCTCGCAGAAGTTAACCCATGACTTATCTTTTTTTAAACAAAATTTCGTCGATTTGTGATGCTTAATAGTTGTTTGAATACAGATGATATGACGCCTTTATGACGTCACAGTCGAGATATTGTACGACAACTATACTACTCGGCGCTATTCTTAAGGATGTGATAAAGACACTATGAAGAATGATACATTGGTCTCAGTGAAAAAGGGTCCGAACTTTGTACAGAAATAACAAATTAATATAAGGATTCTGCCAATTAAAAAAATAGAAATGATTATGCAGGTAAATGCATACCACCTATTTTACAAAGAAATTAAGAGTAATTCACCTGAAATCTCGAAATCGGCAAAAGCACAATGAAGTATAAAAAAAGAAAACTAAAAAAAAGAAACAAGCAAATTGACATAGCATATTCTCAAATATGACATAATTATTTACCTTCAGGCATGATTTCTGGTCTGTACTTCTGCAAAAGCTTTCCAGTTACCAGAAAGAGTACTATTATTACTAGGACCAGAATGAACAACGTCAGTCCGATTCCGAGCCCCATTCTGTTTTGACCTGATGGACTGTCCTTTTCTTCTGTAAACGTAACAAAGACCACAATAAACGATTGATATTAATGAACTTGTAATTTTTAGGATGAAGAATCCCCCATTAAAGCAATATCCAATCCCGTTGTGTATAGTGAAGGGTTAAAGTACATGAAAGAGGAAGGAATCTCATAAACGGACAGGTAAACTGAGCATTTACAAATTGAAAGGTAAGCAACACACAGAAATAATGTGTGGAAAAACCGATAAGGTATTATGATATACATATGTGACCGTGCACCTCAAAGCGAACATAAAGTCGCACACACTGATTTTGCGTGATGACTGAAAATTAGTGAAATGGGTCAACCTAGCCGAACTTGACTTTTTCATATTTTCTGAAAGAGCGGGTCTTCTGTTACATTATGCTAAAATTTGGTAACATAAAACGGGCAGGAAAGTGTGTTTTTTTAGCAGTTTATCTCGAACATTTTTGGTAGAATAGTGTGATTAGGTGTGTCTTTAGAATCCCTTTTTCATTTCTGAAAAAATCTTGTCCACACTCTTCACTTTCGACTCTAATAACTCTTGAAAGGATAGGGCTACTGCTTTGAAAGTTGGCATTAATTATGGACAGAATGTGTTAATGAGGCATGCTTAATTTCAGTCTAATCTGATAATCCCTTTATTGTTGTTAATCTGGTGGTTTACTTCCTGTTTTTTTGTCCCATTCATCGCACAGCCAGCACGGTTTGGTAAAGATTAAGCGCTTGAATAGACACTGTACTTCAGAGCGTCTTTTCTCAGTTCACACTTTTCCTGAGTTTGTGCTTTCTTTCCAATATTTAGATAGGTTAGGAGAGTTCATTTGATTTGAGTTATACATCATTTTAAAGCTTAAAGTCTGCTCTTTCAGAATATGGTCTTAACTAAAAATTCATGTCTGGCGACTTTTTGTTTGTTTTGAGGTGCAGGGTCACATATTTTAACTGCGAATATAAATTATGATATTTATATGATTTCTAAACCCATGCAGAACCATTATAATCCCGTTTGAGAATTGAAATTGCTAATTTTCTGGGTTTTTTCTTCTCTTCTTCAACATATGTATGTAATATATATATATATATATATATATATATATACATATATATATATATATATATATATTATGTATACATATTTTGTATTTCTTTTGCTGAAATGGCACATTTCAATCTAGATCGCTGCATTTGCATTTCTTTATAGTTTTCCTCTGTTGTACCTTAGGCAAAGTTGTTATTTCTTTTTTCGAGGGGGGGGGGGACAAGTAATTAGTCATAAACAGATTTTTTTCTTTTTTTTTCCACACAGACAAGCATATGCATTGTTCACACAATCAAATGTCACATTACTATTTTCAAATGTCTTAATTTCTGTATCCTGTCGAGAGAGTCAAATGCAAGTTGATGCACTATAATGTAAGCCTATAATTATATGCAATGAGCTGGTGTGATCTTGTTGCTATGATATGATATAAAATTGTAGATTTGAACGAACTTAAGCAAGAAACGGTTAAACCAATATCACATTCAGATAGATGACGTTACATAGATAAATTCCCTTTTGGAACAACGAGTATCCATGTGTCTAAAATATGGTTTTTATGATTTTGAATGATAACATTATTTACCAGAAGTGCACTTTTAATGTCAGAAATAGAATTGACAACACTACCTTTTAGAAAACTATTATTCAGTTGTCTTTAACCTCACTCTGTGCAAGGGAAAAAAAAACAAGGAAAAGAAAACATAAACCTGATAAGCAATTGCACAGTCTTGCCAACACACACGTATGTAGCATACAATGTTATATCATATTCATATAATGTATTGATATGTTTGTCTATGTTGATATATATACAATATACGTGATTAAGTATACCATATATATAGGCCTACACATATATTTATATGATTATATTAATCATGTTATATGCATGTAAGTATTGTTGCATAGTATTTTATAGTACAGTATTGTACTAACAGTATGATAATGTATCGTATAATGTACAATAAAGAAAAGATTCTTAGTATAATCATTATTAAGTACTAACGTGACTAATAGAAGTAAATATTTCTTAACTGCCCACCTTTCAAAGGTAAAACAGTGATAACCTTTGACGAGGTTCCGTTCACGGAATGACCTGATGTCGTACAGGTGAAGTTTTGTTCCGTGTCGTGACTGGCTGTAACAGTTATTGTCTCAAATCTCTCGAAAGTCCCGTCTGGAGAAGTGTGCTGGCTGGACCTCACTGGAGGCAGTGCTCGACCCGATTTGCTCCACACGAGCGACACGTTTGGCTTGAAACCCGTGAGCCGACAGTCAAGATGAAAAGTTGGGGCTTCCTTCGACGTTTGAATAGTGCAAGGACTCAAACCATGAACCTCTTCGACACATTGTTCGATGATATGCTCCTTAGCCATGGCTGAGAGTAATTTTAATGAGAATTGCAATAATTATTTAGACTACATTAACGAAGACAGCATTAAGAATAATAAAGCCAGTAAAACTCACAACCGTGACGATATCAATAAAACTCATCGAAGACTAGTCCCGAGTGCACTTGGGCAGGCATGGGCACTTAACTTAAGGAGATTTATTCGACAAAAAAAAAAGTTTTAGAATATTAAATGAACTAGAATAACAACACCTATTTCGTTTTGCGTGGACATAATTGGTACCAAGTTACGCACCTGACATATCCATGCGCACTTAGATATAGTGATTGTTTCAACCCCCATGAAATAGATAAAATTAGTGTAGGTATTTGTTTTAGCATTTTAAAACGAATATGATCTTCATTTGTGTTCACAGATACTGTGTATTGTATTCACAGACACTGTGTATTGTATTATTATTTTGTGAGCACATGTTGCAATTCAGCCGCTTGGCAGCGAGAGTATCTTTTATCTAATAAACCGTACCATATCATACCACACCATACCAACTCAGGCACAGGATATCTGCATCATCGGCCGAATGCTTTAAAATAGTGAACCATTTATCCTTCTTTTATTGAGATCAAAACACCCATTTTGATTAACAAAGATCAAACACAACTGACCGTTGTAAATGGTCGCATAATCCCTTGATAGTCTAGTAGTGATTTGATTGTGTTTACTGATTACAATAATTGACTCATTATATTCATAACCAACCAGTGAAACCAGTCTTGACCTTCACTGACATGTCTCAACATAATGAGCACTTTTTACAGGAAAGACATTTAGAAAGTACTAAGAACGTACATCAGGCTCCAGGGTTATGCTTGAGTTTTAAAAAAAAGACCAAGAGATTGCGTCAAATTGATTGGCCAAGGAGGGTCATATAATAGTTGCTGAAGTCATTTTCCTTTTTTTCAAACAGATTAATTGTGTTAGCATGATATCGCTTTATCATAAATCTGATTATAATAACACTTTTATACTGTACTCTGAACGCACCATTCACGGTAAGAAAGGTTGAATTTGAGAAATCACTAAAATCTAGAAGCACCACTTGGCATTGGTAGTAACCCTCATCTGGCACTTCTAGATTGGTAATTATGAGGCCGAAATCCTCGTCCATGTGGAACCTTTCTATCTTGCTCGTAAATTTCTGCTCAAAGAATGAAGCTAAGGTCAGCGTCTGTCCTGGATTCGTCATGTTCTCCTTCGCCCAGTACACAGCTTGCGGTGTTCCTTCAAACATGCACGGCAAACGCGTGTTTTCATCTTTCCATCCGATCGCGGTCGGGACAGTGCCTACAGTGCCTGGTTAAAGTGAAGAATAAAATTGATATTATATATATACATATATATATATTTATATATTAACATATATTCTGCTTATAGGAGAATGAGACAATCTGGACCATTACACAGTCGTAGCAAAAAAAAATACATCAAACAAAAGCAGGCACAAACACAAACGAGGGGAAATCGATTTCAGTGTTGAAGTTCACTTCGATGATAAAAGAAAAGACATGTTCAACGTTCACTACAGGATGCGGTGATGATATTCTGCTTAGCCCGACAGTTTTGTCATTTGCTCTAGCCCCACAATTACTTTGATTCTCATAGTTCCTCTTGAAATTTCTGTGGGAATTGGAATGCGTAATAAAAAGTATTGAATTATCGGAATCTTCAGCAAGACAAACTGAGCAAAATTTTGCAGTCATTTGGACACACTGAACCTTAATTTCAGGTTGTTCATAGTGCTTCATAATCACTATAACCAATCATGCCTATATGAACACGAACCCTCGATAGTCATCGATGAAGCTGGGTCAAAGAACTGACAACTGTAGAAGGTTATATCATGATATGCCTGGAAAAGATTGGAGAAAACTGTGTAAACTGTGTCTTTCTGTCGAGAAGAGGTATGACCGCCAAAAATCTGACTCTAATTAAAGTATTATGTATTAATGTATGTGACCGTGCATCACAAAACGAACAAAAAGTCGCAGCCCTTGATTTTACGTGAAATGTTAAGGTGAAATGGGTCGACCGAGTCAATGTTGAGTTTTTTATGTTTTCTGAAAGAGCTATCCTTCTTCTACATTATTCTTTAGTTTGGGATCATAACATGAATGGGAAAGTGTGTTTTCCATGTTCAGCAGTTTTTCTAGAACCCCTTTTAGGGGGAGAGTAGAATGATCAGGTATGACTTAGAGGCCCCTTTTCACTTCTTGAAATCCTTTGCATACTCTTCAATTTCAAGTCTAACTTTTGAATGAATAATGCTACTGCTTTGAAAGTTGGCATTAATCATGGAAAGAATATGTTAATGGAACACACCTAATTTCAGCTTAATCTGATAATCCTTTCATTGTTGTTGCTCCGGTGGTTTACATTCTGTGTTTTGTCCCTTTCATCATACAGCTAGTAAGGCTTGGTAAAGATTAAGTGCTTGAATAGACCGTGTACTTCAGAACCTCTTTTCTCAGTTCACACTTTTCCAGAGTGTGTGCTTTGTTTCCAGTATTTAGATAGGTTAGGGGAGTCCATTTGAAATGAGTTATACATCATTTTAAAGCTTAGAGTCTGTTCTTTTAGAAACTGCCCTTAACTAAAAATCCATGTCTGGCGACTTTTTGTTGGTTTTGTGATGCATGGTCACATATTATGTCAGCATCAAATACCCATTCTATACCTATTCCTATTCCGTCAAGAACTGACATTTCTCTCCAATCTAATGAAGGAAAAAAAAACAACTTGAAAACATTGATAAATTTGAAACAGCAAAATACATGGTATGATGGGTATGTCAAGCCCGTAAAGAGTACATAAAACTTGTATAGCAACTGCCTATACAATTTATTTACAGATGGCAAATGAAAGCCATTTGCAAACCGATATTAATCGGTACCGGTACAAAGTTCATCTACGAGTCTCAGTCATTTCTCTATAAACTCCAATGACAGGAATTAGTCAGTACAGACAGGAATCGTTCGAGATTCTCACTCTGGTCGGATTTCCGGGTATTTAGAGGCGGCTGGTCCAGCGTGAAAGCAAATCGACGATCAATGTAACCCTGAACGACGTATCTTTTAGAAGAATTAATCAACTTTTTTTTTTCATAAATGATAATTGGCTTTCAAATTTCATGAAACTGTCAGATATAGCACATCTTAACATTTCAGATAGACACAAGGAATGTTATCGATAAATTACTAAAAGAATGATAGATCGAGGATTTTGAACTCCAATTAGTGTCATCTAGCTGTATCACGACGTATAGATTCGTACAATGTATATGCTTGCGCTATTCAATGCGGATCAAAGTACATGTAGGTAATTTACGTCGATTCCACTCCAGCTTTGCACACACCAGGGAGGTGCCTCTCACCTCCCTGCACACACGTACTGTATGCACAAGCGAGATACTGCACTGTAAAAACATCGGTGTTAGATTTAACACCACGGGTGTTAAATGTAACACCGATCAAACTTCAATAAAGGACCACACCCACAGGTGTTGAAAATGCACTGTGATGGTGTTGAAAAGTGTTCACCTGACACTTCGTGGTGTTAATTTGACACTGTACCTGGTGTTATTTTGACACTGTACTGGTGTTAATTCAAAAATGACACCACATGGTGTTGATTTGATATTTGTTGGTGTTGATATCAATGGTTTAACACCCGTCCAGCTTCAATAAGAGACCACACCAGCTGGTGTTACTTTGGTATAAATTTATTTTCACATTTTTTCAAAAATCTAGTATTTTAATGTAAAATTCTTGATCGTCTTGTTTAAATTAAAAATCAAGAAGAAGTGCAGTTACTAAGAAACTCTTCAAAAAACAGTTTAAAATTTGGAAATGACACCCGGAGGTGTTAAGCTAACACCATAAATGAGCACCGAAAATTTAACACCAGCTCGGTGTTCACTATTTAACACCGGACTTTTTGCAGTGTGTATACTAGAGTTCACTTTAGCTAAAGGAAGTGACTCCGACAACGAGAATAGAATCAAAGTCATGCATCGTTCTTTCATTTTGAAAGCTTCAATGATGTTTTAATTTCAGATGTTGATATGCGTGACGAAATTTGAGGAAAATTCACTCATATTCTCTACTCCAGAGTATCATTCTGGGCTGGCAGTAATGTGATGAAACTTCAGATGTTGATGTGCGTGAAGAAATTTGAGGAGAACTCACATATTCTCTACTCCATAGTTTCATTCTGGGCTAGCAGTAATGCCATCAAACTCCATTTTGAGAGCACTATACTGGTATGAAATAACAAAGCACGGCACCGGAAATGAAAGTAAAAATAAAATTTCCAGACACTATATTCAGATATCTACACTATAAATAAAATCATCTGCATGCTGACATTTATGACATAGTCAATTAAAATGCTTGATTTTATTTTCCAATTTATTTAAACCAATGACATGAGATCAAATATCAAAGAAACTCATTAAAAAAAAATTATGCTGACATTCTTATTCTTCCGTACCTTGGAAATGAGTTAATGCGTACAACAATGAAAGTTTGCATACATGTTTAGACCGCATAATTATTTGGTTCTGGAGGATTTTACCATGGGTTCATCTGGGCCAACTGGAAATGCTAAAATGTCACTATATTTTTCAATATCATGAAAATACCTAGAAGCATTGGAAGGAATAAAAAACCGCAGACTGATTATTTGATGACAGCTGGGATGGGCGTCATGTACGGTAAAAGGTCAAATAAAATATGATAAACAGTAAATTACTCTTTTTACTGATATTGTTAACAAATTGAATTTCGGTTCAAGCTATGTGAGATCATTTAACGCATTTTGAGGATGTGCCATCTAACTTTCAGATTTCAGGTTTTTTTTTTGTCGATCATGTGAACTGTCTCACGTTTTCAAGATCGAAGAGTAAAAAAATTATATGATATAGCAGAGACATACAGGTCACCATAAAAGCAAATTTCTAGATCCGCTAAATGTTAATAACGACCATGTGCAAGTTATGGAAATATATAACTGTGACGTGATTTGCTTTGTAAATTATGTAAAAATGTCAACGGAAAATTGTCCTGTCAATCACCATTAACTCTGAATCTGACTGAATTTGGCTGACCACTACAGTATTTGAAATCTATTATAGGCATACTTATTTGGCATACTATATGTTAAACTACACCTCCTGCTTGCTGTTACCAAATAACTCATAAGTCTATCCCTTTTTAAATAGGAATATCATTAATAGTGTTGTCAAAAAGAGCAGCAGTGAAGGATGTGAATGATAATTTTGGCAAATTTTAATTCATAATACTGGGATTTCAGCGTCATGCAAAAATGTCATTTTGTGTCCATTTTAATGCAATACAGGTAAGCACAGGGATTTACAGCACTATTGAACTATTGAACTCAAACATACCATCAACACGGACATTCAGCCACTCCCAAACAGGCAAACACATACATGTAGATTTAGATTTCGGAACTATAGATCAGTGATGAGACTGTCAATTTAGATTTTGACCATTTAAACATCACCAGAAGAGGTCGTAACTGTCGTTGTACAGTTAACAAAATTGATTGTTACATCAACATTTATGAAATGCTGTTAGTACGCATCCCACCATTTCGTAAATGTTGAATTTAAAGGGGAAAATGTCGGATTTACCATTTCTGAAGATGGCAGTTCAACCTTTTGAGGTTAATGTCAACATTTTGAGTTTTAAATTTACCCTTTCACAAAAGGTTGGAGTAGTGACAACATTTAAAAATATTGATTTACCATTTCATTTTCTAGAGTTTACCTTTGGTATCAATAGAAACGGCATGTGCTTTCAATGTTTATACATTAGGGCTTACCACGCTATTTCTTTTGGAAAATATCCACGATGAACTGACATAACACCAATAGGTTTCAACTAAGATTAAACAAAATTTAGATTGATGTTATTTTCTTTTGTTCCTTCAACGTCTCTATCAAATTCCAGTGTGTTCGTAATATCATCAGATACTGAGTAGACCTTCAATTAATGTATCTCGGAAAATCTAAAAGCTGAATCTTTATACCTCAGATGTTATAGCATCTCTTTAAAAAGCAAATTACCTTAGATATTCCAATTTTGAAAAATTAACCTTGATAAAATCTAACTTCTAGTAATGGATTTCATGATTTCTCTGAGCATAAATCACAAACGGAGAACATGTCCACAGCGATAGATAATTTTGGAATGGCCTGTATGACATTATTTTGGGCAAACTTCAATCTTGATCAATATGCATGAAACTTACTGTATGCCATGCTTCTATCATTAATTTTGGTCTACAAAGACATGCTACTATTATGAAGGATGAAAACGTTACGAGTGAAGTATTGTGTGGCGTGTTTTACGGTCAGGAGGCTTACCCGTCCTAGAAAATGGTCTTGAAATGTCTCGTTAGACTCGATTTCCAGTCGCTCCCAGCATATATCTCACTAAAATAGCCAGACTAGAGTGGCGTAGAATGGATGCGCGGCCAGGCTGCAGCGTCGTAATGCTGGTTGAAGGCCAACAATCTGACGCGGGGATTCCCAGTGCAGCGTTTTGATAGGAAAAGGCATGCGGTTGACATTTTCACTATGACGGCCAAAGATCACGACGATTCATATTTGCTGTTATTTTTTTTTAATGTTGTCTGATTAACGTTATGACCCCTAACTGCACAGAACACTTTTTACTCTATTTGAGAGCACATATTCTATTGCTACTACAGTATTTAAAAAGCGACATGAGCTACTCTCTATTTACAATCGGTGTACACGCGGAAACAAGAGGAAAAAACCAATTGGGTTGCTTTCCTTTTTTAACCTGTATTGCAAGAACTGTTCCGTATATCAGCCAGTGTATTTCATCATTAAGTGTGATTCCTTTGCTACATAATACCGGACAGCTTGAGGCGATATGCAGTACAACTGTACCACGGGTTCCATATTTCCCCATCTTTTTTTCCTATGCCTGACGAATGTCACGATCAGTTTTGATTTTTAAAAAAAAGAAACACTAGTAAATGTTTGTACGTTATGATATTGTTAATTTCTTTTCTGTACAAGTGTTAATGTCTTAGATGTTGTTCTGTGACTTTCTACAAAAATGTTATCTCTTTT
Organism: Diadema antillarum; assembly: GCF_040938485.1. NCBI lineage: Eukaryota > Metazoa > Echinodermata > Echinoidea > Diadematoida > Diadematidae > Diadema > Diadema antillarum. The sequence goes on along the minus strand of NW_027271581.1, from coordinate 1,597,914 downwards.
CTTCTGCACTACTCAATCATTTGGAAACGATTGTTTAAAAGAGGCTCAGTACATGTATATTATAATGTCCAATTATAAACATATATATGCTTTATTTATTTCACTTCGGCATAAAATTACAGTCTGGGGATATTATCATTCGAAATCACGGGGTGCATGCGTTTGTTGAATATCATCCTTCGTGTTCTCAGACCACAACGTTCTGTATGTACCTGTCCGCGTTTACAGTCATACGTATACCTCCACGTTTGTTTCATTTAACTCGACAATTCAATCATAATTAGAGCTTAATAACCATGGTGTGAAACTGCTATTAAACGGATTATCTAGGTTTATATACACTAATAAAGCGAATTGAATTTCAAATGTATTATTTTTATAAGCGAGTTATGCTAAGCAGGCCTTCCCTTTTCTTCTCCTATTTTCTTTTTCTCATCCCAATGTACACAAACCGAAGAGCGAGGTTTTGCAATTTCTATACATTGGTGCGAAGCTATTTATCTGCTTTGTATACAAAATGACCTGCAGTACATAGGCCAATGTTATTCATGACCTATTTTACACCTTCGTGGTATAAAGGTAGCAGTCTTATTTTTTGGCTATCATGTTTCCCCCTAATTTGATTGATTGATAGCCCTACCTGGTTAGTCTTCTTTACTGGTGCACTCTCACTGGAGCAATTTCCCTCGGCACTGTTTTAGTCAAATCGTATGAAACACAATTTGCTTTATACCTGTCAACTTGCTATATTGTCAGGGCCATATCTCATAAACGTTTTTATTACTTCAAATGTATGACACTGGATACTTATGGCAAGACGGCTGCCTGTGCTGTAGGTACAGCTACGATACATTTATTTACGGGTGTGTACACGTATACAGAGAGATATACGCAAAGGCAGTTACGTTGTTTTTCTTTTGCACCCACATTTCAATTTTGCTCTGCAGTAAATATACAACACTCCGTTAATTTCTATGGTCCCAGATAGTTTGAGGCGGTATGCAGGTAACCAGCTGGGCTCCTTAACTTTTCCACCCTCCCTATTATCTAAATGCCTAATGAATGTCACAGTGTGGTTGGAACGCATTGTTTGACACCCACCGCCTAAGCAAAAGCTTGTATGCTAGGTATGCTGTGATATTGTACATGTATATTGCTTTTCTTTGAGTTATGAGTCGTTGTCTAAGATGCTATTGTTGGACATAATAAGCCAAACTGAAAGATTGTCCAATTATGACGTCTATGATGCAATATGTAATCATGAAAAAATAGTTTCTTTTTAATTTTACTCTTGACGCAAAGGTGGTAAAATGGAGACATCGTCGTTGAAACATGGAATATCTAAGGTAGCAGATTTGAGTTTTGTATCACGTGCAGTACTTACATCACATTCCAGTGTATTCAACTGCATCAGTACATTGTCAATCCAGACATTCATCACGTGATATTGTAACGAGTGACGGCAGTTCCTTGAATGTTGAATGTGTATTAATAATATTTGCAGCCTCTACTCCTACCAAAGTGCTAAATGCACTCCTTGTTTCGTTTATTTTTCTCGTGTGTTTGCCTATATATAGTTATGTCGTCTTATGAGTTCAAAATGTCGATGCGCCGCTCCTTGCAATCCATATGGATGAGAATTTTGAACGATGTACAAATTGCCAATTTTACTGACATTTCTGCCCCTGCTCCTTCTGCACTTCTCTCTGGGTCTTTGCCTCGTACACTTGAATGCACTCTTGTTCTTAACGTCAACGAATGCTGTAATACCATTTATTTATATGACGGATAGTATGACACAGGTTGTAAATTTAATTTTCCTTATCATTCTCTAAACAATGATGCTTTCTTCGATATGTTTTAATCATGGCACAGAAAGACATGCAACAAACGACCCCACACTGAGAGTAAAAAGTTCTGTACCAACCGTTGATTATGATTTTAACTCTCATACTAAAAGAGCAAACTTTGGTGAAGATAACAAGAGACAATATCCTATAGTTCTGAATATTTTGCAATTAATCAATTCAAAGCTCTTACTAAAATAACTCATTTTTTTTTTCTTTGATGCAGCTTAATATACGGAGTTTGAATAGTAATTTCGATAATTTTGGTTGTCTTATGAATGACATTCATAAATCATTTTTCTCTGTAAGAAGTCTGAGTGAAACATGGATTAGCCCGACTTCTCTGCCTACGTTCTCTCTCCCCGGTTATCATTTTATAGACAACAGTCTTCAGCACAAGAAAGGCGGAGGAGTTGCCCTGTATGTAAAGCAAAACCTTAATCATATTATTCACAGTGGATTGAAATCACTCTTTATTGAAATTAACTTGCCTTGTTCTAGGAATATACTTCAATAGTAATTAATCATGTACCGACCTCCAAATTTTGAATGTCCAAGATTTTTCTTTTCATCATTATTTGCAATCGTTATTTCAAAATCCAATTTAGAACAATAAAGATTATTATATTATGGGGGATTTTAATGTAGATTTATTTAAGTCTCGAACATTAAATACCTCTCCGAATTTATTAGGTATTATGATGTTCTCACCTTCTTTGCCCCTTGGAAGCCAACTCGAGTAAGTAATCATTCAGCAACTATTATTGACAATACATTCTGCATTGTTATCCCTTTACCTTTTTTTCTGGAATTGATTTATGGGATTTGTCTATTACCCCATATATACCCTTTTTTATTATGCCTTTTATTCTCAAATGTAATTTGAGTTCTTCTGCAGTTTATTTTCGAAAAGTTACACCCGATAATTTAGCTAGGTTGCAAGACGTTTTAATGAACTGGATTAGTCTGAGGTATTATGATGCTGAGGACCCTAATGATGCTTTTGATTTATTCTTGAGAAAATTGAATTCACCTTTAGAAAAATGTGTTCCTTTAGTTAAGAAAAATGATAGTAATTACAAAAGATCTCCTAGACTCCCGTGGATATCGAAGTCCTTGTTGCAATCAATTAACCGAACAAATCATTTGTATTATGCTGATAGAATTAAACGTACTAAGGAATCTCGTCATGAATGTGCAAAGCGAAAATATCTCAGTGATCAGACATTTTTTTTTTTGTTGACTTTCCTTGATAAAGTCCCTAAAGCTATTGATAAATTTCATATAGGCGTATTCCTGGACTTCTCCAAGGCCTTCGATACCATCGACCACAAAATAGCAGTCCCCTCCATTTCCGACTTTTTCTTTGTTATGATTCAGTTATATTTTAGCCCATGCATTTCTTCATCTAAAGTATGTTTATTGCCTCATTGTAAACAAATGACATGCATTTAAATCTCATGTGGATATGCAAAAGTTACGTTATATAAGATGAATGAAAAGAATGAAAGAAAATGAAAGAAATGAGCATTAAAATGTTTGAAACCAAACCCTTGCCTCTCTGACAGTTTCTCCCTGAGATTTAGACCGTACATACTTTATTATATAATAAGCCTATCGAGGGTTCAACACTAACGTGTGCACACATTCAAATTTCTTGGCTCACACTGATCCCATATTTTATCGCCTAAAAACTCTAAAGGCCCATGGCATACATTTATACCTGACTACCATATTCAAGTATAAACACACCAGAAATTTATTACCATTTTATTCATAATGCCTTAGTAGGCCCTAACCAATGACCATATTCACTTATACCCAACCCGTCGTTCCCATGATTTTCATTTAAGGAATCCAAAGCTTTTGCTTTCTCAGAAGTCGATCAGACATCACGGTCCGGATACATGGAACACTCTTCCTGAGGAGTTGAAACAGTGTGCCTCCCTGTTTTCATTCAAAGCAAGCTTTAAGAAGCACATTTTATTACAATATACTTCAAATACGAACTAAAAACAAATAAATTATATGACTAATGTTGGTCTCCCGATAGCAACATCGCATATCACCCCTCTTCCATGCAGCAAACCAATTCTATTATTCTAAATTCCAACCCATCTGCCCTTGTGCACTTTTAAAAGCACTTGCACGCACATTCACCACCATCACACATCAGAGTTTATTTTCCCCTGCTATCTGCAGCAGAATTTGTATTGTTTAATCTAGTATGTCCCTAACCTTTTCCTCGGGCCGGCCATCTTTTCAAGCAATGCTTACAATGGCGGCCCTCTGCTGCTATCGCTTCTTAACTACAATTGTTGTTGTAATCCCTGCTGCATAGACATGCATTCTGTATATTATATAATCAATTTCCTCTTATATCGTTGTTTATGCAAGTCAAACGACTCTGTTTTGAATTTACTTTGTATATTTCCCACATGTTCACGATTATGTATTGACTTATACATATTGATTTGCTGATTGATCTATTGATTTGCAGAAAAAAAACGTGTTTTGTTGTGTTTTTTCTGGTGGCCCGTTTAGGACATTTTAATCTTTGAATTGTATTTTTGTTTTTGTTTTTTTGGCCAGAGAGATGGTGGCCCAAAATTGAAGGAAACAATTAAAACAGAATAGATGTTGTGGACCAATTACCCCCCCCCCCCAAAAAAAAAGCCTTTTTGGAAGTTTAAATTGGCGGCTATTACAGTCATTAGTTTTTTTAATATAGGCCTATATACTATGATATGATATGGGGGCGGGTACATACCACATAGACGCTTGACCCCGACCCCCTGATGTGGCCCGGACGTATTTGACAATTTTATATCTGACATGGAGTGAAATGAAGGAGGGGGCAGGAAAACAGCTACAAAAATGCAGTGATATAAACCCATCGTTATGAAGTGAGTTCCCCTCCAACCCTGAAAATGAATAGAACCTTCATATTCAAGTTTTAAAGGCATAATTTACCATTTGCAGATGAAACAAAAACCCAGCATTAGTGTTTCAAAATAGTTCTAAAATGTGAGTTAGGGAAAGAAACAACCGATGTAAAAATTTGAACCAGTGTAATCGATCTTAAGTATTCTTAAATATATAAAATGTGAACGATAAATATATAGTTAAAATAAAAATGTTTCGAGACTAAATCGTCTACAGTTATGGTTTAATAAAAAAAAATTACATTTTAGGCTTTAATGCAAAAATGTAATTATTATATATGAAGAGTTTGTTTGCAAAAACCGATAAGTCCATATTTGCCAAATGGAGATAATTGCGATTAAAGGTCAAGAAAAATAAAGAGAATAATAAGAAATTTTTTGCTTCTTTTGACCATAACTTCAAAAATATACCTTTATATGTAGTGACCAATATATCATTTAAAAGGTATTATTTTGTACTTTATGACAGATATCGTACTTCAAAATCATCACAAATGGACTTATCGGTTTTTGCAAACAAACCCTTCATATTATATATATGGTAGGACGTTTTGTGATTCAACTGACCTACACATATGCGTCAAAAGTGATATTTTGAACATTTTTAAAATCACTGCTCCCAACAGGACTCTTAAGCCCCAGCCTTGGCAATGGTTTCAGTGTGCATACCTTAGTATAGCTCGGAAGTCCCTAAAATTAATGTCATGCGATGTGGCTTACTATGTACATTCATGTAATTCGATGCGAGGTACAATACACTTACCATGTACTTCAGAAAAACAGATCACAAGCAGTCCAGTTGCCAAAATTAGCCGTTGAGTAAACACGGGGAGATTGCGATTTTCATTCATGACTGTAAAGTTCGCGACAAGGATGATATGAAAAGAATATTATGAAAGAGCAAACGCGGAACAGATTTCAAAGGACATGCCACGATTCCCTCGCCAGACTGTAATAGACTGAAGTATAAGTGTAAGTTATGGCAGCGCCGCTGCATTTAATACGCAGCCAACACCCGAAAAGAACACTAGATTCCTATAGACGCGAAGCTCAACTGCATTGGGGATTCCCCGTTCAGTAACCCTCTTGCCATTTTGGGGTCATGTTGGTGGATGCGCATAATACAAGAATAGCTCCGTGCGCATACGCTTTGAAACTGGCAAAACAATGTAAAGTTTTCTTGAGAACGGGGGGGGGGGGGGGGGGGGGGGGGCGGTGGAGGAAGGGGTCACAGAAAATTGGACAATTTGTAGAAATCTGATTCTTTAACGAATGTCAATGACCGGTAGAGGATTCAATTTGCATATTGGCAATTTCTGAGCTACGTTTTACAGCAAAATTAGAATAAATAACGTTGAATACTGATTCAATTAATACTTTTCATATTTAAGAAGTTCACAATATTCATAAACAATGAATGTCAATGTTCATGCAAATATGGTAGCATCAACTGCACTCGAAGCTTACATAACTTCCTGCAATCTATTATGTCTGTCCGAGACATTCTGGCAGATTCGATGCAATACGTTTTCATGTTTTGCGGGAAATCTTTTATGATTTTTCGGTTAAAAACATGAACAATTAAAAACAACAACCGAAACAAAACACAGCGAAAACACAAGGGAAAATTACTTTTCCATCTGGGTGCAAATCAAATGACTGCTTCATGATTTTCATGCTTGGCCTATACTGCAAACATTATTATTATTATTATTTTTTTTTTACATTTTGATTTTCTGCGTGTGTGATTGTGTGCGTAATATGTGTTTGCGTTTGCGTGTTTGTGTTGGGAAAGGAGTATGCATACCGGACATATTATTTCTTTTCTTATCTGTTTTATTTTATTTTTGCTGGTCCCTACCTCACCAGAATTATTTTTTTTCCGTCGCTCATCCCAATCCTCCTATCCCTTTCCCGATTCTCTGTATTAGCCTTGTCCATAATACTAGTCATCAAGTTTTACTGTACCATTTTTCAACATAATCATACTATTTTCGGGTGGGGTGTATGAGGGAGATTGCTCTTGACAAGGGGCATGCCTAAACGTTATATTCAAACAAAACTAGAATCGTAGTCTGGAAGTGCAGTATCGGTATAATCAGTAAAATCAGTTTCTTTGTTGCTGTTGTTTTTTTTTTTTCATTTTATTTGTATGGTCTGTTCCCTGTTATCTCCTCTCTTCCTCCGTCTCCACTTTTCTCCTCCTGTTTACTATCATCAGTTTAGACCATGCATGGAATATGTAGAGATTATAATATAAGGATAGTATATCATACTATCCTTATATGAGGTCACTCAAAAGCAAAACAAAAAGCAAAACAAACAGGACAAAACAAAGCAAAACAAACAAACAAACCATCAAAAGGCAAAATTATAGGTGTAGCAACGGTAAGAGGCAAACAATCAACAAAAATACACTAAGCAGCTGCAGACCTATATCAGAGTGATGCAGTTCATCGTAATCTTTAAAATAGTGATTATACCATTCTGCCCTATTGGCAAAAGGAAGCAAGTGACATCGAGTACAAATGCTACAAATGAAGAAAATATGTTTTTGGGTAGGCCCTTCAAAATGGAAATTTGTAATGAGAAAAAATGTTGGTATTCGTCCCAATCATCATTATGTATGCATTAATGACAAATCGAAGAATTTTAATATTCCCATGAAATTTCAGTATGTAACTTGCTTCCTTTTGACAAAGTATTACAGATTTGTAGCAAACATGAACAATCCGGCAAAAGGAAGCATGTAACAATCATATCGTTAGTATGTTACTTGTTTCCTTTTGCCAAAGTATTATAGTTTTGTAGCAAACATAAAAAGATTGGCAAACGGAAGCAAGTGACAATCACATAATAAGGATGTCACTTGTTACCTTTTACCGAAGTATTTTAGATTGTGTGCAAATATAAATAATTTGGAAAAAGGAAGCAAGTGACACTGAGGTTGTAACTTGCTTCCTTTTGCCAAAGTATTTCAATCTTCTGGCAAACATGAAAAATCTGCCAAAAAGAAGCAAGTGACAATCATATGAGAATGTTACTTTCTTCCTTTTGCCAAAGTATTATAGATTTGTAGCAAACATAACAACTTGGCAAAAGGAAGCAAGTGACAATCATATCAAAAGGATGTTACTTGCTCCCTTTTGTCGAAGTATTTTAGATTGTGTTTAAATATAAATGATTTGGAAAAGGGAAGAAAGTGCATCATATCATGAGGTTGTAACTTGCTTCCTTTTGCCAACCTTCCAAAAATGTGATAGAATTGTGTTCTATTACTCTTAGATGTCCCAAAATTTTCTTGAAATATATAGGCCTATTCCTTTTGTCATGCGTAGGGTTTTTGCAAGAAATACCTGAAATTCTGAAGTCCGCCCGAACGACCCCACCTCCTCGTCTCGGTCCTTTTCGAGGTACTGAGATGGGGGGGGGGGGGGGGGCTCCGGCTCCGGCTCCACCTCTTCCAACCTTTGGGGTTGGGGCGGTGAAAATTCGTCACAGATTTTTCTTTTTTAAGAAGATGGAGAACATTTTGAAAATCTCCCTCCTCCCCCTCACCCAACCCATCCCCGATCAGGGTACCCCAGCCTGCACCCGCCATAATTAAACAGGATATTTCAGTCATTAATGTCTTCATAGCACTAACTTAGTTCTATCTTTTTCGGTTCTACAGGAGATTTAAAAAAATCAGAGTTTAGGGACTTTGAGGCTTCAACTCCCCCCCCCCCCCCCATCCCCTCCTCTTCGGAGGGGAGGGGGATCATTCTAATAAATCAAAATCAGGTTAGGTGAAAATCCGTTACGATTTTTCAAGAACATACAGAAAATGTGGAAAATCTTCCTCCTCCCCCTCACACCCCCTATCAGGGCACCCCTCGATCCGTCATCATCAAATCTGAAATTTCAATAACTACGGTGTGTGCATTATAGCTGCATTAACGTATAGTTCTATCTTTTTCGGTTTGACATAAGAAGATTAAACATTCCAGACATTAGGAATCTTAAGCTTCAACTCCCCCCCCCCCCCCCCGAAAGGGGGCTAGGGAGGAGAGTTGAAGCCTCCCCATCCCATGGCCTCATGCCCTGCTCCCTGGATATGCCAGTAAACTCGAAGTACTGTCATCAATGTCTTTATAGCACCAACCAAGCTCTATTTCATTTGGTTATAGAATATAAGAAGAATTTTGATAAAACCGTATAGTTCCGGGACTTTGAGGTTCATCCCCCCCCCCTTTTTTTTTTTTTTTTGGGGGGGGGGGGGTATGACTAATCTAAATAAATTGAGATCCCATCACCACAAAGGTGCTACCTGCCAATTTTGTTGAAAATCTGTCAAGGATCTTATTAAGAAAATATTAAAGGCGGAGGTTCATGCGCAGTTTTGACACGGAGTTTATCTACCATCTTTATACACAGAATTGCTAAAGTAAATTGTTTGCACATTTCCCGGCGACGTTTGCATATTTCCCGTCAAAATTGAACTTTTGCACATTTCCCGGCATCATGTTTGCACATATCCCGTTGATGAAATGTGCACATTTCCCGGCGTTTGCACATTTCCCGGCTCCACACACCATGTATAAGAAAAATGAGATAAAATTCTGCATGACTCTCAGAAAAAGCAATCTTGATCTACTTAATCAAGCCAATTATACATCTGCCTCATTACACAAACACGTGTGGTGTCAGGTTGATCACTTTTTTTTTAACATACTTTTCTTTTGTAGAGCATACCCTACATACAAAAATTATAGGAAATTCTGCATAACTCTTAAATAGAGAAACACTACATCTGAGGGATGGCTGTGAATCATTGTTGCTTCTATTGAGTTTGGAATTCAGTTATGGTGGTATAAGGCACTGGCATTTTCTACCTTGTAGATTCTCATATCTTTTTATGAGCATAAACATAATACAAAATAGTATACAGGTATATACGGCAAATACACTGTTGGATCCATTTTCCATATCTATTTAGGCTTATACATGTAGGTTTTATTTAGTGGAAGCATTTCAGGTCGTAGATTTTTTTTTTTTTTTTGCTATTGAGTGTTAAGATTTCAGTGTTATTTATGAATGCATTAATGACATGTGTGTTGTTAAAATTAATTATCTTCTGTGTTTCGTTTTGAAATGTGTGCTCTATGGATGCGAAATTATTCATTTCACTTGATTCATGAGAAATCTATATTTCATGGACATAAAATAAATGAAATCTTGATGATCGTGATCAAATTAATCAATATCTGCCTCATTACATAAACTCCCTCACACTCCCTTTGAATACATCATTTCCCAAAACCTGCAGTAAACAAAACTATTAAAAAAAAACTCATACTTGAATTAACTTGAAGAAATTGATTATTTTTAACCTATCAACCTACCCCCCCCCCCCCCTATTTGATTATATTAGTTAAAACCAGACTGGGAAGTGCTCTCTTCCTGCACACACACACACACACACACACAACACACTTAAGATCCTATAATAACGAACCCCCATTTTTGACCTCCTGTTTATGATTCTTAATATGTATTGAGTATCTAAGAACATTCAAGATAGTGTACTTTTGGAATAATGAGCATTAACCGAAAGATAGTTATGACACGATTAGAAAATGATCCCTAATCAGAACTGATAAAATCTGAATTGAAAAAAAAAAAAAATCCGCCGGGCAATGCAAAAGAAAGTACAGAATATCAAAAATGTGAGCAATGGTGATTGATTTAAAAGCAGAATGAATAGAAAGAAACCAATGTCAACGTCAAAATCTCCCATTAAGAAGGAAGATTTTGTGGGGCGGGAGGCATTTCAAAACGTATGCAATTTATTTTGATCGTGAAAAAAAAAGACTTGTAATTGACATGTTTGGGGATCAAAAATCAATGGCAATGATTGAATCATAAATCATTATAAACCGTGTGCAAATCGCAGTTGCGTTTTTGGTAATATTCTAACCATAAAACCTGGTTTTGAAACAATGTACGTTTCTAACGAGAAAACACTTCCAATAAAAAAAAAAGAATGCAACCTATTAGACACGATGGATTCGGGACAGTGATGGTCCCCAAGGCCAACGAGAGAAGGCAGCCTCTGAAAGATAAAGAAGAAAGGATCGAGGCAAGAGCCTATAGCTGAACCAAAATTATTTCAATATACGAGGAGATACTTGAGATAATGGAAAGTAAATTAGGCATTCCTACTGAGACAAGCTGGATGAATGAAAACGACAGAGCACTAATCAAAGAGAGGACGTAGATGTTGGTATTATGTAATGGAAATCGAAAACGAAACAAGATGTATTGTTAAAGTCTATACTATACATTTTTGATTCCGTCCCAAGAATAGCAAACTAACCCATATGAAGTGTATACCAAACTCAGCAACCCTCAGTGATAAAAGTATTAGATATACTAGACCTGATCTAGACTGATTAAAAAGACAGATTGAAAGAAAGAAAGAAAGAAAGAAAGAAAGAAAGAAAGAAAGAAAGAAAGAAAGAAAGAAAGCATTTATTACTGATCTGAGATTTTGTTGTACAATGGAAATTAGTAACCACTCTGAACTTGTGATGCAATTGCACACTGATTTTGGTCATTTATAGGTCCTATACAGTACACACTTACGTCCTATAATTGAATTGAATTGTGTTTATTTCCACATTTCACATCAGGCATTAACAACAGCAGTGCCTTGGTAATACACGCACAAAAAAACATCAACATACAACTAATGATAATGGAGGAGTAAAAAGCACACAAAATAGGCTTGTTCATTGTGATGCCCTAGAAAAAGTATATCGTTTCGTTTTATTAAAAAAAAAACCACACACACACAAAATAATAATAAGGATATAGAAAATAGAAGAAGGAAAGAAGGAAATATTTCATAAATTACACTGAGCTACATGTTCATCAAACAATATTGCTTTTTGTAAATTCTCTTGTATTGATTTAGAGACTTGCATTTATACTTAAAAGAATTTGACAAATTAATTTTTTTCGAAAGAATTGAACTGTTATGAAAAAAAAAGGAAAACTGTGAAATTTTATAACGATTGAAGGGAGAATGAATGTTACGAACATTAAAAAATTTACTAGTAGGCCTATTGTAATCAAGAAATGAACAATTCAAAATAGAATACTCATTGAATACTTTTGGGTAAATAATTGTTGCATGATAATAGAAACATAAGCTTAGCAATTTCCAAAGACATCAGTCATCAATTGGCAATATTTTTGTTTGTAAAAACAGAGGACTTGGTGTGCTGCGGAACCGAGATATTATTCGAATGACCCGTTCTTGTAACTTTTTTTTTTTTTTGGAGTTGAGTTGAGTTTATTTACAACATACATGTGAATATGATAACATGATAACATGAAATTCCATAGGGTAAGATACAATAACATGATTTTTTTTTTAATGAGAATACAATGATTTTGTACAAGGTTCTTACAGCTATGCAAGCATATATTTTACATACTTATATTTATCTTACATAAGAATACATGTGGTATGATAGATTTAGTTTCGTCGTGATACATTTATCACTAAAAAGGCAAAGAGTATGAATAAGTATGTAATGTAGACATACGCATAGACAAAGGTTCTGAAAAAAAATATAGAAAAAGATATAGAAAAACAGAAGATAATGTTGTTAAAGGGGGAACCAAAAGTTAGCACAAGTGCTAGTCGAGAATGGTTCTCCCGTTATAGCTACATGTATATTTAAGCTGCTTATTGCAAGGTCTACTCTTTTAAAGTAACTGTACTATAAAAGTACATTAAACTAAACACTGAATATTCTTTTCATCACTAAACTTCATTTAACAATTGATTTTTTAGGTTTCTTCGAAATGAAGATCTTGTTCTACCCTCTTGAACATTTTTGGGCAAACTATTCCAAAACTTTGACCCGACAAAAGATATAGAAAATGTACCATGTGTCGTTTTACATTTCGGAAGTCAAAGCATGGAATGATCTTTGCCTCTAGTCCTGTATGCATGATTCATTGGCTCATAATATTGCGTTACAGAATGTGGTAAATGTGCCTTGTGTAGATCATATACAAAGGTTGACACTGCAAGCTTATGCAGGTCAAAAACATCTAACACCCCTAGACTGGTGAATAATGGCCTAGAACTTGTTCTTAAGGGGGAAATGTAATTGCTCTCACGGCCATTTTTTGTGCTAAAAATATACAATTTAAGTGGCTTCTGTAGGTACTTCCCCATACTTCAATTCCCAAAAGTATATGTGATTGTATAAAGAATTTTTATAAAAGCATGAGAACATGCCTTGGAATAAAGTATCTTAACTTAAAAATTAAGCCAATTTTGCGCCTAATGCATTTGTTGATATACTGAATCTGATCCTTCCACATCAAGGTCTCATTAATTTGGATTCCTACAAAAGATGCTACATGTACTCTTTCTATAACCGTTTCAGAGTCTGTTAACACACCTTTAATTGCAATTGGTTGTCTTGGTCCTTTAATAATCATTGTTTTCTTCAAATTAATAGTTAATTTATTTACAATACACCATTCCTGTACCTCATTCAATTTTCTATTTACGTCATTCATATCAATTTCTTTTGTACCTTTGGGAAATGTATGAAAAATGTTTGAATCGTCAGCGAATAGTCTGAACTGAAAATAGTTCGATGAGGTAGGTAAATCATTGATGTATAATAGGAACAGTGTGGGTCCCAGCACTGATCCTTGTGGTACTCCACATGTGATCGTTCCACTACTGGATATTTCATTCTTGTAGCACAATACCTGCGATCGGTTTGAGAGATAATTTAGGAACCACTGCAACACAATGCCTCTTATGCCATAATATTCTAATTTCGCTGAAAGGATGCGATGATTGCTTGTGTCAAACGTCTTTTTGAAATCTATATACCAAGGGTTATTTCACCTTTATCATTTGAGTGTATTAATGTATTAAACAAATTGATTAATGATAATTTTGTACTGTATGTCTTACGAAATCCATACTGGTGTCTGTACAAAATTTTAGTGGACTCTAAAAAGTCCATTAGACGACCATTGACTAATTTCTCGAAAATTTTTGCAATTACTGGCAGAACTGAAATAAGTCTGTAATTACCTGGGTCATCTTTCGAACCTTTCTTGAACAAAGGCGTCACTTTTGTAATCTTAAGTGCATCAGGGAATTAGCCCATTTCTAATGACAGATTAAAGATATAAGTCAATGGGGAAACAATATATATTGTGCTGCGTCCTTCATCAATCTTATTGACAAATTATCATAACCACGAGACTTTGTATCATCAAGAGCATATAATATCCATAATTTCTTCTTCTCTTATAGGTTTCCAAGCCAAAGACTTAGTATTTCTTACACCCAAATAATCTTGAAAACAACTATTAGGAGGCCCATTTGGTATTCGTTCTGCCAATTGTTGACCCAACAGTGACAAAGTAGTTATTGAGTTCTTGGGCTATTTCATTGTTAGAAGATATAACTTTTTTTCAATCCCACCTTGATTAATAGTTAACTCTTCTATATCCAAATGCTTATCTTTAACCTTTCTACCAATTAACTCATTAATGATATCCCAGGTCTTTGTCATGTTACTTTTGTTACGATTAAAAGAATTGCAATAATACAATCTCTTTGCATTTTCAATAACTGTTACCAAAGTGTTTCGATACCTTTTATACTTGTTTCCGTATTCGTCACTAAAATTTGATGACCTATAGTTTTTGTATATTAAAGATGTGCTTCTTCTTGATGGATTTAAGAATCGCTGATGAGATCCAAGGTTTCTTTGGGCTGTTCTTTTTCTGGGATACATGTAGGGGCATGCTTATCACATATTTTCTCAAACATATCATGAAAGATTTTATAAGCTGTGTTTACATTTTCGTATCTAGATACATGTGCCCATTCAATTTTTCCTATATAGATCCTCGTGAAATGACTGGGCATTAAATGACTTGTAGGATCGGGCAAATTTCCGCACAAAAGCATTCGTATTTTTATTCCCATTTTCAAAAAAGACAAAAAAATTGGAAAAATGATCTGACACATCTGTCTCAATGACACCTGAATGAATTGTATGACTATACACATTAGTATAAATATGATCAATAACAGACGACGTAGAGTCTGTCACCCTAAGTGGGTGACGATATACTAAGTAATCTGTTGCACTACTCTCTACCATCATGACCATACTCAGATAATCATATACCTTTTGATTTATTCGTTTGAGGTATATCTTTATCTAGTGTTACTAACACGATTTATTATTTTTCTTTGAGGTGAGAGGAATTCAGGGTTCAGGTGACGGAAAATATGTAAGCTTGGGTCAGCACAATGCATTGAATCCCCCGCGGACAACGGAAAATAGTACGCCAAAACGAAAAAAAAATATATACACTGTATTATCTTTGTCAACTTCAAAATGGTCCGCACTCGTTGATCCCGATGCGACTCATGATCCTTGGCCCTGCGGGTTGCATACCGAATTAGTATTTTGTTTTGCGCCATCTACGACGGTTTCTATTGGAGATCGAGAAACGCTGCTGCGAAGTGAGTCGTAAAGGTCGGAATTCTTGCTATTGCAATTGAAAATGCCAAGTGAGTATAACTAATTTTTTTTTCGTCAGTTGTATGATCAATTTGTTGTTAGAATGCAGCATGCAACCTACAAAGGCAGAAGAAAGAGTGATGACCTCTGTTTTTTTAAGTGACAGTTTTCCGATATTGGATCTAGTTCATAGAGGACTAAGCTAGTCCCATATATTACATTTCGTGTAAGCAAGTCCGTTCAACTGATTTTAGTTCACGCGTACGACACCCGTACGAGCGCGAGCGTAGGCTCTAAAACCCCTATAGTATGCTATATCACCTTTTGACGGACAGACATGCATTTTTGATTCTTTTTGTATAGAACCCTATACAAGTGTGTACGTGTATATCGGTACCGCACAAGATGGAGTTGGGTCAGGTTTTGCATTTCCATTCCATTTTTGCATTTCCATTTATACAACTGCAACTGCAGAGTTTCTGCAGAGTAACCGTGTCATTTGATTTATTAACAATAGTAGAGTAGTCAATAACATTTTCACTCGGCATGTAACCTGTTAGAAGTCTAATTGTATGAATAATGATGTAGGCAACCCTAACGTTAGATGAAGATCTAATTTCTGAGCTAGGCGTGCATCATTAATGGTCATTATACTAGTGTCTACTCATGAGTCATACTAGTCCTACATAGATCTATAGTAAATTTATCAACCTGAGTTTTTCAAATCAGCAAATACACTAGCCTGACTAGTCAAGCCGAGGTGACTAGCATATTAAACACTGTCTGTCAGTGACGGTAACACTAACAGATCCAGATTTACATTGTCATTTTGATTTTTGTGAGATGTAGTCCAACGTTAACTATGCACAGCCCTGTCCCTGTACCCAACAATGGCGACGTCTGGTCAGGCTAGCGCTAGTCTAACATTAGTTGTCAGAGCGGTAGAGGTCTACTCTCTAGACACTACTATGAGTACCGTACCAAGAAGATCCAGGGGTCCTGTCACCGCAACAGCTACCCAAACACATACGTGTTTGGGTCGCTGGTGCGGTTAGGGGTCCTGAGGCTGTAGCCCATAATAGTGGAGCCCTACTGTATGTTCACCGCACTATTGTCATCATGAAGTCAAGTACATTGTAATGGCAATGGCAAAAAAACAAAAAAATTAAAAAAAGGAAGGGCAATGGAGAAAAACAAACAATTCTCAACAAAAACAAAAAACTAGAAACCTTAGATATTGTGCACTGCTATTAAACTAAGCATAGTTTTTACAGCTTGCATTGTACATAATATACCTTCAGACGTAGATTACAAAGTACATGTATGATTGATGTAATTTGACTATCCAAATTTTATCTGTCACTAATGTTAGTTTACCCTTTCTGATTAAAGTCTAAAGTGAATTTGAATGATTCATTTCCTCAGGTAAAGGAGGAGGAAGCAAGAAAGGAGATGGCAAGGAGGAGCCAAGATCTTCAACTCTGAAGGGTGTTTTTGTTTTCCCTAATGGTGATAGATACGGTAAGATGTAAACCAGGAATGTAGATTGATCCAATCATTCTGTGGGAGTCTTGAAATGAATTGTTATTATTGCACCACAGCATGTCAATAATGCCCAAAATGGGCCCTTTAAAAATGGCATTTCTTTCTTCTACCCTGCATGAATCTTGTCATACGAAAATCCAAAGCTACGCTGTACATTCCAATTTATGATTTTTGCCCAGACCCAGAAAAGAGAAGCCACATGTAACTGTAGGTGAATCATTATAAATGAACATAATATATACAAGTACATGAAGTACAGTAGTATTGTTTGCTGAACAGTGGTCAAGTTTGCTGCCCGTATTACTCCTGTGTTTGACACGAGACAAAATTTTGTTTTGTGAAAGGCCAGTTGTCTCACTACAAGAAGTTCAGATAGATTATAGATTGGCATCCATATGCTGTAGGAATACAGTCTGTATTTGCACTTCAATCCATTAACTCCCACAAAGATCCACATTGTCAAAAAGTGAAAACCAATACATTTGTAGTATCTAGGTTTATCTTGACTTTTTGGATTATGAGCATTGGGCGTTGGAATTGTACAAAACCTATTCGACCTTATGTGATGTCAAATGTGATTCTTCAATGTTAATATACGAGTGTGTACCAAGGCAAGTGAAATTCCTGTTGCTCATTGTACTGGCTACATTGCATGTTCTTGGTCCAGACTGATCATGATATCTCCTTTGAGCCTACACAACAAGAAATTAATAGCAACTTTTCTGAAAGTATGTTTGTTTCAATCTTTTAAACCTGGACAGAGGGAGACTACATAAAAACTGATGATGGTGCCCTTGAACGATGTGGCTATGGAAACCATATCACAACAGATGGTCAGCGCTATGAAGGACAATGGTCCAGCGACAAAATGAATGGTCAGGGGAAACTGACCCACCCATCGGGCAGCGTATATGAAGGAGAGTTTGCGGACAATCAGTTCCATGGGAAGGGCACCTACACCTGGCCCAATGGAGCTGTATTTGATGGCACATTTTCAGAAAACAGGCAAGTGACAAGCAAGAAATATAATACACTGATTTATGTACATAAGACTTGGCATTACAATATTCTTAGGGCTGTAAAGGTGTGGTTTGTTGTTGTTGATGTTGTTGTTTGTTTATTTGTTTGTTTGTTTGTTTGTTTGTTTTGTTTGTTTTGTTTTGGGGGAATTTGGTAATAGCATTGCCACCATTCTTGCAAAAGATAATGTGTTCTAATGAAATTTGGAGAAAACAGTATTTTGCCCCCAGCCCCCCCCCCCCCCCCCCCCCCCCCCCCCAAAAAAAAGAGAATACATGTACAAAATAATATAGAAAAGTAACAGTTGCCACATCTGGATTGATTTGCCTATGACATATCTTTGCTGGAAAGAAAAATGTATGAAGAGGCTCAATTTCTGATTAGCTGCTCTATGTGTATATGTGTGTGTGCATACAATTCTTTTATTAATTTTCATTACCATAAAGTGAAAGCAACCTGATTTACCCTGTTTCATACGAAAACTTGATTCTGTTTTGGGGAGTGCAAATTGTCACATTGACCATTGTGTGAGAAACTGATATACAAAATGTTCCACATGTACTTGTTCATACAGCTTGGTAGTGGAGTATTACTGAATAGCATCTACACGTAATGAACTCATTGATGCAGAATTAATTTACCATCTGTAACTCTTAGTTTCCCCCTTTAAATGATAATCCATTTTCTCACGGTCTCCCTCTCTTTCTTTCATTGCCCTCTCTCTTGCACAGGATGGAAGGTGAAGGACAATTTACAGACACAGACAAGCAGATCTGGTCAGGGGCCTTTCACTTCAGGGCAGCACCGGGGCTCAAATTTAAACTGTCCATGTGATCATTACGAGACAAACACAAGAGGAATGAGACCTTTTCAATGGACTAAATTATGCGTTTTTGAAGCTAAGAGTGCTGGTGCGCACGACTGGGACATTTAGCCTTCAGGATACATGTATGGAGTTATCAGAAGCTGTTTGTTTTGTTTGTGTAATGCTTTGATCTTTCAAGTCATAGCACATAAAGTCTTCACAGACATTGGTTGAATACACTGTACAGGCTCTCATGTACCCCTCTCATGGCACACTGTACACAAAAGTCACAACTATGCATCTGAAGTCATAAAAATGTATTTTATAGGCTATGACCTGTGTTTGGATTACTACAGTGAAGGCTTTTCTGCACTCTTTCAGTGCCACTTTGCTCCATTTTTTGAGCTTGGTCATTTTCAGCCTGCAGTGTTTGCAGCATGACGTGGAAGGGAAGATTACCAATAGACCATCATTGTTAAAAAACAAACAAACAAACAGGTGTTAATAGGCAGTGCTGCCCTGACCATTATCTTGGAGAAGTACGTTGCTATATTCCTCCTCTCCTCCCTCTTCCCCCCCCCCCCCCCAGGTTTTTATTTTTCGCATATTTTACGAGCATGTGAAAATGTTCAGTTTGATCCCAACATGAAGGTGACTTGTATGGAGTACATTTTACAGAATTACACCACCGCCAAAATTGTCTGAAAGTCCGATTCATGAAATTTAGACTTGCTATCAAAGTACATACATTGTACTTCTATAACATATATTCCAGACAGTTACCACAATCCATATTACGTCAGCATTGAAACAGCAAATGTGTTACAGTGTTCATTGTCCACAAACCTACACTGTACTTTGTTTCTTGATTTTTTTCCTGTTCCTGTCGGCATTTCCTTTATTTACACCTTAGAGGGACTGTATACGTGTAGTATTGGTTGAGATGAGGATTCAGCTTTTCACTTATTCTTCTTCCTATACTGTGCAGAACCTCCTAAGAGTATACTCGCACACTGTGAGATACAGTACTTAGAAAACACTTCATAAAATGTTAAAGAGCGTACAATTCTAAGAGGAATTCAAATTTATTTCAAAGAGATCCTTTTGCCGGGATTACTTTGTTTTACTTTTTTTTTTATATCTCAGCCATTTCAAAACTAATGTTCATCAAATAAACTCTGGATTCCTCCCATGCTCTTTCATATTTCAGAAGAGTTTTCTCATTATCTCAAAAAAATGATCATAAAAAACTTTGGAAACCTGAAGCCCTATCTCAACCCAAACTGTACAACTTTGTACCATCCCTTTTAAAGCGATGATGCTGTAAAAAAAAAAAAAGTAAAAAAAAAAATAAAACAAAAATGCAAATTGTTTATGACACACAACTAAGGCAACTTTGAGCAGGCATTATGGAATGTGAGCTAATTATGTGGCATCCATGGAAATAATCACTGCCCAAAGAGAGCCATGGTCAGAGGTCATATCTGGTCACAAACTCAAACTTTACAATGAAATTTCCTTTGGACATACTGAACGTGTAGATTAGTGCAAGAATACTTGTATAAAGATATGTAAGTTCATCTATTGTACAGTTCTGTATATAGTCTAATAAAGTCTAATATTATTACCAGGTAGATTCCACTATGTTATGAGTCTAATACAAAGAGATCTACATGGCATGAGAAACAAATACAGTACAGTGTACATGTACATGCATTTCTGTGAAATTCATGTACAGTGTATGTGTTTGTATTTGTTTGTCAGTGCATACTCCCAGAGAGAGCGTGAGAGAGATAAAAACAGCCAAAGACAAATGAAATTAGCCTGAAATGTTTTGAAATACAACAGATATTGACACATAGACTTTTTTTATTGTTGAGAAAATCTCAATTGAGAGAGGAAAAAAAAAATATTTATACAGGTATACACTTTGCACTATAACTGCATCATACATAAATATGCACACAAAAGAATGATGGGAATCCCATCATGGTATTTGTCCAATACGATGAAGATATAACAAAATAGCCATTTAGTTGAATTGATTGAATTGAAATGTCAACACAGTGGACTCCTGTTATAACAAAGTGCCTGGGACAGGCAGTTTCTTTCGTTATGTGGAAATTTCATTACAACCAAATAAATAAACAATAAAGAACATAGAGCGTATAATGTTGGAGCCTGAATTTTTACTTTGTTGTAACTGGAATTTAGTTATACTTCAGTGCACTGTAGGCCTATTAAGTGCAGCTATGGCAAAGTGTCAGCTAATCAAATTCTCTTTTTAACATCTTTGATTTCTCATTCTTTCTGTGCTTCCTTCCCCAGAGGTAGAGCTTTAGGACAATACTGGTATAACTTTTTTTGTTGTTTTTGTTTTTGTTCTTGTACATGTTATATCATTTTTTTTTTTGTCACTGAAGGTAGCTCTGATTGATGTCACACTATATTGCACAGTTGCAGACAAGTTGGTCATTGATTTGTGGAGATGAAATTACAGCAGAGATGGGAGAAGCAGAAAAGATATAAATACATGTATAAAATTGTAGCACAATCTTTTACACACTGCAGATCCGGAACGAGCATCTATAGGACCTGCACACATGCCTGGGTATACAAACACACTGATACAAGTACATGTGACTGTACAGTATACATTTCCAATGTGTGCAGGGCACCGTAGTTACAAGGACCTACAACCGTGACAATCGCCCTGCTTTCATCAGGTTCCTCCCAACTCATATTTATCTATGTACAAATATGAATATAAATTCCTAGCAACAAGGTGGAAATGGAAAGAGGCATTAAATTTGAATGTGTCACTTACATGGTTTTACAACCGGTTAGACAGCTGCCCCAGTACAATGCTGAACCCCTTCCTTAAAAATTCTACAGTTTCCATAGCCTTTGTCTTGTATAGATCTACACGTACAAGAACCCCATTAGCAAGAGGTCACTTGGGAAGTGACAACTTGTGTCACTGACAACTTATGTCACAATTAACCCTATTCTAACTGGGGGGGGGGGGGAGGTCAATTTGACCCCCCCTCGACATTTCGCGCCACGATTCCGCAACGCGCCAAGATTTCGCCTTTTTTCATTAAAGTCTCCTGCATATTTTGAGACCAAATTTGCGACGTCCGGGTACACCGTTCTGAAGTTACGCAGTGTTTTGCACATGCATGTCAACCCGAAAACAGCTCAAATTCATGATTTTGTGTGCAAATCCAATGCAAATTGTGTTTTTTTGTTTCATTGATATAAATTAGATTATTTCAACTTTTAACCATTGAAATTAATCAATTGTAATGTAGATAAGCTTGGAAAAGTGCCTGCAACAAATTTTGGCAAAAAACAATAGAAAACAAAAGGTTGAAAAAAACAATGAAATACATAAGAAATTAACAAAACAATAAAAAACAAAAGAAACTGATTTTGATTGCGCTATTCTTTTACAAGAAAATTGTTTGATGTGTCTTAAGGAACTATGACACAAAAATTTAGCAATCCTTCAGTCTTTTTGATGGAGTTATAGGTGAAAATATGATTTCATGCATAAATTTGCATAATTAATTTATTAAAAAATATAAAATCCCAATTGTTCTATTGTGTGACCACGTAATCTTGTACTTGACATCCGGCTTTATGTTCACGCAAAATTTTGTGGCGATCGCGCGATCGGTGGCCGAGATCTGAAGGGGGGGGTCAAATTGACCCCCCCAGTAAAAACTTGGTCTCAAATAGCCCAGTTAGAATAGGTTTAAAGCTAGAATGTAACCAGCATTCATCAAACTGTCTTCATTTACTTGTAAATTCCAGATAAAGTATTTTTCTGCTGATACACTGGAAGCAACCCTTTTATTAGCTTTTAATTTTCCACTACCCATCAGAGTCCATTCCATGCTCAAAAAGTTGTACTGCATCAGCTCAGAGTGTCCTCCGATACATCTGTTTTCCTCCTGTACTGCTTGACGTGAATTTCCTCGCTGTTGTACACTGGATGCAGTTCTCCTCTTGGAATCTCTTCCACACTGAAGTGAGGGTCCATGAGCTGTTCAACATCAAACATCAAACAATCTGGCTGAGGACTCTATCAACGTTCACTCAATAGCTGTGGATATGAGATCTTAGTTATGTCATGGAGTCTTACTGGCAATATAAACAACAAACAATCTACATGTATTTCTTCATCAGAAAGGACTGTGAACACTACTCGGGGGGGGGGGGGGGGGGGGGGCGGGGGAGGGAAATCAAGTGATGACTTGATATTGCTCAATGGATACAAATGAAGCTCACTGAAAGAAATAAGAATACTGTTTGTGCCATTATGGTGAGGATTGCAATCAGTTGCCCTTTTGGAATGCAAGCAAAGATGAACAAATGAGACTGTGTAAAAAGGCAAATAATTTGTAAAATCCCATATTATGCTTCACCTAATACAATGCTGTGCATGGCTAAGCGGTTCAAAGTTCAGTGATCACACAACACTTTTAAATGGGGAGATACAGTCAAGAAATCTGGCTTTGAATTAGAGAAAATTTGACTTATGAATTAAGGATAAGATCAGTATATAAAGAGAAGAGGACTTGAAAAGACTTTCAACTTTAATAGGCATTTGTGACTCTGCACCTCAAAACAAACAAAAAGTCGCCAGACATGAATTTTTAGTTAAGACCATATTCCGAAAGAGCAGACTTTAAGCTTTAAAATGATGTATAACTTAAATCAAATGGACTCTCCTAACCTATCTAAATATTGGAAAGAAAGCACAAACTCAGGAAAAGTGTGAACTGAGAAAAGAGGCTCTGAAGTACAGTGTCTATTCAAGCGCTTAATCCTTACCAAACCGTGCTGGCTGTGCAGTGAATGGGACAAAAAACAGGAAGTAAACCACCAGAGTAAAAACAATGAAGAGATTATCAGATTAAAGTGAAATTAAGCATGCCTCATTAACACATTCTGTCCATAATTAATGTCAACTTTCAAAGCAGTAGCCCTATCCTTTCAAAAGTTATTAGAGTTGAAAGTGAAGAGTGTGGACAAGGTTTTTCAGAAATGAAAAAGGGATTCTAAAGACACACCTAATCACACTATTCTACCAAAAATGTTCGAGATAAACTGCTAAAAAAACACACTTTCCTGCCCGTTTTATGATACCAAATTTTTGCATAATGTAGAAGAAGACCCGCTCTTTCAGAAAATATGAAAAAGTCAAGTTCGGCTAGGTTGACCCATTTCACTTATTTTCAGTCCTCACGCAAAATCAGTGTGTGCGACTTTATGTTCGTTTTGAGGTGCACGGTCACATTTATTCTCCTTATGCAGGTCGACTTGAGCATGGTTGACTGAAGTTGGAGTTACTCAAGTGCTACAGAAAAATGTCTGCAAGAAAAGAGACTGAAAAACAAGTCTTACCTGATCAAAGAGCCTGTGGGCTTCAGCATTTTGTCCTATTGTCCTTTCCTCATAGCAGCATATAATCTGCCCTCCTTGGTTAGTCAGATCCACCAGAGTCTTGACCAGGGGACCAACAGACTGTTAGTGTCAAAGTTCAAAGTGTAAAGGTTATGATCACACATCTCCCCTCTCCAATCTATTCCACTTGTGTGAGACACGTTGATACGATGAAAACTACTATGGCAAGATTACATCAGAAAAGATATTTGCGAAGAATGAAGAACACTCAGCTTTTCCATGCCTGTGATAACAGGACCCCTAGAAGTTGAAAAAGCTTGTTGAGTGTGTTTGAGTGAGAAAGATCCATGTGGCGTGGGTCCCACACCTAATTCATGTAAACTGTGTCAGACTTGGTAAGTCTGCCACCTCCTTTGAATGCTCACAAAGACAAAGAAACATTACCTGATAATATTCATATAATATTCAACTAACATAAAGTTGACTTTATATCTCTCTTGATATGTGTAATGCAGTCATATCTTATGGGAACTCTAATGTAAATGCATATAGGATGTGGGCAAACAGCAATATAACATCCGTTACTGATATGTTTCCAGTAAAATTTCATTCAAATGATTAAATGCCTTCTTACTTCCAATGTTTATATATGCGATAACTTAGTTGTAGACCCACTGTCATTTTAAACTCATTCCAACCCTGTAGGGTCATTAGATTATGTAGGAAAGTTACTTCTCATGTAATGTTCATGTTCTTTCTTTGCAACACTAGTTCCCATACAATATATTTTGAAACACTGAAAATGACATAAATAAGACTGAACAATTTTCCATCTTTGACTTAATGCTAGAAAGATGTTTGAACCATACATTCAGGCATATTAATGTGATATATTTAATTAACTATGAATATTTCTGGAACTTCCGGGATGTCATGATTTCTGTATTTGTTGGTTTTATATTTTGTTTTCTCCAAGAGCCTAGAGGGGGGTCGAAAGAGTCGATAAAATTCCACAAATAAATGTCTACAAATTCTAGATGTATAAGTCAGGAGATATTTAACGGGGCATTGCTTCCATTACCTCTGGGTAGTAAACACAATCTGACATCAGAATCAGGTCTGGGCTGGGCAGGAAGTCTGCTACATCATCTCCCCTGCAGACGATGGTAGAAAACATTATGAATTAATTTGAAGGATGGTATAGCATACTGTGAATAGCACAAGAAAGAGGATAGAGTGAAGATAGCAAATGAAATATCGACAAAATTTAGAGCAAAAACGGTTATATGATTTCAAAACTGAAATTAGATGTCGATAACCTCATCACTTGTTGCACCACACAATCATTGTTATCAAATGTTATAGTGAATTCAGTCTCCTGTTAGTTCAAAGGTTAATGTTGTTCTAAGAAGAAGAAACAAAGAAAATGTCCTCTGCTGTTACCTTAATGCATATGATATGAAACATGAGTAAAGTTTTAAAAATATGCTATGCAATGCATCATTTTTGTAATATTTGTTTGTCTGTCTGTCTGTCTGTATGACTATCTGTTTGTGTGTTAGGTAAGGATAAGCAAGCAGCCAAATGAGACTTACAAGTTTGCATGCCACACAGGTAAAAAACAAAAACAAAAAAACAGTCCCTGTATGATAATTTTCTGACTTGATATAAACTGGGCAAGAAGAGAAGAAAAGGAAGACGGAGGAAAAGATTTGTTTAAAAAAGAAATAAAGGG
The DNA here is from genome assembly GCF_040938485.1 of Diadema antillarum. Classification (NCBI taxonomy): domain Eukaryota; kingdom Metazoa; phylum Echinodermata; class Echinoidea; order Diadematoida; family Diadematidae; genus Diadema; species Diadema antillarum. Next base: position 1,572,034 of record NW_027271581.1, on the reverse strand, counting down.
AAAAGACAGCCAAAGAATGTATAAACCCTTCATAAAGTTACCCTCCCCTCCCCAAAACCAGCCCTGGTGCCCTGTTGCATAAAACCCTTACCGCTGGACTTACCGCTCCTTTCTAGCGGTAAGTGTTCAAATTAGTGGTAAAGCTTGAAATCCTTGATGCTGATTGGCTGTGACGCCTAATTTTGACGGTAGTTACCATTGAAATTCAACGGTAAGTTTTATGCAACGGGCCACAGAGGACTCTTCTATCTTGTATCACATCTAGGCTTACATGTAGACTGTATCTACAGTCTATTAGCAGTTATTCAAAACAAACTGATCTGTTATTACCATTTCAGAACTCTGGCCTTAGCAGATCCACTCAGTGCACTCTCATTGGTCTGAATGTTCATCTCCATCAGTGGCAGAAAGTCTGGAAGGTCTGTCAAGATGACATCAGCACTGTGGCAAGAAAGTAATATTGTAGTGTACAACAAGTACAAACAATAATTATACAAGAAACAAGTTAAGGAAAGGAGAATACAGTGCACTCCCATTATAACGAAATGCTCAGGACCGGCAGTTTTCTTTTGTTATAACGAAATTTCGTTATAACTGAACAAATACAATACAGGTGTATATGTGACAGTGCACCTCAAAACAAACAAAAAGTCGCCAGACATGAATTTTAAGTTAAGATCATATTCTGAAAGAGCAGACCTTAAGCTTTAAAATGATGCATAACTCAAATCAAATGGACTCTCCTAACCTATCTAAATATTGGAAAGAAAGCACAAACTCAGGAAAAGTGTGAACCGAGAAAAGAGGCTCTGAAGTACAGTGTCTATTCAAGCGCTTAATCTTTACCAAACCGTGCTGGCTGTGCAATGAATGGGACAAAAAACAGGAAGTAAACCACCAGAGTAACAACAATGAAAGGATTATCAGATTAAACTGAAATTAAGCATGCCTCATTAACACATTCTGTTCATAATTAATGCCAACTTTCAAAGCAGTAGCACTATCCTTTCAAAAGTTATTAGAGTCGAAGGTGAAGAGTGTGGACAAGGTTTTTCAGAAATGAAAAGGGATTCTAAAGACACACCTAATGACACTATTCTACAAAAAATGTTCGAGATAAACTGCAAAAAAACACACTTTCCTGCCCGTTTTATGATCCCAAATTTTAGCATAATGTAAAAGAAGACCCGCTCTTTCAGAAAATATGAAAAAGTCAAGTTCGGCTAGGTTTACCTATTTCACTTATTTTCAGTCCTCACGCAAAATCAGTGTGTGCGACTTTATGTTCGTTTTGAGGTGCACGGTCACATATAACAAAAACAAGGAAACCACCCATATTATATCATATTCTGTTTGTTGAATACTCATCTTACACTATGCAGCTATGTGAAATGGGATGGTACACTGTTCCTTTTAAATTCTGTTTGGATATTACATTTATAAAGAGAGCATAAAATTGACGGAAACTGTGCGTGACATACAGAGGGAACACACCGTGATGTGAAGCGTTCGTCCATGCTTGTTCCGCTATATACACTGTATTTTCGAAAGTGATCTGCATTTCGTTATAACAGAGCACATTTCTTTTGTTTTTCTTTGTCCGTGGGGCTCGGAAAAGACTTCGTTACAACGAAAATTTTGCTATAACCGTGTTCATTATAAGCCAATTTTGTACCATAGCAGACATTAATGTCAATAATTTTGGGACCAGAAGTTTTACTTCGTTATAACGAAATTTCGTTATAACCGTGTTCGTTGTAACGGGAGTGCACTATACCCTGACATGATAGTTACTAGCAGCGTGAACCTAATCATTGATTCAATCTGAAAAGACAACATGATGAATATTTACAAGTAGTAGTATCAGACATTATACTGCCAACCACAATATAGCAGCTAAAAAGAAAACAAATGAAAAACGAGAAAAAAAACCTTTTGGTTTGGAGCAATCAATACTAACATTTAATAGTATTATTAAACCGCACACCCAGCGACCCCAACCCGTACTGGTCACAGCGCCCCACGCCAGGATTAGTATAAGGGGTGCTGTTCGTTATTCCGAATAAGGTTCGCTATTCCGAAAGTTCGTTATTCCGAAGGGTCGTTAATCCGAAACACACAAATTCCCTATACCTACAGGTTCATTAATCCGAAAATGAAAAACGGTTCGTTAATCCGAACATTGGTGGCACTATTCCGAAGGTTCCTTATTCCGAAGATTTCTTAATCCGAAAATAACATTCAGAACAATGAGCCTTCGGAATAACGAACCTTCGGCTTCGGAATAACAAGCTACTAGCTGTAACCAGTATAAGTGTAGAACTATTACAGCATTTAGATTGACATTCCCTGCCCGGAACGCCGGAAGTATAAGAAGGAATGATGTAACTTAAAGGGATACAATGTAGTACAGTTTTGGTTGAGATGAGAATTTGGGCTTTTAAAGTTTTGCAAGATACCAGAAAACACTTATGATATAGCACAGAGCATACCATTTTAAGAGCATTTCAAAGTTTATTCGATGAAAATCGGGTTTGGAATAACTGAAACATCCAAAAACAAAATAAAACAAAGCGATCGTTCCAAAGTGTGGGTCCCACACTTTATTAGAATCGCTCTTTTTTGGATATCTCAGTCATTTCAAAACCAATTTTTATCAAATAAACGTTGAATTCCTCATAGAATTGCATGCTCTTTCATATTTCGTATGAGATTTCTTATTTTCTCACCTAAAAATGTTAGAAACCTGAAATTAGGTCTCAACCAGTGCTGTACAGTCCCTTTAAAGCATAATATTCCTTAAGGGTGTGCATTATATCAGTCCGGGAAACCCGCTCATGAGGACCGCTCCCGCGTACGAGGACTGCCCCGCCTCATGAGGCCACCTAGTCACTTCTTATTCATCACATCTGACGTATAAATTGTCACAACTTTGCACGGTGATTTTTTTGTTACACACACATGTCCACTATTCATCATGGATAGTGGACATGTGTGTGTACCAACAAAAAATCACCGTGCAAAGTTGCGACAATTTATAAGTCAGATGTGAGATGAATAAGAAGTGAATAGGGGGCCTCATGAGGCGTTCCCCACCCCACCCCACCCCCCCCCCCCCCCCCCCGGGCCGCGTGTTTTTTTTTTAGACGGCGCAGATTGGGGACCCTAAAATCTATTGAGGACCCTATCCCTAAACCTAACCCTAATCCTAACCCTAACCATCAAACCCTAACCCTAACCCTAACCCCAACCCTAACCCTAACCCTAACCAAAAACCCTAAACCAATGTTTTTCCCCATAGGTTTAACACGCGCCATGCCCAATCTGTGCCGTCTTAAAAAAAAAAAAAACGCCCCCGGGCCTCATGAGGCATGGGGGCGGTCCTCATGAGGCGAGGCAGTCCTCGTACACGGGAGCGGTCCTCATGAGCGGGTTTCCCGGACTGATATCATGCAAGCTATAGTGAGCCTGCACTCACATCATCATTATGGCCCAAAACGTTTGGCCCAGTCGAAGCAAATTTGTTTCCGTGCGCACTTGTTACGCGTCGCATGCTAAATGGTAGTAAATGTGGCCTAACACTTGTTGGTGCATGGCATAATATCACGACTTTTGTACTTACCCTAGACGACAAGCAACTAAGCCTGTTGCACCTGTCCCGGCTCCAAGCTCCAGCAATCGCTTCTTCGTCAGTTCGCCGCCATATCGTCGTCTGAAACCGCTGGTTTCTAGATACTTCGCTAAAACAAGAGCAGCATCCCAAACGACACAACCAACATCCCCGATGAAACTTTGCTTGATCGTGAGAATCGTCTCGTCTTCACACTCTATTTCGCGGTCGAAAAGATTACCAGCATCCATGCTCTTCGTGCAAGCGGGTACTAGCTAGGCGCAGCAGCAGCAGTAGTGCGGGACGCGACTGGACACGGTGCGGCGGGCGGGGCGGAGGCGGCGTGCAGATTCACATTGGTAGCTGTAGAATCCCTAGTGTTCAGCTGAATGAAATCTCCATCATGCCCTGTACGCAGCCAGCTTTCGGGACTTCCCCTCGATACAGTGAGGGCGCGCGTTGACAACAAAGGTTACGAAGTGGCCATGATAATAATAATAATAATGATAATAATAATACTAAGATACACTGTAATAACTATTATTATTATTAGTAGTAGTAGTAGTAGTAGTAGTAGTAGTAGTAGTATCATTATTATTATTATTATTATTATTATTATTATTATTATTATTATTATTATTATTATTATCATCATCACCATTACAACAAAAAGAGGAAAAATGATAGTAATCTATGATAATGATAAATAGTAATATTGGTAAAAGGGTGGCCAATCACAAGTATTTTTTGCTGTGTTTTCTTTGCAAATCACTTCTTTGCATTTTTTTTTTATTATCTTGAGCTAATTTGTATTCCTGTTTTGATTTTCTTTAATTATTATGAGGAAACAATGTCCTAGATAACATTTGGACGTTTTCTCAATGTTCTTGAAATGTTCCAAGTTCGTTATTTGGATGTTTTGTCGAAACGTTTTCAGAACGTCTTTTTGTGGAAGGCTTTCAACGTATTTAAAATGTTTCAATGGATGTTATAAAAACGTTTTTTAAACGTTTAGAAAAACAATAATGAAAAACTTTCGGAATTTTTTAAGGACCTGCAGAAAACCTTGTGGACGTTGTAGACGTCAGTAAAACCTTATCGTTCTGTGGATGTTCTGCGGACGTAAAAAAAAACAAAACAAAACAAAAAAAAAACAAACAAAAAAAACACCTTTGAAAACCGTCTAGAATGTTTAAAAAAGTTTTAAGAACGTCTAAAAAAATCTTATTACCTGTTCCATAACGTTTAGAGAACCTTTCATATATCCGTCTAGAACATCCAGAAAACCTTTTACGAACGTCTAATGTTTATTTTCTACTGGGTATCTAAAAACAATATACAGTTACAGCATGAGATTATACAGGCACAATCTGGGATTAATGTAGGCCTACCCTAATCCTAACCTGTTCCTTCCTACCACCTATATCTATGTTACATCCTGTTCCCATTATTCCTACTGATGAATCTGTATCACATTCTTTTATGCAAGTATACCAGCCAAATGTTGTAATGTATGAAGACATTGTTACTAAAAATTAGATCGCACACACCGCCTGCATCTATGTACAGTGCACTCCCGTTACAACGAACACGGTTATAACGAAATTTCGTTATAACGAAGTGAATCTTCTGGTCCCAAAATTATCACCATTAAAGTCTATGGTGCAAAATTCGCTTATAACGAACACGGTTATAACGAAATTTCCGTTATAACGAAGTCTTTTCCGAGCGCCACAGACAAAGAAAAACAAAAGAAATGTGCTCCGTTATAACGAAATGCGAATTGCTTTCGAAAATACGTAGCGGAACAAGCATTTATATAGTGTCTCTGCATGGGTGAACGCTTCACACCACTGTGTGTTCGCTCCTTGTGTCATGCACAGTTTCTGAGGGGAACTTGCGTTTATTATTGTAATACAGCTATCCCATCACATTTCACATAGCTTTCCAGTGTATGATGATCGAGTATTCAGCAAACAGAATGTGATATATATACGTGGTTTCCTTGTTTTCGTTATATATTGTATTTGTTTGGTTATAACGAAATTTCGTTACAACGAAAGAAAACTGCCGGTCCCGAGCATTTCGTTATAACGGGAGTGCACTGTATTCATCTTATGAAAAACTAATTAAACTGCAACATTTATTTAAAAAAACAAACAATCAAAGGGCATGATTTTCAAAAATGTCTCTTTGAGAAGCTTTATAACCCTTTAATGTGCAATTTCCCATATGATGTTGGGGCAAATATCATCAAAAACACATTTATGATGTTACAAACTCAAATACAGTAAATATTATGACCGCTCTATAATTATACCCGCTCTGCAACCCGCTCTGATCCTGACACTTTGGCGCCCTCTATGTTTATTGTTGTACAACGAATACACATCATCAGCTGTTCATGACACATTTCATAACAAACGAATCCAAAGTCTATAAAGACTGAGTGAGAGCAGACTATCATTCTGTCGGTAAGGCAAGCTATTTACTTGTGAAATTGCTAATGCATTGCCAATATGTGATGTGAGTCCTAACTCATCCTAACCACGACGTTTCTCTTAGAATAACGTTAGAATTAGAGCTGTCTGCTTAACTTCATGAAGGAGGCAGCAGGAGGCGTGTCCACTCTCGCAAACAAAGCCCTTTGATTTCCACCCAATAAAAATTCATAGTCCCACATATTGCGATCAGTGTCCTCGTAGCTCTACCCGTTTCCTGTTCAGACGGTCGACGGGCAAGTTTGAGTTTTCAGTTTATTTGGTGCCGTTTATTTTATTTCACCACGGGTCACTTACCTCAGCCGATGGCTGTTCTTTTGTGAGTCTGTGAGGTACAATGTATGTCCGTGATGTTACAGCCAAGAAAAGTCTCACTTAAACGTAAAGCTTTATACATGCGGCTTTCTGTTTCTGTTTCAATTCTGTTCAGTGACAGTGTTTCAGTTCTGGTTCCGTCGGTATACTCAGAATTAACTGTACTCCACCAACGTTCTGATGTTCTCGATGTAAAAAAAAAAAAAAAAAAAAAAAAAAAAATAGCACATGCGTTCATTGTATCTGTTTTATAAGATTCTGTCAATTTCTAGCAGTAACATCAGTCCGGGAAACCTGCTTGCTCATGAGGCCTGAGGGGGGCTCGGCCAACATCCCTCCTCCTCCTGAGCCTTGCATGGCCCCGCGGCACATAGGGAAAGGCGTCATTCAGTGCTTTCTGTCGTTCTGCGCTACATTCGGTTTGCCAATTTGGCGACACTATTGTGTGTGCGTGGGGAGCTCATGAAGTCATGTAGGCCCATGTACAATGTTAACTGCGACAGCCGCCACACGCAGCCTGTCGCAGTTGGTGGGGAGCTCATGAAGTCATGTAGGCCTATGTACAATGTTAACTGCGACAGCCGCCACACGCAGCCTGGCGGCGCGGTCTCCGGGGCTAGTACAATGTATGAATGAGGCCCTTAGGACAGTATGCTCATTAGACATGAGGCTCCCTGTTCACTTTGAATATTACCCGTCGACCTGTCTCACATCTGACATATAAATTGTCACATGTCTATCTGTCTGTCTTTCTCCCCCTTCCCATTCTTTTCTAATGGATGCATAATTCATGTATGACAGGGACTGTACAATACGGTACTGGTTGAGGTGAGGATTCAGGTTTATTACATTTCCAAGTGAGATAATTAGAAACCTAGTCTGTCTTACAATATGAGTGAGCATGTAATTTTAAGAAGGATTCAATGCTTATTTGATGAAAATTAGTTTTCAAATGGCTGAGATATGCAAAAAGTGAAAATGATAAAAGGCGACAGGCCATGCCTTATATTAGGATCTCACTGTTTCACCTTGTTTTTGTTCTAAGCCCTTTCAAAACCAATTTTCATCAAATAAACTTTTGATTCCTCTAAGAATTACATGCTCTTTGACATCTCATAGAGTAGTTTCTGAATATCTCGCAAAACGTTAAAAGCTTAATCCTCACCTCAACCAGAACTGTACAGTCCTTTTAAGTTATTTTATGTTAAAGGACAAATCCACCTTCATAGACATGTGGATTGAGTAAATGCAGCAATATTAGTAAAAAGCATCAGTGAGAGTTTGGGGAAAATCGAACAATCCCTTCAAAAGTTCATGCATTTTTAAAGTTTCTGCTCAGTCACTGCTGGATGAGAAGACTACTAGAGCTTGTGATGTCACATATGTAGAAAGATATGAAGAAAATAAAGAAAATTCAGCATAATATATTTTCACTTCTTGCAGTCCGTTGAGGACGAGTCCCGAGTGTACTTGGGCAAGGGTCTATGTGAAATGTGTGTTGTAGGCAATTCAGTCCGTCCTCAACTGGTTAGAAGAAAACTTGACTTGCCTCTTTCAGAAGGCAGGAGAAATTATATTTAATACTCTTAACATATGTCAGTGACAAGTTGAAGAAATGTAGGTCCTACAATTTAAAAAAAAAATTGTGAAATTCTCTTGATATTTTCTTTTTTATATCATTCTACTTATGTGACATCATACACTTTAGTAGTTTTTTCATCCAGCAGTGACCATGCAGATACTTTAAAAATGCATAACTTTTGAAGATATTGTCTGATTTTCCCCAAACTTTTGCTGATGTGTTCTACCAATATTTCTGCATTCACTCAATCCACAGGTATATGAAAGTGGACTTGTCCTTTCTGGCATGCAACGTATTTTGTACTCTTTACAATGTATCAACTCAAGTGCATATGCGTATTTGATGTTTCTGTTCTTTACAGGAAGTGAAAAATCGACTACAATAGTTTCATCCAGAGACTGGCCTGCGGTTAAATGATTTCATGATGGACTGCTTCCGTGGCCAACCCCAGGTGGTCCTCCGACCAGGTTCTATCCAGGCCCAGGGCTTTCAGTCCCTTGGAGAGCAGGAGGCCCGCCCTGTCAGGATAAAGCAGTCTCGTCCCCTCCCCCCATGGCTCTGGTACATCATTGCCAAATCCCTCGGTATCAAAACACACCCGAAGGACAGGCCCATATTTGCCCTGTTCCTATACCTTCTCACTCTCTTGAGCACTGTAGGCTACGTCATTGCCAGCACGTGGTACACTGTCAGCGACATCGTCTCGCAGAATACAACATTTGATTCGCTCAACGGCACTGTCAATATCCTGATGGCGCTCATGTTCTGCTCAGTGACTGTCTACGCAAACAACCTTGCCTTCCGACTCTTCACCAACCGCCTGTTTGTGCAGAGCGTTCGCCTTCACACCAAGACCTTTCTGAAGATGAATTCCGCTGTTGTGATAGGCTTCCTTGGACTGACCTTTATTGGTCTGTACAACTATGAGAACAGGCACCTTTTCCATGACGACACATGTCACTCAGTCGCCATTTCACCCTGGATCTGCTTCATTCAGTACCCTTGTCTAGTGGGTTTAACTGCATTTTCTTTCCTCTGGAACATGCTGGTGGCTGTGGCTTGTCTTTCTGTGTGCCGCACCCACACAATCAGTGAGTACATTTGTTTCATAGTACCTTTTTTTTTTAATGTCAAAATCTCAGTCTTCAAAACTCTCTGTAGAATTCAAATGAGATTTAGAATGCAGTCATTGCTTATTACATGAACCGTACAAGTACCGGTATATTGGTCTGCCATTTTGAATTAGCAGGTTGAAGACTGCTGTGATATCTAATTACTCCTTGAGTATAATACTGGTTCACGCATTGTTTTGTTTTGTTTTGTTTTGTTTTGTTTACTTTTTGTTGTCATTATGATTGTAAATGTTAACATTAGAAATGTTGTATATCAGTTTTATTATTTTGACACATAAACCACAATAAAAGATGACTTCAAAATTTTGAGAGATGTACAATTTGTACTGTTTACTACAGCAGAATTACACACTACCATAATTAATTTTGCTCACATCTTAAAGGATACACAGAGAACGCAAATTTATTTCATGTAGAAAGTCTGGGTGGACAGCAAGCTATCAGAATTACGCTCACTTTTCTCTAGGTGTTCGCCACTTTCTCTTGGAGCTTGACGAGGATGCGATGATCTGCCACATCAGTAACTACCACCGGCATCGCACCAGACGGCATCCTACCATCAGCATCGCTGAGGATCAGGTGGACGGGACTGCCAGTGCCATCCTCAACGACAGCCTTGGTGCGGCCAGGCACCAACAGATTGCCCCTTCACCCACATCTGAAGAAGTCATGCAAAGTCTTGAAGGTACACTGCCAGAAATATAGATATTGAAGTGATATACTTTGTGTGTCTTCCATACAAGGTTAATGATTTTGAGTTGAAAGATAGAAATTGTTTAAAATACAAGAAGAAGTAAAGTATATTTCAACAGGATCAAATGTTTGTCCTCTTTGACTTTTAATCACTGATTGCCAAATATAGCATCTTCAGAGAATTTTGAGGCAGCAGTGTACTATGGTTAGCTACATACAGTGCACTCCCATTATAACGAACACAGTTATAACAAAAATTGGTTACAACAGAGTAAAAATTCATGTCCCAACATTATTCGTTCTATATCTTTTCATTGTTTATTTGTTCAGTTATAATATATTTCGATATAGTGAAAGAAAACTGCTGGTCCTGAGGATTGTGTTATAATGGGAGTCCACTGTATATGACTCTGCTTCACTAAAAGCCACTGAAAAGTCACCAGATAAGATATATTTTATGTGGAATAATTTCATGATCTGAAAGGGTAGATTCTGCACTTAACTACCTCCGCCAAGGAGGAGGTTATTTTTGTTACCATTGGTTTGTTTGTCCATGTGCAAAAGTTAACAGATTTGGATGAAACTTACAGGAAAGGTTGAGAATGACACAAGTAACAAATGATTTTAGTGATCTGAGAATTTTGGGGGAATTCATGATTTTTGATATTTTGACAGGTAGGGTCAATGAACTTGGGAGTTCAAGCTGCGCATTTTTGAGGTTTTTAAATGCGCACTAAAGTGCATGCTCTTGTTTCTGCCAGGGCGAGGCGCGCCGCGCAGCTGAGGGTTTATGATGTACCAAAGGCTTCTATATAATATTGGAAAATCAGGCGATTTTCAGCATGTATACCTGTGGGTGGAAATCACTGCTCTCTATGGAAGAGCCCAAAGAGCTCTTCCCCAGTGATGGAGAGGAGACAAATCTCTTTGGGAAGAGCAAGATCACCGGTGGAAAGTAGCTGCGTGGTGGAGGTCTGCGCTCTCAGAGTGCTTTTCTAGTTCATCACTGTAATGATGTGTAACTTGGAATAATTGAATGCACCAAGCCAACTGTTAAGAAATGGAGTGATGAAAAAAAAAAACATTTAGCAATTCTCCCACAAAAAAAAAGAAACTTTAAAGTCATGTTCTTATTCAAATGCACTGAGTCTAACTTTTGTGTAGAATAAACAGATAGTCACCATAGGCCACCATTATGAAGTAATTACTAGATAGACATAACACTTGGTATGTTTCCTCATCAACAATTTTTAGTTTGGATTGTTCCAAGTATCAAAACTGCATTTGACCTCCCAAACTTCCCTCTCCTCATCCCACATATCACCATTACTCACTGTAAGATTGATGCTCCACATACATGATGTATGGTTCCTGATGAAGTGTGTGCAAACTTACACTACTGCACTTCCCTCTTGTGACAATTCTTCTAATCTATTATGCTCTGCCATTCACAGCTCCTTCTTGTCTCCATTAGCTCATTACACCATATCGATAGACACCCTCCTAACAGCTGAGATCTTATGATCAGGCTCTGGCCCTTTGACATCCTTACATACCCACTATTCATGGAGAAACTGCATTTTCTCAGTTGCATGTCTCCAACCTTGAGAACTATCCCACACCCACTTCCTAGAAACCTTTCCACAAACTCTGATGTTCAGTTGAATAGAATACATCAATGATGGGGGAATTTCCCTATGCATACCATGTATGAAATGTGAATTGAGCAAATGCTGGAAGATTGGTGATGCACTTAGTAAAAGTTTGAGAAAGAATACTCGTAGACAATTTACTCAAAAGTTGTGATATTTCAAGTTTCGAAGTGATATGAAGTGTTAATGGATACGAAAGATGTAGTAGGGTATGAACACAAGTGAAAAGTTGTACTCAACATTGTTTTAATTTCCACTCAACACTGTCTAACCTCTATGTGCACAACAGGCTTCTCTGAAAGACATTCCATTGTAACCCTTTTCCAAATGTTTGCAGATGAGTGGGATATGAATGAGCATGAAAGAAGGCGCATATCCGTGTCTCGGCTGCATCATACCAGTGTTGGATTTGATTCTGTCGATGCTGATCATTCCAACCACGACGTCTGGGCTCATCTCCTCGCCTCAGGCTATGATGGCGGTAGACAAGGAAATAGCACAAATGTGAGATTCTGCAATTTTCATAATATATTTCTCTTCATGGATACAAATTTACATGTATGCGACCCTGCATCAGAAAACCAACAAAAAGTCACCAAACATGGATTTTTAGTTATTAAAGTGCATATTCTGAAGGACCAGACTCTAAGATTTAAAATGACCCATTGATTACTCAATTCAAATGGACTCCCCTACCCTAACTAAGTTTAAAAACACACACACACACTCATACTGGATAAGTGTGAACTGAGAAAAAAAAAAGGCTCTGAAGTACAGGGTCAAGTTGAGCACTTATCTTTAACAGGCCGTGCTAGCCATGTGATGAATTGGACAAAAACAGGATGTAGACCACCATACCAACAACAATGAGGGAAAACCACATTCTGTCCTGTTATCAATGCCAACATTCAAGGCAGTAGCATTTATCATTTCAAAAGCTATTAGAGCTGAAAGTGAAGAGTGTAAAGGATTTCTAACAAAAGAAAAGCAGCCTCTAAAGTAAGACATACCTAATCACACTATTCTTCTGAAAAGGGTTGTAGAAAAACTGCTGAAAACACACTTTCCCATTCATTTTATGATCCCAAACTTAAATATACTAGAAAACGAACAGCTCTTTCATAAAACATTATAAAATCAAGATTGATTCGGTTGCCCTGTTTCATCTTTTTTTGAGTCCTCTCATTAAATCAATTGATGTGACTTTTAGTTGGTTTTGTAATGGACTGTCACAATTATTAGAATTGAAGCTTATTCCACAAGTCCATAAGCCATCACAAACAACTTTTGAAAAACACCCAAACTCTAGGAGTTGATGCATCTGTGAAATATTTCCAGACCTACGTGCCAGAAAACCAAGAACCCACTAAAATTCTTTTTGGGCTTTGTGATGCAGTTTTTACAATCAGCTGGGTGTGGAAGTCATTTCCTCTCCCATCATAAACTTGCTCAGAAACTCTGTACTAAATTCCATCCTTTTGTGGTGTAGGAACATGTCCATAAATTTAATGTCAGCAAACATCAAGACTTCACAACACAATTGCACTTGAAGGCTTTAAAGTTTTCAGTGTGCCAATTGAGTAACATTACATTGATTTCTTTGTTACCACAAAAGAGAGAGAGCGAAAAAAAAAGTGTGAAATGGTTTAAAGCACTGTTGTAAAAATTGATGATGGATGCTGCACCATTCAATAGTTTAGTGACTACACCATTCCGCAATGGAGTGAGTAGATCACGAGTCACAAATGCAGAGGATCTAGTGCACAGCAAGATAACTTAAGAGCAAATCTATTCAAAGTAATAAATCAGTCATGTGATAAAAGGAGATTTAGAGTTTACCTTAGGACAAATCCTGGTAACACAGTGCAACTTGTCAGGTTTGAGGTTGATGTATTGCTGTGTCAAAGTCTAGTCCATTAAAGGACAAGTTCACCTTCATAGACATGTGGGTTGAGTGAATGCAGCAATATTAGTAGAACACATCAGTGAGAGTTTGAGCAAAATCGGACAATCCGTTAAAAAGTTATGAATTTTTGAAGTTTCTGCTCAGTCACGGCTAGATGAAAAGACTACTATAGCTTGTGATGTCACATGAGTACAACGATATAAAGAAAAAATAAAGAAAATTCAACATATTTCCATTTTTCTCGCATAACAAAAGAACACTCGACTTCTCTCTTTCAGAAGGCAGGGGGAATAATATTACCCTTAACATACGTCAAAAACAAGTCGAAGAAATGTGCACTTTATTCAAAAAGTAAAGTTTTGTGAAATTCTCTTTTTATTTTCCTTATATAGTTGTACGCATGTGACATCATACACTGTAGTAGTCTTCTCTTCCAGCAGTGACTGCGCAGATACTTAAAATATTCGTAACTTTTGAATGGATTGTCCAATTTTCCTCAAACTTTCACTGATGTGTTCTACTAATATTGCTGCATTCTCTCAATCCTTGTGTATATGAAGGTGGACTTGTCCTTTAATATCTGCAGGGTTTGTCCAAAAAAAAAAAAATGTTTGAAGCATGGAAATAACCTTAAGTTTGTATGATTACAGCGATGATGGCAAATCTATCTTGAAATAAGAATTTCTTAAATCTACGAATATTATGTGGATGGCTTACAATAGAATACTGTAAATCGACATACCGTATAAGATGTCACAGTGTATGCATTATCTTTCAACCCATTGAGGACGAGTCCTGAGTATACATGTACTCGGGCAAGTGCATTAAAGGGAAATGGGTATTGTAGTGAAATCTGTCCATCCTCAACGGTTTAAGAAAAGTCACACTCATATTTATCAATCTGTTAATATTTTGAGTGAATTGTGGCAGACATGCCAAATGACTGATTATAATCAAAATGAACATTTGGGTAGTGGATCCTGCAGGATCCTGCAAGGTATAATTTTGATGCAACGCCTAAACCTTATACATTATTTCATCATCATCCTAACTTCAGGCACGCAGTGAGTTTCAGTCCCGGATCGCCAATGCTGATGGTGTCAAAATCTTGGAAAACAAAGATATTCTGGAGAAGTACTGGAGACTACAGGTAAATTCTGCCATAGTGATTTGCTGGAATTGAGGTATTCCTATGATTAGTAATGATTAATAATGTATACAGTCAAATTTTGCTACAAAAACCACACACAGGACATATAAAATGTATATATTATAGTCATTTGTGGACATGTGATCTTATTAGACAAGTTTGGTGCAAAAATAATTTTGTAGTGATATTTGTAATGCTCCAATCAACATAATTACCACACTGCTACATACAGCTTATAAATACACAGGTCTTTAGAAAGTCATCAACATATATTTCTAAAAGAAGAGTAATGGATGATGCCTGTGACCTTTTGCACTGTATTATTAGAAATCTGACATCATTTACTTCTTGAAAATTCAAGATAGATTCTTATAATGAATTTAATTGGCATTCACATTGAAACTGTGTGTTTGGCATTAGTAAGCCTTTTTGTCACTCTTTCACTTTCATAAAATTGGCTGTGACTTTGTGTTTAGATGTTGTATTTGTTGTTTTTGTTTTTGCTCTATACTATTTTTAATATTATAAATTATCATTTATTATTTCATCTCAGTATGGCATCATGTAGGATCAACTATGTTGGCCTATGCATTGCCACTACAGCTGTACTGTATCTCTTGTTTGTTGTTTTTTTACTAAAGCACACATGTGACCTGTGCTGTGTATCATGTGATCGAGCTTAGTCGTGGTTATTTGTTTGCCTGTTTGTTTTTCATGTCTAAATTTGTCAAAAACAGAGTACAACCGTGTCCAATCTTCTTGTGAAACAGTTGAACAAAGATGTGCCAGAAAAACATACACTGAAAAAAAAAATGAACAAAGAAAGTATGGCAAAATAATCCGTGTTTCAGAAAGAATTCACTACATATTGTAAATCTCACTTGCTGAAGTTGATGGTTACAAGTGACCCAAGAAAGCATGCAAATATAGATGCGTGTATTAGTTGTCATAATGTGTCAGTGATAGCAGTGTATACAATCAGTCTGGTCTAGTTTCAATGGACATATTGTATGTGCGGTACTTCAGTAATTTTTACCTAGCCAAGGATGTACAATCTTAGTTTTCATTGATAATTACCACCGCCAAGTATGTTTTCGTTACCGTTGGTTTGTGTGTTCATTCGTTCGTTCATTAGATAGTTACAGTGTAGTTTGTCCGTGTGCAAAATAACTCAAAAAGTAGTCAACGGATTGGGATGAACTTGCAGGAAAGGTTGAGAATGACACAAGTACCAAACGATTAACTTTTGGTAGTGATCCGAGAATTTTGGGGGAATTTATGAAGGATTTTTTATATTTTGGCAGGTAGGGTCAATGAACTTGGGAGTTCAGGCTGCATGTACAGTATTTGAGGTTTGCATGCGCGCACTAAAGTGCATGCTCTAGTTTCTGCTAGGGCGAGGCGCGCCGTGCAGCTGAGGGTTTATGATGTAACAAAGGCTTCTATAATGGGAAATCGGGCGACTTTCAGCACACTATAAACACTTTCAGCATGGTGTCTAGTACGTATGGGTGGAAATCACTGATATCACTATGGAAGAACAAGATCAGTGGTGGAAATGAGCTGCATGCTTGGCGGAGGTCTGTGCTCTCAGAGTGCTTCTCTAGTTGAATATTTTTTACTTTGATACAATGTTTATCTTTTACTTTTGGAATTCATATGTGAGGCACGTTCAGCCATGAGACATGTTAGTAATGCAGTGTACTTTAATGATATAGGCCACCATATACACATATATGTATGACAATTTTTTTTTTTCATGATGAGACATAGTTATGTTTTATCACTAGTGCTTAAATTGAGAAATTTGTGGAAAATAAGAGGATTTGAAGAGACACCAGATTTACTTTAAAACATGGGATGTATCACCTGACCATGCAGTACTCACCATGGACCATCACACACACTCACACACATACTTAATTTCTCAGTTGGATTCCTCTGTTTAACTATAAGTCTCCATCAATGCTTTGTTAGTTTCTGAAAGCCTAGTATATAAAGAATGATTTTTTTTTAATTTTTTTTTTTACAGTTAAATGGGGTGAAGATTTGCTGGTCACCTCTGATTACATAATTTGTCAATTCCAGTCTTATTTTAAATACACATACAATGTAGTTTCATACCAGTCAGGCATTACTTTTTGAGACTTATTTAGGAAAAGCAGGATTCTCAATAATACCCTGAATGAAAAAAATGCATGACTGTTCGCATGGATTGGGTATCCTCTGCGTGAATGTTAGTTAACCTTTCACCTGTGAACTCTGACCCCCCATATATAATTCCAGTGCCAACTGCGAAACACCTCGCACTGCATCCAGCGCTGGCTCCTGAGTTGGAGTGTGCTCCTCATCTTCTGGAGCGTGGTGTACCTGGGGTATCCTCTACGTAATGGGGGATTGGGGGGATTGGGGGATTGGCTATCCTCTGCGTGAATGTTAGTTAACCTTTCACCTGTGAACTCTTGACCTCTTTATATGATTCCAGTGCCGGCTTCGAACCACCTTGCACTGCATCCAGCACCGGCTACTGAGTTGGATTGTGCTTCTCATCTTCTGGAGCGTGGCGAACCTGGGGTATCCTCTGCATGATTGGGGATTGGGGGATTGGGTATCCTCTGCGTGAATGTTAGTTAACCTTTTACCTGTGAACTCTGACCCCCTCATATCATGTCAGTGCCGGCTGCGAACCACCTCGCACTGCATCCAGCGCTGGCTCCTGAGTTGGATAGTGCTTCTCATCTTCTGGAGCGTGGTGTACCTGTTATACTGGATCAGCCATGAGGCGTCCATCATCGACATGTTCCTCTTCCTCCTCCCCCTGGCCATCCTACCACTCCTTTGTGCCGGTCCTACCGAGGTCAACGGGGAGGGTCACAAGGTCCCAAAGGTGAGCTGCGGTGCTGACCCTCTGTTGTCAAGCCAGATATTGTAATCTGTTTTAATTGTAAATGTCCCTGTATTTGTGGTTTTCAGTTTGCCTTTCCATGGGGATGCCTTGAACTTCTGTGAGTCATGTTATTTTATTATGTCTAAGTTAGATCTTTGATTTTAGAAATAGATTATACACGTATCCTGCTCCTTTAGATAAAGTTCATGTTAAGGTAGCAATACCCCCTTGAGCATGTATCAAAATAAAATCATTTTTTAATGCATTTTTTACAACAATTGACCACCCAAGCCTGGCATAACATATTACCTTATAACTAAGTAATCCATACAAAGTCTAAATTACGATGGTCACATGACCCGTTGCTATGGTAATGGCGGCCATCTTGGATGGTCAATTTTGGTACATAGAGAATTTGAAAATCAAATATCTCAAAAACTGTTAATGATAAACTGTTGGAATAAAAAGTATATTAAAGCTTGATACTTTCTCTATGAAATGAACCAAAATCAGGTAATTTGAACACCCTATAATAGATGAAGTATGAAATGATGAATGATTTAATGAAACTCATAATTATGACTTTAAAAAAATCAAAAAAATACAAAGAATCATAGTTTAAGCAAGATTTTGGTTCACTTCACAGGACATAACATAAGAATCACTTTGGCCAAGTTCCAAGATTCTAGCCCCTGTAGTTATTTGAGATATGTTTGTGGAGGCTCGGCCATATTGCCGAAATCATGTTTTTAAGATATCATCACTTAAAGTTTTTAGTATTCAAAATCAATACACAAAATTGGGGAAATGAACTAATAATTGGGTAAATTACTTTAATTGTGACCCTGCACCTCAAAAGAAACAAAAAGTCGCCAGACATGAATTTTTAGTTAAGACCATACTCTGAAAGAGCAGACTTTAAGCTTTAAAATGATGTATAACTCAAATCAAATGGACTCTCCTAACCTATCTAAATATTGGAAAGAAAGCACACACTCAGGAAAATGTGGCAAAAAAAAACCTGTTGAAAACTGCTTATCCAATAAAGGCGAGCCAATGGAGTAAAATGGAGTCAAAAGGGGCCTGAGCTTTCGATCCTAGCAGAATCTTCGTCAGAGGCAAAATGACAAACAAGCAGGGAAAGCAATCACATATAAGGACTTCACGCAAGAACAGACAGGTACAGGCTGGTTACACAGAACAAAGAAAACAAAGGAGAGGGTGGGCGTTCATGGGCAAGGAGCCCAACAGGTAAAGAGAGGGGGGATTAGAGCAGGAGGGTGGACAGACAAGGGGCAGAGGAGAGTGGACAGACAAAAGGCAGAGGAGGGTCAGTGGTGATCAAGAGGATCAAGGGGGCAACCAATGTAGGAAAAGGATGAATAGGGAGGCAACATCAAAGAAGATAAGGAACACTAGAGGGATAAAGAAAGGGAAAGAGTGAAAAAGCCAACACCAAGGGGAAGGGGGGGGGGGGGGGGGGGGGCTGAGCAAACAGTGAACCCTGAAAGGAGTACCAGGAGGAGGCAGCAAAAGGAAGTAATCAAATAAATCAAAGTATATATACACACAGTAATGATAATGATAATTGAAGTAACAATAATGAAAAAGATATTGATAAAAGAAATGAAATAAAATACATATGAAAAAATTGGGGGAAAGAAGATTGTATACAATGTACACTGTATGTGGATAGGCAGGCAAGGCATAGTAAGCACAAGTAAGTATAAACCAACAAAACCAAGTGCGTGTATGTTTACAGTACCATTGTAGGTAGAAAAGGGCTGTATAAAAGAGACTCGGACTAGAGGAAGGGATTAATTGGGAATAAACAGGTCTGCAAATAGAAAAAGCGCAAAGAAAGAACAAAATGAAATTCAAAAATGAAAAAGAGAATAACAATAATAATAAAAATAAAAAGGAATAAAAGGTGGTTAGTCATTTCCCTCCTGGATGTTGAGGCCATGGGGTTGGATAGTGTGAAGACGTCTCATCCAGAGCTTCTCTCTGCTGGTTCTGACTGTGTCTGGACGAGTGCCTAAAGATTCAATGCCCTGTAGAGTCATATCAGTGATGGAATGATCAGGTAGATTGAAATGGTGGCCCACTGGAGTGTCGAGCTTGGCTGTGTTGACAGTAGATCTGTGTCCATAGAAGCGTCTTTTGAGTGTTGTCTTGGTTTCCCCAACATACTGGATTCTGCAAACTCTGCAAGTGATGAGATACACAACATTAGTGGTAGTACAAGTGATGTTTCCCTTTGTGTGGTGAGAGAGGCCGGTAGAGTTGCTGGTGAAAGAGTCACTCTGGTGGATGTGTATGCTACAAATGATGCACCTACTGGCTGAACATTTGAATGTGCCATGCTGTAAAGGAGAAGAATTGTCAGTGAGGGAGGGTACTTCAGCACGGTCGATGAGATCCTTGAGGTTATGGGGGCGTCGGTATGCCAGGATGGGAGTATCTGGGACGGCCTGTAAGAGACGATCAGAGGTACAGCATGAAGGATATGGTGGTTATCACGAAGGATATTGTGGAGAGAGGGTAGATTGGGATGGAAAGTGGTCACCAGGGGTATTCTGTCACTGATGTCCTGCTTGTTGGATTTCGGTTTGAGAACTTCAGATCTGGGGAGAGAACGAACTTTGTTGATGGCTTGTTGAAGTCTCCTGGTACCGTAGCCCCTGGCTGCGAGATGTCTCTTCAGGTTCCTGGCATGGAAAGAAAACTCAGAATCCTCAGAGCAGATACGGCGAAGTCTGAGGGCTTGGCTGTAGGGGATACTGGTTTTGCAGTGGCGGGGATGGCAGCTGGCTGAGTGAAGGTACTGATGGGTAACTGTGGGTTTAGTGTAGAGAATGGTGGTGACATGGTTAGACTCCTTCCTAACGGTGACATCAAGGAAGTTGGTCTCTTCTTGGGAGAAATCAGAAGTGAATTTGATGGTTCGGTGGAAATAATTGATGTGGTCAATGAAATGATGGAGGCTTTCTTCCTCCCTGGTCCAGATGAAGAAGATGTCATCGATGTAGCGCCACCAAATCCATGGACGACAGGGGGCTGAATCTAGCATCTGCTGCTCTAGCTTGGTCATGAAGAGACAGGCGAAGGAGGGAGCCATCCTGGTACCCATAGCTGTGCCAGATACCTGTAGGTAGTGCTTGTCCATGAATGTGAAGTTGTTTTTCATCAGTACATGTGACATGAGGGATTTGATGTGAGATATGGGGGGGGGGGGGGGGGGGGTTGGAATGGCCGCTGCAAGTCAAAGCCTCACAGGAGGCTAGAATACCTTCATCGTGGGGAATGTTGGTGTAGAGAGAGGAGACGTCGAAAGTACCGATGATTGCTGTCTCGGGTATCTGGTCCTTGATGTCATCGAGTTTCCTGAGAAAGTCTGGTGTGTCATGAATGTAGGAGGGTCGAGTGAGACAAGGGGTTTAATGTGGTGATCAACAAAGAGGGAGATGTTCTCTGTTGGGGAACCATTTCCAGAGAGGATGGGACGACCGGGATTGCTAGGTTTGTGGATCTTGGGGAGCAGATAGAATCGGGCAGGTTTGGCATTAACGGGGGAAAGAAATTTGTGAGCCTTCTTGGTGAGGTGTTCATGTTCCTTCATGTCATCGAGTGTCGACTGGATCTGTTGGGAGAAATTATTGGTGGGATCAAAGTCAAGAAGTGTGTAGTGGGAAGGATTGCGGAGATGTTTCATGGCTTCATCGATGTACTGCTGGCGGTCCATTACTACAACAGCTGATCCTTTGTCTGCGGGCTTGATGATGATGTCAGACCTGTTTTTGAGAGATGAGAGAGCCTGGCGTTCTTCCTTTGGGAGATTGTCATGTGATGCAATGTCGAGGGTATCTGCGGAGTGAACTTGAGATGAGACAGCTTCGATGTACGTTTCCAGGGAGGGAACTCTATTCTTGGGGGGAATCCATGAGCTTTTTTGATGAAAGGGCTCAGGAGCAGAATTGGGTTCATCAAGAAAAAATTCTTTGAGGCGTAACCTGCAGTAGAAAGTAGAGAGGTCTTGGCTGAGTGCTATCTGATCAACCTTGGGTGGAGTGGGGCAAAACTTGAGACCTTTTGAGAGAAGAGACGTTTCTGCTTGAGAAAGGGGAGAAGAAGAAAGGTTAATGACAGAAGTGGCGGATACATCAGTGGGTGTGGTGTGTCGCCTGAATCTGTTAGACCCTTGATGTTTCTTCGTGATGTTGCCTATTTTCTTGTTCCTGCGAGCAGTGAGGTCAGACACATGTTTTGAGAGACCAGATTCAATTTCATCATTGTATTTGAGCCATTGGGTGTCGGTGCAGCAAGAGCGAAGTTCACTCTCCAGTCTGTCGATGTCAGCTGAAAAGGAAGTGAGAGAGGCGGCACACTGTTCAGAGAGAATGTTAATCAAACGGATGGAAGCTCCACGTAGAGTCTGGTTCCAGCGTTTCCGTAGTTCAGGTGAGAGTGTTCCAAGAGCTGGAGTGCAGTGGAGTTGGAGGCCTGTGGGTATCATGCGGTTAAGGGAGTAGAATCTGTAATTATCCTGGTGAAATGAGAATCTGAGGGCCTTGAGCTTGGTTTTCCTCAGTTGATGAAAGAGAGGTAGATGGTTAGCCATGGTAGGCAGGGGACAGAGAAGAACAATGATAGCCAAACAAGGGAAGGAGAAATACATAACCTGTCAGAATTGAGGGAAATTCAAAAAAGGGAGCAAGATTGACCTGTAAGGCGAACAAATCAAAGGGAAAAGGGTAAGTACAGTCGGTCAATGTACAGCTAGGCCAACCTGTGCTAAGCAGAAAAGTGAGTGAAGAGAAATGATAAAGGGAAATGATACAAGCTCAGAGATAAAGGCACAGAACTGAAGAGAAAAGTAACAGGGACGGAGACAAGAAGGAAGAAAGAAATACGATACAAACAAACAAATACAATACTGTGGAAACAAAGATACTGCAAGTTGAGAAGTGGGAGGGAAACATAAAAGCAGGGCTAGGAAGGAGACTGAACTGGAACAAAGCAATAAAACAATTAAAACAAAACAGAACAGAGAAGACAAAGAGGATAAGGAGGATCACGTGGGCGTGATGCAACAGCAGAGAATGAACTAAATGTGGCAAAAAAAAAACTGCTGAAAACTGCTTATCCAATAAAGGCGAGCCAATGGAGTAAAATGGAGTCAAAAGGGGCCTGAGGAAAAGTGTGAACTGAGAAAAGAGGCTCTGAAGTACAGTGTCTATTCAAGCACTTAATCTTTACCAAACCGTGCTGGCTGTGCAATGAATATGACAAAAAACAGGAAGCAAACCATCAGAGTAACAACAATGAAGGGATTATCAGATTAAACTGAAATTAAGCATGCCTCATTAACACATTCTGTCCATAATTAATGCCAACTTTTAAAGCGGTAGCACTATTCTTTCAAAAGTGATTAGAGTTGAAAGTGAAGAGTGTGGACAAGGTTTTTTAGAAATGAAAAAGGGATTCTAAAGACACACCTAATCACACTATTCTCCCAAAAATGTTCGAGATAAACTGCTAAAAAAAAAACACTTTCCTGCCCGTTTTATGATACCAAATTTTAGTATAATGTAAAAGAAGACCCGCTGTTTCAGAAAATATGAAAAAGTCAAGTTCAGCTAGGTTGACCCATTTCACTTATTTTCAGTCCTCACACAAAATCAGTGTGCGCGACTTTATGTTCGTTTTGAGGTGCACGGTCACAATTTATAAGTTTTTAAGAGCAAATTAATGCATTTTGTGCACTTATTATTCAATGAGGACATAATGTAGCATACTAATGCACAAACCATCAAAACATAATTAATTCCAGAGGTAATATGACATGGTCACATGACCCGTTGCTATGGCAATGGCGGCCATCTTGGAACCTAATTTTTTGTGCAAGAAATGCTTGCCGATCAAATGTGACCCGCTACAACAAAATGATCCTAAAGTCGGGCGAGGTCGATTATTTGAAAATTGCATGATATGATTCCCTAATCTTTCTGCTTTAAGTTGATATATAACACATTTTATAAAAATAATCGGCTGCGGAGATATCGATGTTTAAAAGAGAGCATGTCGAGACGTCTGGAAAATCACTGTTTTGAGAAAAGCGCCCTAAAAGTCTTCCTTTCGACGCAATCGCGATCAAGGGACACGCAAGTCAGTTTTCATCTCTGGACAATAGAAGGTAAGCCCTAGCAACCCCCGAAGAGTTCATTCAAGCACATCAGCGTCGGCGGTCTCCTCACCAACCAATCAGTGACCAGGATGTGAGAAGCGGCTGAGCATAGCGCACCCCGCCCGCACGCACCAGTCGACTGGGCAGTGTGCAAGCTTCATGCTTCGGTTAGCAGCAAGCAGCAAACTGACCAATGAGATCACTCTGGTTGTTGTTAGGGGCGGAACCTATCTGTGGCGGTCAATCCAAATTTTCGAACCAGTTTCTGCTTCGTTGAAACGCCAAAAAACATGGCTCAAAAAAACCCTATTTTTTGGTCTTTCCGTTCACCATTTTGCTTCAAAATTTCAACAGATGATAGAAGACATGTTAGACTCCAATAATATATCAAAATCAGAAAATCGTAAGTTTTGGCCAATTTTAATGCTCTGACTTCAAACTCGATTTTCACGGCTTCGACCGTGCGCGACTTTAGGACCTTTTTGTTGTAGCGGGTCACAAATATCTAAAAAACTTTACATGATAAATTGCTGGAATAAAAAGCATTTTTAACATTAAAAATGTCTTTGCAAACTAAATTCACAATCAAATAATTTGTACAATTTTTAGGTATGCTAAATGTCTGTTGTGTAGAAGTACTTGGAACATCATTCTGATCCATTTTTTGGTCCTCAATTTCAAATGTAATTTCTGCAGGTTTTTTCATGGGAGCTGCCATTTTGATTGGTAATAAAGTGATGTAATAGGGCAGCAGAGCTATTTCACACACAGCCTTGTTAGGCTGGGCCAAGGGGGTGGGGATGTGATGGTTAGTAGATCAAAAAGACGTTGAAATATGTTTCAAAAATTGGTTAAAATCCACTTCTGGTTTACTTCCGGGTTCATTATGATATTGAATTAACCATCATATTTTAATTTTCTATAAACATTTCCTCATGAAATTAGGTAAAATCATTTTGGTATTTCATTATCTAGATACCAAAATGTTGTTTAAAGCAAAAATCTCATTTTTCATTTTTGCAACCCCTCAAGGGGGTATTGCTACCTTATTTTTTTCTGAAAAATAGAACAATGTTTGTACACATACAAAAACTAAAGAATAATGATTGGACTCATACAAAAACCTTGCTGATAAGGAGAGGAAAAACATATGATTGTATTATAGCAGGAACATTTCTTAAAACTTTTCTTGGGAGGCAAATAAAACTTGACAATATTTGCATACAAATTCAATGGAGAATTGCTCAACACATTAATTACTCAGAGTTGCCAATTTGTCTTAGTCTTAGACTGTACATTAAGTACAACTCCTAATCTTTTTTTTTTTACTGTGTCCCAATCATTTTCCAGATTTGAGTAAAAAGCATGTTTTCCTAATTTTCACTGTTTTTCACTATATTTTGTCTTATTTTACTGTCTTCCTACAAAGCAACATAATATTGGGTTGAAATTTCCCTCTAACACAAATAGAAAAGATTTTTAGAAGCTTTGCAGATGTTGAAAATGTTTGTGTCACTGCAAGTTACATTTTTATTATTTTTTGTTTCTTTCTTTGTTTCTTTCTTTTATTATTGTTGCTATCAACCTATTCCCATCACCTTACTTGTAAAAACAGGTGGCAAGCCACATTCAAGATATGGCCTCAGATACTGAACTTTCCACCTACTAAATGCATTTTTTTACTCTTTTCTTTTTCTACTCTACACTACAGAGCATCTGCCCAACAGAGGAGAGGTTGAAAGTCATTTCATTCATCAAGCAGTCACCGCTGTCCTTAACAGTGAGTCTTTGTATTCATTCTTCACTGAATTAAGTTTGTAGTCAGTTTATTGGTCTGATTATTCCTCCATTGTGAAGCTTTTTTTTTTTCAGAGAGAGAGAGAGAATCTGTTTCTTTTTCTTCTTATTTCTAGTAGATTACATTATTTTTTGCAGAAAGGGATTTCTGTAATTTTTCCGTGGACCCCTACATGCATTGATACATATACTGGTCCATAGACTGAATTATTACCTACACGAGGGAGTTTTGCAAGGCAATTCCAGTTGTTATTTTGCAGGGTTAAAGGTCAGGAGTTGTTATTTTGCAGGGTTAGAGGTCAGCAGTAAATATGCTTTTCGCCGCGTCGCTGCGTGTCGGTTACACACACCGCACCATACACAAAACAATGTGTGCAAACAGTGCAGTCTTCCGGTTTGGGGAGGTTGGAAGAGAGAGAGAGTGGAATCTCTCTCCCCACCTCCCTACTTTAAACGTAAACATTCCGATCGACCACGAAAAGAAAACTTTCCACGACGTTCAGGGTGTCAGTTACACGCACCGCAGAAGAACGCTGATAAATCAGCTCATACAAGATCGACCACTTACAGCAGCACTAGGCAATGACTAGTCCATTTGTGCTCAGTAATTGCACAGTGACCATCAGTTTTACAACTCTCCAGCTTTAAAACATAGAAGTAAAAATAAAGTGTGTGTAAGAGCGTTCAGTAGTTTGAAGTTTGCCTGTTACAACTTCATATGTATCTTTGAAGTTGGAGTTGAATAATATACATTGATGAACAATTTTGCAATTATTCAACATGTTGATGGTCTACAGGTAGTCAAATGTGGCTTGATCTGTATCAGTGTATAGCCGTATTCACATATTTTCTTAATTTACCTAAGGGATAGGTAATAATTATGATATTGACTGGCCTTTCTTTCGGGAGGTACATGTACCAGATAAATATTGCCCGCACTGAAAACATATTGCCCTCGTCTTCGACTCGGGCAATATGCTTTCAGTTTGGGCAATATTTTCTGGTACCTCCCTCAGGGCCAGTCAATATTATATAAATATGTGCAAGTAAGACATATTTTTGTGTTTATCAGACCAGGTACTGCCAGCTAAGATAACTAGATGTATGTCTGCGAAAACACAATTCTTTTTGAGCAGTTGCAGAAGTATATTGTCTGTTATGTGACCTTGGATGTTAATGCATGAAGTGTGTGTTCTAACAACTGTCTGATTGATGTGGTGTGTATCATAAATTATTGTTAAAGGGAAACAATAATTCAATGCTGTAATAATAGAGGGTGCGGCCAAATAAAAGGTATGGCAGGGGTCATTGCCATAATTATTGAATAGTAATACACATTCCTTCTTTTGTGTGTGTGTGTGTGTGTGTGTGTGTGTTTTGGTGTATTGTGGATGTGCCAACATGTGGTTTTTAGGGTGTATCCTATGTGGTAGGCATTATAGTGATTGTACAATGGGTTTCCACTTTTACAGGGGTGTCATACCTTTAGAAGAACAAAAAGGGTCAGTTAATACAGAAGTGCAATCTTAAAGTACATGTACCAACATTCAATTGCAGGAATTCCTTTGTCATTACAAACGTAAAGTCTGTTTACTCGTGGTCTATTCAGCCTGTGGAATGTTTGCATATATATGTGTACTTCCTGTTCTTGTCAATTCATACATTACGTTTTTATGTACATTTCTGATTGTGTTTGTCTGATATTTTTTTTTTCCTCACAAAGGTATTTGATTGCCTGAGGAAATGCCCGTGGAGGAAGTATCATGAATTTTGTAGAATAATTTGTGTGTGTGTGTGTGTGTGTGTGTGTGATAGATGATGGAATGGAAAAAATGATCATGGACAAAATATTCAAAAAGAAAATAGAAAAAATGTTAAACTACAGCAATAGAATGTAGGATGTTTGCAAAATTTTAGGCGTGCCTCTTTTGATAAAGGGAGAATTTAGTCTGGAATGTCAGGTATGATTTCTATGCCTCCACCACGAAGTGGTGCCGGAGGCATTATGTTTTCGGATTGTCCGTCCGTCCGTCCGTAATGAATTTTGTGGATAGCGTTACTAAAAAATCTTTAGAGGTATCCTAATGAAACTTGGCATGTGTGTGTATTAATGAAGTTGTGCCTATCAACTTTTGGATGCACATGCTCAAGGTCAAAGGTCAAAAGGTTAAGGTCAAATACATAAAATTTCACTGTTTCCACCATATCTATGCAATGCGTGAAGATAATTTCTTGAAACTTAGTGTATACATGTATTACCCAATTAAGATTCTCTGGTGAAAGTTTGGGGTCATGAGGTCAAAGGTCAAATAAAAATAAAAATATTAAAACCTCAATTTTTTCTCCGTACCTTGAAAATTGTTCAAGGTATCTTCATGGAACATAGTATATATACATGTACTGACTGGCAGTGATTATCTAGAGAATTTAGGGTTCATGGGGTCAAAGGTCAGGAGTCAAAAGTCAAGGGCAACACTTCACAATTTTACTATTTCCCTCATATTTATGCAATGCCAGCAGAATTATTATTTTTTTTTACACTTGGCATATGAAGTATAACCTAATAGAGATTCTCTGGATACTTTCTTTTTTTTTCTTTTTTTGTCTGCCTCAAAGGTCAAAAGGTCAAAGATCAAGGAAAAGTGCTGAACTAACTTTTTCCTCCATATCTCGGAAGTGGCTCAAGTTATCTTGAAACTTACTACATATTTATGCATGTTCTGCCTGACAGTGATTATGAATTTTAGGGTCAAAGGCCAGATGAAAATGGTAACAATGTACTTTCAATACAGAAATTGCACTTTTTCTCTGTACCTTGAAAATTACTCAATGCATAAACTTATGAATGGATCAAAGTCAAGTAAAAGTCCTTAAATCCCCAAATACATGCTCTCCTATTCATCCAATTAAACCTCGGTCAAGGAAGGTGAACATTCAACACATTTGTGACAAACTTGTCATTTTGATATTTTGCCAATTTTGTGAAAATGTAATCACACATTGTCCACGTGTACTATAGACCTGTAGGAGAATCATGCATTATGGCGGAGGCATACCAGTTGCCTTAGCGACATTTCTAGTTAAGTTTGGATCAGGGCATTAAGCATGATCTAAGTGTGTGTGTGTGTGTGTGAGAGAGAGAGTGTGTGTGTATAACATGTGTGTGAGAGAGAGAGTGTGTGTGTATGTGTGTGACACAGCAGGGGATTTCAGTGTCTGGAAAATTTGCCAGTGACCGGGAAGATAAGAGGGAAAGAGGAACAGAGGGAGGAAACAGATGTCTGGGACGACAAATGTAAATGCTTGGATAACAGCGGGAAGCAGAGTCACGGTTACGTAGTACAAGTATGAGATCAAAAAGTGGAGCTGATTTAAAGGGCTAGAAACAAATGTTTGCGGCACACCATGATCATCTGCCTCCCTTAAAACTTAAAATGGAAAGAGAGAAAGAGAGGGTACAACTGTGTATGATTATATCCAAGGACTTGGCGACCGTGCAGTGGTTGTACTCATGTTTGCATTTCACAGTGTTGGAATGGAACAGTAAATTATTTTCTTTTGTGTGTGTGTGTGTGTTTGGTGTTTTTGTCCCGGCCGAACGAGTTCGAGCAGGGGACTATGAAACGGGCTCCGTACGTGTGTGTGTCTGTGTGTCCGTCCATCCGTCCGTCCGTCCGTCTGTGCGTCCGTGTGTGATCAAATTGTTCAATTTGCTACTTCTCTGTCATTTATGAGCCAATTTTGATTCTGTTTGCTTTAAATGATAGCACTACATGGGAGCTTTGAAACTTCTACACAGAATTTCAGTTGTGACCTTTGACCTTGACCTTTGACCTATATTGTACATTTTGCTTCAAAATGCTACTCCTTCGCCATTTCTAACCCGATTTCGATTCCGTTTGCTTAGTGTGCTGGCACTAGATGAGGGCTTCAAAACTTCTACACAGAATTTTGACCTTTGACTTCTTTGACCTTTGAACTTGATTTTTGACCTATATTGTACATTTTGCTACAAAATGCTACTCCTTCGCCATTTCTAACCCAATTTTGATTCCGTTTGCTTTATGTGATGGCACTAGGTGAGGGCTTCAAAACTTCTACACAGAATTTTGACCTTTGACCTTTGACCTTGATTTTTGACCTGTATTGTACATTTTGCTACAAAATGCTACTCCTTCGCCATTTCTAACCCAATTTCACCTCCGTTTGCTCTATGTGATGGCACTAGGTGAGGGCTTCAAAACTTCTACACAGAATTTTGACCTTTGACTTCTTTGACCTTTGACCTTGATTTTTGACCTATATTGCACATTGGCTACAAAATGCTACTCCTTCACCATTTCTAACCCGATTTCGATTCTGTTTGCTTTATGTGATGGCACTCGGTGAGGGCTTCAAAACTTCCACACAGAATTTTGACCTTTGACTTCTTTGACCTTTGACCTTGATATTTTACCTATATTGTGCATTTTGCTACTAAATGCTACTTCCGGCGGGGACATATATTGCGCACCGCGTAATTTCTACTTTTCCATGTTTTTCCTCACTTGAGTATTCACAGTTATGTGTGTTATGTCTAAAAGGGGCATAGGTTAAACCTGCAGTTGATGTTTATTTCTGAACATTGTTCCCAACCAGTAATACAATGACATTGTCCCTTTGGTATTTCCAAGGAGGTTGAAGAGATGGAGTAACAACAGAGTTATTCCCTTTGATCTATGTTCGAAGCCGGCGCTCAAAAATATTTGAAGCACGTGCCAAACAGGATCTGCCGCGCTGATACGAAGACAATTGACTTGTGTCTCATTGCATAATCACCAACCAATTTCAAAGGAAGATATGTCTTTGTGATGGTAATTACTTTTCGCTATCCCTTCTTATAAAAACTAGGCGGTACAGACACGAGGATGCGCGAACAGAAATTGAGGGAAAAATGCTGAAATGAAAGTGAAAATTACTCGATTGGGCATAAAACCTCCTTGGTATTTCATAGGGTTGAAAGACAAAAAGAAAAAAAAAACTGAAATATTTAATTTTGAGGCATTGTGAGAGCATTTTTTGCTTTTAATGTAAAACTGTTTGTGTGCCCATCCATGCACTGTAAGGAACATGCATACATTGCAAAGCTGTTTCACCAGTGTATGAGTAACATCCCAAACCTTGACTCACTGTAATGCAAAGTTTAACTCATTTGTCTCAAGGCAACAGTCTCTAATCATGAATGCCATACAGGGTGATTCAGTTAGGGAATTACCTGGATGAGTAAATAATTAATCCTAGTTTTCTGAAGGTTTCAAAGTCTCATTACTTATAAAACAAAGGATTTCTTCGCATGGAAGCAAGTCATTAGTTGGGTTGATTACCTGAGGTAGTGCATTAACCTACACAGGAAGGTTACATGAAATCAGCAGTAAGCACTGGTGACATACTGTACAAACAGTCGGTCTGCTGACCCTATGAACTCGTGCCATGGTATGTGCGGTCTCTTTCTTCCAGCATCCATGCTGTAGAAGTATACATTAGAAACAGAAAAAGTTGACCAGAAATGTTGTCATTTAGTTTGAAAAATTATCATCTTGGATTTTATTAAATTGAGGTAAATTTCTTGGGGTTCTTTTTCCAAATGGGCGATTCCACACACACACACACACAAATCTTAAAAATCATAAATCTGAGATGATTTGAAAAATATTAGGGAAAGACGCAAATTTAATATCAAATGCTAAAACTTGTCAAGTTCTTTCATTTGAGTGGTATTTTCATACAGCTGATGTTCATATAGAAATTCTTTCCTTAAAAAAACACGTATTTGGGAACTTTTTTTTCAGTTTGTTTTGTAAAATTCACAATCTTTGACTCATTATTCCATATCCATTAACACTTCAGAAATAAGACACTAATAATAGCCTTGTCTTGGATAAGAAAAGTATAAATATCGGAACTTTAAAAAGTAGACAAAGTTGTAATGTATTGTAACTCTTATCTGCGTGTGTGTCTTAACTGTGTACTAAGTTGTTTGTTGTTGTTGTTTTTTTTAAGATGGACACACACGGCGGTGTATTTTGATGTAAATTGGTTTGAAATAGCTTAGTCATCCAAAAACAAAGTAATACAAAACAATCCTAATAAAAGGTGGATCTTACCTTTTATTGGGATTGCTTTGTTTTGGATATCTCAGCAGTCTCAAAAAACAATTTTCATCAAATTAACTGTCTGAATTATGTTATTTCATATTTCATACAAGGTTTCTCATTATCTCACGTGAAGTTGGAAACCTGAAAGCCCACATCAACCAACACTATAACATCCCTTTAATGCACATTTGATGCAGAAATATTTGTCGATGTTATTGTTTTAAAAAGGAGTGACAAGGCCCGGTAAAGGTAACCCACAAGGTTGGCAAACCTAGAAAGGTCGTAACCTCCTCCATGAGACAAGTATAGACAAGTCAAATCTGTCAGTTCACCAGTTTGCTCATCACTACCGATATTACTGCAATCGAGGGATGGATTTGTGTATTACCTTACACATAAAAGTCACATGATTTCACCTAGTCAGCTTCCCCTTTTCATGGCTGAATTTCAGCAAACTGTGAGGCAAGGCAGTCTTACACACTATAAATGTCAAAGACATGTTTCAACATCTCCATGTGGTTATTCAATTTTAAAGATTGCCAAACTTTGTCCATGAACTGCATCGATGTTTGCGGGATGAAGAAACACCAAGCATGCAGAAGTTTTGAAGTTATGCTTCTAATTTCAAGATATCATACAATTGTATCACCATGCAATGTAAATGAAGCATTTTCCAAATCATTTATTCCATCATTTTTGTCTTTGAGAGAAATGAAGTATGATTTCTACTCTTTGAATTATTGCATAACAAGCATAAGTCCAGCTACATGTATAACTTTCCTGAGTATATAATAGAGCTGTACTGTATTTGTTTGTTTGTTTGTTTTGTTGTTGCTGTTGTTGTTTTGTTACACAATTTGAAACCTGTGCTTTTATGTAAAACCATGGAGCTATTTTTTTTTTTCAATCTTCATAATCAATGTTGTCAAAACATAGCCACACTTTCCTTTTTTATTTGTAAGTAATGCAAACAGAGGTTGGGATTATATTACAAGTACACTGTATGCACAAACACACAAGCTGAAAGTAATGTACATTTAGATGTAGGAAAGAAATGTTAAAAACATCAATGCAGAAGCAGCTGGCTTGTGCCTGATTTAAAAAAAAATGACACAAATTTCCCTTTTCAGTGCTGGTTTTATGCTTTAAAAGACAATTTGTCTTTACAACCAAATAGTTTAGAAATTACTGTATATGGTTTCACCTCAGTACATTTGTATCACTACGACCATTGTCACTATTCACTGAGAACATGAGAAAACTTGAACAGAACTTTTTCTCTTTTCGTATATCTTTAGAAATGTTGTATCATTGTGTTTGAGTCAAGCTCTCAGATATTAATGTTAAAGTTAACCTCAACAAGGCATGAAACTGCACTTCAGCTGTTTTGTTGGGTTTTTTTTTTTTGTCATATGACCTGGGTGTTTTCAATCGAAGGAAATGAATGAGAAGATTGGTAGTTGCTTCATTTGACTAAGTTTTAACTATTCATACCGAAGTTTGTAGTGACACTTCTCTCACAGCAGTTCCATCAAAATAAAGTGGGAACATGCATGTAGAATAAACACAATACTAGCGTGTCATTACTCAATAACAGGTTGTTGTTTAGTTGATACTGTAGGATCCACTCACCTGCCCAGCAATGAATCTTAGTGCCTGTTAATATTTGGGCGTGCGTGAATCTCATCTTTTTTTTTCTGAGACTGCAATTCTTTTAGAACGTTTTATCAGCTCTGTTTTTCAAGCGGAATTCCCAGAAGACCCGCCATATTATATGAAGAAAGATGAGATGGCTATTTTGTCCTATTGGGTGTCAAGAATAGAAGAAATCCTTTCCAAGTAGTAGTAGTTGTTGTTGTTGTTTTTGTTTTTGTTTGTTTGTTCTTTGTTCTTTTTTTTGGGGGGGGTCACTTTTCAATTTCTTTATATGTTTTTCTACTCGAATAGTAATGTGTGTAATCTTTTTTTATATTTATATTTTTTGTTGATTTTCATGATTCACAGCATACCATATTGGCATAACAATAAACAAATCACACAAAAATTAAAAAATCAAGGAAACAAATAAGAAGTAGGAAAAAGGCTGTTTCAAACAATCAATTTTATGAAAATATGAACCTAACAGACTGTTGTTTTCATTTTACAGGCTTACCTTTCTTTTCTTTCCTTTTTTTTTTGGTCTTTTCTTTGTAGAGAGGAATTGTTGAGAGAAAACCTCATCTAATCAAAATACATGTATTTACATGTATTAAGAATTCTTCAAAATGCTAAAATGTTTGACAGCTGTTTCTCTGTAATTGAAAAGAAGTGTTTTTATATCAAAATCTTATACAATCCCATATAGTGAGATTATCTTAGACCAACTCTTCTCTTCCCACACACCCTGCTGCAGCTGTTTGGCTTTGAGCTGAACTACTCCTCGGTGTTCACGACCATCGTTGCCATAGCGCTGGCCTTCGCCACCAAGATCATCCTCCAGGACGTTTCGGACACATCCTCACCGTCTGTCCATCCCTCCCTCACCACTCCAGCAAGCAACATCACGGTGGAGCTCTGATGACCTTTGACCTTGTAGAGACCTGACATAGCATGATGATATAGCATGATGATGTAGCATTAGTCTCTTTGGCGTAGAGCCACTACAGTTAGCGATTCATTTCAAATTATTGGCAAATACTTAACTATCCATTTCATTTTCGACACCATTGCCAAGTTCTAATTGAATTTTGAAGTCAGGGATAAATCAGTTTTTCCATGTAGACCGTTCCATTACTCCTCCGTGCAAAGTGAATAAATGTAACTGTGAAGAAAAAAAAGAAGAAATGAAGATACCATAAAGACCCCTGAATGCTTAAATTTACCCTTCTCTTCTATTTTGTTTGTCCCCGCCGAACGAGTTCGAGCAGGGGACTATGAAACGGGCTCCGTACGTGTGTGTGTCCGTGTGTCCGTCTGTGTCCGTCCGTCCGTGTGTCCGTGTGTCCGTGTGTGCGTCCGTGTGTGATCAAAATCTTCAATTTGCTACTTCTCTGTCATTTATGAGCCAATTTTGATTCTGTTTGCTTTATATGATAGCACTACATGGGAGCTTTGAAACTTCTACACAGAATTTCAGTCGTGACCTTTGACCTTGACCTTTGACCTATATTGTACATTTTGCTACAAAATGCTACTCCTTCGCCATTTCTAACCCGATTTCGATTCCGTTTGCTTTATGTGATGGCACTAGGTGAGGGCTTCAAAACTTCTACACAGAATTTTGACCTTTGACTTCTTTGACCTTTGACCTTGATTTTTTGACCTATATTGTACATTTTGCTACAAAATGCTACTCCTTCGCCATTTCTAACCCGATTTCGATTCCGTTTGCTTTATGTGATGGCACTAGGTGAGGGCTTCAAAACTTCTACACAGAATTTTGACCTTTGACTTCTTTGACCTTTGACCTTGATTTTTGACCTATATTGTACATTTTGCTACGAAATGCTACTCCTTCGCCATTTTTAACCCGATTTCGATTCCGTTTGCTTTATATGATGGCAGTGGCACTAGTTGAGGGCTTCAAAACTTCTACACAGAATTTTGACCTTTGACTTCTTTGACCTTTGACCTTGATTTTTGACCTATATTGTGCATTTTGCTACAGAATGCTACTCCTGCGCCATTTCTAACCCGATTTCGATTCCGTTTGCTTTATGTGATAGCACTAGGTGAGGGCTTCAAAACTTCTACACAGAATTTTGACCTTTGTCTTCTTTGACCTTTGACCTTGATTTTTGACCTATATTGTACATTGGCTACAAAATGCTACTCCTTCGCCATTTCTAACCCAATTTCGATTCCATTTGCTTTATGTGATGGCACTAGGTGAGGGCTTCAAAACTTCTACACAGAATTTTGACCTTTGACTTCTTTGACCTTTGACCTTGATTTTTTACCTATATTGCACATTTTGTTACAAAATGCTACTTCCGGCGGGGACATATGTTACGCACCACGTAATTTCTACTTTTCCTTGTTCATTCTTTTTTTCTGTTTAAATTATTTATTACAAAGGAAGTCGGGTTAGTGAGATTTTTAGAACTTCAAGAATCTAGATACTAGTACACGGATTGTGCACGTTTTCTTGACGTCAGCAGTCATCTTGCCTTATCAAGTCATTGTAAATTGCCTTATCAATTCATATCGTGCGCGTGTATGTCGGGTACCACACCTCCTATCTGTGAAATGTTACCTCATCTTGACAGTGGCATTTGATGGAAAAAAAAACATGAAAGAAAACTTTGAGCAACATTTGCAGCACCACGTATGCTGAATTGTGTTTTGATAGTGAAAAAAGAGGATTTTTTTACTGCCATGTATATAAATTTAGAACATAATGAAATTTAAAATTACGGCTCCGTATAAAATCATAATATATTTGCAGTTATGAACATTTGAGTGGTATGCAATGTACTTGCAGAAAGAAATTTCCACCCTCACTGTCGTATTAGCGAGCTTTTGATCAGCGACGAGAACGCTATGACAACGCAGCCTCCTCGGTTGGACAATGGAGACAACTGTCACGCCCATGTGCAGAGCACCATTTTTGGCCTACTCAGCGTCGTCTTAGCGTTCGCGTCGCAGATCTAAAGGTCGCTATTTGACCTGTTGTTTGTTAGAATCTGACGGATCTTTACAGTGCCTATAAAAAATGGGAATAGGTTTACATGACATCGTAAATTGAAATGAGTAACTTTTTATGTTGTCTGTGGCTATAAAGAGAACAACCAGCAAGGAATGCGAAGAAAACAAAAATAAGTATTATGACATCGACAGAATAGAATGTAAGTAATTTTCACAACGAGCATGAGAGCTGAAGGGAAATCATGATGAGCAATAACACTGACAGAATGAAATGAAAGAAACAACTTTGGAAAATGGAGGCTAGAATATCATTATATGACGAGTTGTAATCACGTGAAAACCTGGCGGTTCTTTCTGCCGCACCCTTGATACCCCTTTCTGTTTATGCGATGTTTTTGTAAGAAGTTTGATAACCTTGCATTTTTTCTGGAAGAAAAATTTTCATTCAAGACATCGCAAGAATATAACTTCAATCGAGTATCCCCAATCTATATATGACAAAGGAGTTTAGTCTTTTGTATGTAAATCAAAGTGTATCATATGTTTTGGGTTACTGTTTTTATTTCAATATAGATATTCGTTTATCTAAAGAATATGAACCTGCTGACGCCACTAATGTCACAGTCACATGAGATGTAGACGAACATTGTCTTTCTTTCCCTTTTATCAGCACAGGGTGGCCTATTCAGGGACTTAATGGGGAAAAATCATAAACACGTGATCAGCACTTTTTCCCTTCAGTCAAGCGTTTGCCCAACCTTTCCCTTGATATTTCCCAATTACTTCCATGTAGCAATCGTCTTTGATTTTATTATCTGTTGAACTGCCTCTGGCTCAAAACGATAACAAGATTGATCCTGTTTACGGCAAAACGATGACTTGAAGTATTAGAAGGGGAGTTTGGTATGTGATTTGGAGGCTCATGATGAAAATTAAAAAGCCTCAGCCACCATTAAGATGGTGTTCGCTATCAAGAAAGGTATGCATGCAGATAAAATGATTGGCCAGTTTGAGTGAAAGGTCAATGTTAAACACCTATATGATATAGTAGAGAAGGATGCATGATGTCAACTGCCTTTTTATGTATTTTGTGCCAGAGAATGACTGCAGCAACGTCATCATTAATAGAGTTTCTGCCTTTACATCCCTGCTGGAGAGAGCACAGTGTCCGACAGAGTGTTCACAGTGTGTTCGCACATTCGACTGCCGTATAATGTGAAAACGTTCACATTAATTTGATATGGTGTGAAGACTATTTTACATTATGGTGTGAGTTATTTATAGGATATTGATCTGTAGTATAGATCTCTATTCTACAGTGTATTTCACACTGAATTGATGATTCACAATGTGTTCACAGTGGCAAAACGCTCAACTTTAAGAGTATGAAGAGATTTCACACTGTGTTTACATCGTGTCCACACTCTGTTTCACATTGTGGGACATTGTGTTCTTTCCAACAGGGATACCATGTACATAAGAACGATTATCATTTTTTATTCGCATGTTTTAGTCTGTGTGCTGAAAGTTATCGCAGGGTCAATGTTTCTGTACCGTATGTTAAAGGTTTGGTGCTATGAATTCACCTCATGTGAAGAAGTTGATTAATTAATGTTTTTGTTTATTTTTATTGTTATTTTATTATTATTATTATTATTATCATTATCATTATTATTATTATTATTATTATTATTATTATTATTATTATTACATAGTATTTACCAACATTTATTGTTGGTGCACAAAAGAAAAAGTAAAAGCTTTCATAAATCTTGCCAAATTCACTGCCTTTTTTTAAACGTTTGCCTAACAGGGTCTTCCTAGTATTGAATAATATGTAGATAATATCTGTGGTGCACTCTCTTTTTAACATTTAAGTATTCTATTGGGATTTATTGAGAAACAACAGCTTTTCCAGCAAATGTATTTTGCATGTATACATAATACACATACAGTTTTACATGCTATAGGACTGTTGGAAAAAAAAAAAACAAGAGGACAGCCTAAAGATACTAACATTCTTGATTTTCCTGAGGAATGCTCATAGATAACTGCATTGCCACTCCTGTAGATCTAAATATCAAAATTACCACTTTGATATCACTGATGAATTTTCTATCTTATATGATGAATACTCATAGATATTGTAAAGTGTATTGTAGCCTCTCCAGATCAAGGCAGTGTGAACGATATGTGATATTACCAATCGTTAATCGAAAATTAATTTCCTTTAATTTTAACTGAATGAGTACCTAACGTAGATTACAGTATTTCATGTGATCGTTATTTGTGTGTAATATGAAATAATGTGTAGCAACCAAAGAGATACATTAAATATATAAATAGAAAGCTTGCACAATAACATTAATGACTTGCGTTTGTGTTATTTCATAATATTTGCCTCAATGTAACCCTCAGATTCTACTTAAAACCCTGTATCACAAAATGTCGTGAGAGTTGATTTTCCAGTTGAACGCAAGATAGTATACTACATGTATTTTAATATGTCAGGCTTCTCTGATAGCTGATTTGGTCCGCGCCCCACCCCCCCCCCCCTCTCTCTCTCTCTCTCTCTCTCTCTCTCTTTCTATTGGAAATGTCTTTAAAGGAAACCAAAACCATCGCAGATTGAGTGAAAGCAACAACTTTAGTAGAATACATTAGTGAAAATTTGAGGAAAATCGCCTTGCCTCGCCTTGGGCAATAAAACCTCCGTCGAGGTTGCATGTTCGTCACGGCCACGGTACATTGTGATCATCTTGGCCTACATTCAATAAGAACGTTTATAATGGTTGCTGGTCGTAAATTATAACGTAATAGCTATACTCATTGGCGTAAGACATGTAAGAGTTTCATGTGAAACTATACGTAGACCGAGG
Organism: Diadema antillarum; assembly: GCF_040938485.1. Lineage (NCBI taxonomy): Eukaryota > Metazoa > Echinodermata > Echinoidea > Diadematoida > Diadematidae > Diadema > Diadema antillarum. Next base: position 1,532,982 of record NW_027271581.1, on the reverse strand, counting down.
TGACTCCAGCATAGCACTATTGTTTTTGAAAACAGTATATAAGCCTATTGTATGCACCTTGAGCACTCTACAGAGTGTAAATGGCGCAATATAAGTCATAATTATGATTTGTGTGTGTTTGTATGTGTGTGTGTGTGTGTGTGTGTGTGTGTGTGATGGTCGATGCGATGTTGTGGAGGGATCACAGTGACCGTACGGAGCAGCGCAAAAGCTTTGAGAAATCATTTATACTATTTGGAGACTGTCGTCTAAAATGACGTCATTTTCCAAATAGCACACCAGAGAGTGTCAGGCACGCTAACATTCTGAAAATGTTGAAAGGGCTTAGAATAACCATGTAATTCGATTTTCATTTCTGATAGAACGCAGACTGTTGTTCCGCATTCTTATCCACTTGAAGCTTCGGGGATGAATGAAGGCTATAGTTTTGCATAGCTAGACGATGACGCAGGAATTAGTGTTGATTATTACCTATACGAGGTAGTTTTGCGAGGCAATTGCAGTTGTTATTTTGCAGGGTCAAAGGTCAGCAGTCAATGTTCGTCTCGCCACGTTGCTGCGTGTCGGTTACACACACCGTACAGTACACAAAACTAAAGCCCTTTTTACATTTGTGTTTCTTAACCCCGTACTTTTATCGTTAGTCCCGTACCAATACTTTCCAAACCACATGAATATTCATGATTACGCTGTGCACTGTACACGTACACGCACGCACCGGCAGCACTTGATTACCTCGTTTCTGATTGGTCAGTGGGGGTCGGACTTCGTCTCCGTCGCTTAGCCCCGGATTATTTTTTCGTTCTGTTTACACTCACTTGCTTGGCACCGCAATTGCGGTGCTAACCCTGCTATTTTGCAGGGCCAGATAGTACGGGATTATCGGTGGGGCTAGCCCAATTTGGCAAAAACGAGTGTAAACAGAGAGTGGGCTAAGGATAGTCCCGTACCAACGGTGGGGCTAAGCACTGAAAGAATATTGCCCTCATCTTCGACTCGGGCAATATTCTTTCAGTTTGGGCAATATTTTCTGGTATCTCCCTCGAGGCCAGTCAATATTATATAAATACATCTTGAGGTTTACCTCAAATGTGGAAGCAGGCCTTGTGAACATAAATATTTTAGGCGTGTCAAGTTGTGTCGGAGACAGGATAGTCATAATTCTGTGCCCTGTTTTATGAAGACTTGTGATTGATTTTATAGTTGATCCCTATCATAAGTCTATGGCAGCCCGTGTGGAACGGGAATTTACAATCGACTGGTAGGCAGCAAAATGTCCCCAGCCCATCCTCCCCACACCCCATCCTGAAAACGAATCGATGTCCCTTTCCCCATGAAGTCGTTCCCCTCACTTTGAAAAACGTATAGCGCCGGCTCGCCGGCTCTGTTCATAACTACATAATTTACTGAAGAGTGCTGGAACGTTAAAAGTCACGGACGCGAACACTGAACTCACTCTCAAATACAGTCCCTCGAGCTTTTAAAAAAGGAAACCAAAACCCAAAGAGAAATACGGATTGAGTGAAAGCAGCAACATAAGTATAGAACACATCAGTGAAAATTTTGAGGAAAATCGGGCAATCGATGCAAAAGTTGTGAATTGTTAAAGTTTTGGTGTTAAAACCGCTGAAGGAGGACAGTACTAGCAGTTTTGACGTCATGTGTGGACAACAATTTGAAAGAAAATATAAAGGGAATTTCACAAAAATTCACTTATCTAGCATAATAAAAGAGCACTTGACTAACCGCTTTCAGAAAGCATGGTGAATAATTGTCAGTATCAAATTGATGGAATGTGCAACTTATTTTCCTGATTTTTTTTTTTTTGGATTCCCTTTCTATTTTCTTGGCTTGATAAACAAAGTTTCTCTCTAGAAACTGAGATTATCGGCTGATAAAGAAAGTTGTTTTTTCGGCGATTAAGTAAGTCTTATCGGCGATAAACTCAATCGGAATTATTGGGCGACGGCCATCTTAAATGGCCGGCAGAACACGCGGATGGGGGCACTCTGTGTCCCCCCCCCCCCCCCCCCCCGCCCCTCTTTTTGTGCACTATACAAAGGAATACATAAGATGTCATCACTTTCGGCCCCCTTTTTTTTTAACCCGGAAGTACGTAAGTGGCACTAAAAAGAAACAGAGATCTTGAAGTGTGAGCGCGGTCATGGCGGTAAGGTGAGGTTTTGGGGTGGGGTATGGGCTAAAGATCTCCTTTTTTTTTTTTTTTTTTTTTTTTTTTTTTTTTTTTTTTTTTTTTTTTTTGCTTGTCAGCTGAAGAACCCCGGGAGTGGAGGAGGAGAGATTAGTTGAGGACCTGTTTATTTATTTATTTTTTATTTTTATTTTTATTTTTTTGCTTGTTAAGCCCCCGTCACACCAGAGCGGATCGAGCCAACGAATGCCCAGAGGATCCGAAAATTTAGAGATGCGCTCACATCCGTTGCTCGACGTTCGTGACCCGCTTGACCTTCGCTGTATCCGCTAGCTGTTCGCAGAGATTCGCAGAGATCCACCGTAGCCAAATTTTGATTTTGGACATGTCCAAAATCTTGAGCGGATGACGAACGGAATGACAATCCGCTTTGTGTTCGCTGAGCATCCGCTGATCGAAAGTTATGGTCGCTCTACGTTCGTTTCTTATTCGTCTGCCGTTCGTCCGAATTCGCCCAGCAAATCTGCATAGCAACACACGTTAATTTAATGTAGTAGAAAAAAAATAATATATATTCATAGCACATATAATAATAATAATGATAATAATAATAATAATAATAATAATAATAATAATAATAATAATATAATAAGGGAAAAAAAGGTTTTATATTCCAGGGGTAGCCTCTTCAGTGTTGCCACTGCTCTGCCAGAGGACCCTACCATTATAATTGCCCTAGCGTTGCCAGGTAACCATTTATACAAATGGGTCGAGAAAGACATCGTGGGTTTTAAAAAAAAAAAAAAAAAAATCTTGTCCAAGGATGTTCAAGCAGTGGACGGGATTCGAACCCCGGTCCTCGGTTCGGGAATCTTATCCACTATGCCACAGCCCCCCCCCCCCCCCCACAACATCATAAGTATTCTGGCATTAAAAAATAAATGGTAGATAATAACCGCACTTGCAATGCTGTATCGAGAGCATTATTCTAAACCGCTGCTATAAAAGTCAACCTGTATTAAATGGGAATCTCTGCATGGATATTGAGAATTGTGAAAATTCGACTCCAGTTGGAGACACCGGACGCAATGGAGGATGTTGGACTACCAACATCATCGTCTACGCGATCATCAGACGGAAGTGCACTGTTAGGGGAATCTTGAGGACAGTCAGGAGTACTTGGTGGTGGCTTCTGCTTCCTTCTTTTTGGGGGGCATTTTCTCAGTCACAACATTACTTGACACTGTCACTGCTCAAAATGATTTGGTGAAGTGTGCGTAAGCCGAGATCCGTCACGTGATTGCCGCAGTATCGCTCTGCATGATTATGTCGGGCATTCGCTGCTCTTTCGCTTTATCCGATCAGTATCCGTTGGATGGACAGTACGAATTCGCTTTCATTCGCTACTTTATCTGCTCGTAACACGATTAGCATAATGCTCATCATTCGTTAGGCGAAAGTTCGAAAACCACATTTTCCTTTCGAATTCGAGCGGATTCGAGCGTATCTGGACTTTGCCAAATTTTGCCCATCCGCTAGGCATTCGCTGATTTATACGCTATAGTGTGACGGGGCCTTTAGCTCCACATATGGCGCGCCGTTTGACCAATGATGCCGATAAACACTGTTTATCGCCGAAAAACACTGTTTATCGGCAAGAAACAGTGTTTATCGAGCAAAATATTGTTTATCAAGTGATAAACACTGTTTATCGACGATAAACACTTTATCGGCGATAAACAGTGTTTTTATCGAGCGAAAAACGTTGTTTATCGGGCGATAAACTCTGTTTAGGCAAAAAAAATGTTGTATTGGCGTAACATGAGATTTTCAAATAGGGTCGGGCGGATTTTTTTTTTCTGCTACCTGTATTTTACGTGTAATACTCATATTTAACAGAACCCCATTCGATAGAGAGGGTCTGTTGCATCCAAAGTTTGTTATATCACCGGTTTAAAAGCCGTCACGACATACCGGTCAGAATACGAACGAACAAATTCCTGGGGCTGGGCTAAATCACCCAGCGCCACTGACAAATCGATTCTCCGAATAATATTAAATAAAATCTTCGAATAGGACTTGCCGGTCGCCGACACGCTGTACTGCGCGGCTATTTTCCGACACCAGCTGTTGTTGTTGTTGTTGTTGCTTTTGATTATTCGCAAACCCGTATCGCGCCCTCTCTCGGTAAAAACGATGTATTTCCTCTTTTTTGTTGTTGTTGTTGAAAAGTTCAGGGTCAGGGGGTTTTTTAGGGTCGGGCGGGTTACGCCAATACAACGATTTTTTTTTTTTTTTTTTTTTTTTGCCTTTACATATCGAGCGACAAACAGAGTTTTTCTCGAAAAACTCTGTTTATCGAGCGATAATCTGTTTATCAAGACAAGTGATAAACAGTGTTTATCAAGATGAAACTCTGTTTATCAACTGATAAACATTTTTTCTCGATAAACAGTGTTTATCACGAAGAACTGTTTATCGGTCGATAAACAGAGTTTTCTCGATAAACACTGTTTTTCGCTCGATAAACAGTGTTTATTAGCATTATTGGTCGAACAGCGCGCCATATCCACAGAGTTCTGCGGTTAGCTCATGTAACCCGGAAGTGGACCCCCCCCCCCCCCCCACACACACACACACACACGTCACACACACACACACACTCATACACACACTGGCCCTGTCTTGTCATGGCTTGTCTCAACAAGATTGTGAACTGGCTGTTTATGACGTTCAACATTACTGTCTAATGAGATTCTAGAATATACCGTTTCTGATTCAACGACTCCAGGTGGGGAATCCCCGAGTCGTGCATGGTAACGGACAGGCGGTTAACGATGCTTACATTTGAACTCGGGTCCGGAGCGGACATCGGTAAGGTAAGTACATGTGCCATAATCGCTATATGTGTTCATGATTGGCCACAAGACATTTTCATGTAGTTTCTTCTATGCTGTTGTAAGTTTGAAGTTACAATTCAAGTAAGAACCGACAATCAAGGTCCCTATAGTAATGTTGTGCAATGATGAAATCATGTTTCCTGCACGTTGCGATAGTCGCTTTTGTTTTTGTTTTTCTTGTATGAGCTAGTGCATGGTAAGGATATTTCGTTCCATGGTTATTATAAGGCATGCTTACTCTCGCGACTGCTGCAGTGGTGGCATCAATCGGCGGAATGTTCGATGCCTTTCGCGTCTTTATAACAAGAAGAAAGTGCATTTAAAATGTATGGCAACTTCAGGTATGATTTTCCTCACCTCCCATCGTCGTTCAACTATGGAAGCGGGGTCTTCTTCTCCCTAGACCTAATTGTTCTTTGATTTTCAAAATTGCTTACCCCTGCGATGCTTAGGGCCTATAGGGAACAACTTATCAGGAAGCATCATACAGAAAAAAAAAAAGATCAAGAATACTTATCGAGAATATATACTACTGTATTCTTATTAATTTTATTGTTCTTAGTTCTTTATTTGTGTATATTGAATTCAATGTAAAGGGATATTTATCCGTACCATGCATCGCTCATTTATTGATCTGCAGGCTATAGCTGATAGGCCTACCATGAGACGAGAAACGTGCACCCGGACGTGGACACGGATATGACATTTATTGGAATCTCTTGGGATTCTACCTAGATTGTATTACAGTACTCCCATACCATAGGCATCCCTTCTTCCCTCCGCTCCAATCATTCCACTGTTAAACAGATTCAAAAATGTGTCGCCAGATGTTAAAAAAAGGTGAATAAGTACAATATCCATTTATGCACTGCTTTGTCATTTATGTTGCTATCAGAGTACTGATGTATAAGAATACAAGTCGGAAATGATAATCATGACATTCTCACGCTATCAACCAAAACATGAAATGGAATTCCTGCGACAGTGAGACATATCATTCAATAAAAAAACTCAGGACTATGGCTTTCTTTAAATTATCAAGTCTTTAATAGCGGAGTGTCGTCACAGTTTTTTGTTCAACAGTGTTATTAAGCGTATGATGGGAATGTAAAACTTGTTCTATAAAACAGGAAACGGCTGTATTTGCCTAGTTATAATAGCATAATAGGTAACAGATTATCTAGTTACGTATTGTAACCTAGAACTGGCACACGTAGGCCTATGGCTATGGTGTAAGTTGCGACATCAAAACATTGACAATATAGCTGTTGGGAAAAACCCACATCCTCCATGAATAAGACTAGTATTCCATAATGGCGGTGTGTGCACTCAGTCGTAGCCTTTTACGATAATGTGTGGGAGAAACTGAAAAAGAAAACTCAAATGCTTTTGAGGTAGGTCCTTAGAAAAAGAAAAAACTGTCGGCACTCACACAGCAGTGAAATGAAGGGAAAGAAAGAAGAAATACAGGAAAGAGAAAAACCTCAACTCAGGCAGCCATCAACTCTCCTTAAAAACATTTCTTCCGTGATTATTGAACAATTTGCGTTATAAAATGGGTTCAAGAATGTAGCCAATTGGAAGCGCTGAAATGAGTCACGTGTGCGTGCATTAATTTCTTGGTAAATGCACGGCCTGACGTACGTCACAATGTTTACACTAGCAGTGCGCACTCAATCAGTTGTTACAAGTGCGTCACGCGCTACTATACGCGCTGTCAATCCTGTAAACAACTTCTAGTTCGGGCTGCCACAAGAGCCGGCGGCCTTTCTTGTGCATAACACGTGGCGTACGTATACTCTTATACGTACGTACAGTACTTATGTGCGGGATTTCCGAGTGCGACGTGCGTAAATGTTTGGGACGAACATCTTCGGACATCCTGACTTTTGAGCGAGTGCTACATGTAGCTGACTGGTATTGACCCACAAAGGTACGTGAATAATGCTGTTAGTTTTCGACCCATTTTATAAAACAAATGATGCACAGGATTATTTCGTGGCGTTAGTGAAGGTTCACTAACACACTCTATCCTGTGCATCATTTGTATATTATTTGCATTTCCGGCGCGCGTTCTTCGTGTACGTAACGGGCCGTACGTTAGAAACATTACACACGACATTCGCGCATGCGTCGTGAGAAACAAACTGCGCAGGCTAGTGCATGGTTTTCGGCCTCGTCGGAATACATTCGGAAAAAAACTTTTGTGAATGTTGGATTTTGTCATTCGCATCCTTCTTTAAAGGGGATGGGTAGTAACTGATCAATGGGAATCAGTGGGAATGCTGGGGGTGATTGTTCCAATCCTTGTGGGATTCATTTAAGAGTACATTGTATATCTATTCTTGTGTGAAAATTATTTGCTTCAGAATGGTCTCATATTCAAGTAATGTGCAGTTCAATATTTCCAGGATAGCATGCCTATACAGTGACGGGGCGATCGTTGACGGCCCATCATCGATCGCCCCGACACTGTACAGGCTTGCTAACCAGGAAACATTGAACTGCACGTTACTTAAAAAGGTAACGGAAAAGGTTTGCTAAAAAAATTATTTTTTTTATTTTATTTTTAATTTTTAATTTTTTTATTCTATTTCATTTATTTATTTATTTTTTTTTATTTTTTTATTTATTTATTTATTTTTTTTTTTTTCTGGGGGGGGGGGGGGTTTCTCGTCAAAGTAGAAACGACATTCGCGAACAATTGACGACGCTTCCGAACCCTCACGTTCGTTTGGCGATCTTTTCCTGACTGACTAAATACAAATGCTGGATTTTGCCATTCTCGTCCATCCAAATCGCAAATCGTTCGCGTGCTCTGTGAAATCACACCTTTAATCATTCGAGTACTCAAACAAAATGAAAATTGCATTATCTTTCCAGTCTGTACATCCAATTTAAAGCTTAAAGCTTCCACTCAAAGTAATCTTTGTTGTATCAAAGGACGTTTAGTAAGAATGCATCAAGTCAAAATAAAAACACAATGAATCCGTAGGTCTCCAACTGTTCCAACAATCATAGTGTACCATAGCAAATTTATATGTTTTTAGTTATATATTGTAAAAATTATGAATGTTTATGCGTCCAATTGACAGACTATATTCCAAGAAATATTTTGTCCATCGCACGAATGAAAAACATTTATTTTTTTTATAACGCCTAAAAATAGATTCTTGTTATTTGATGTTTTATTAATTTAGAGACAAGAGAGAATCTGAGATCGCGAGAGTGCTCACCAAAGACGCTTGCTATTTGGTGCTCACTGAGCGCTCGCCAGCGTCCTGTCGCATACACACAAATGCAAAAAAAAAGTGCACCCATCCTTACTCATGGGCTATTTATTAGGTGATCCGAGTATCCTCTCGGATCACCTTCTGTATCTGTACGGATTCTTTGTTGGTTCTTCTTCTTCTTCTTTATTTCTGGACAAAATTTGTGTATCGATTAGCTCAGAAAGTGTTCTTCCTATCAATTTCAAACTTATACCATATATGTATCATGTCCCAAAGACGAGGGGTCTAAAAAATCATAGTGATCAGTCGACCGTGACGTCACTATGACGTCATAATATGAAAACACATTCTCAATCATTTCTCATCAATGGAATGGAATTTTTAAATGAAATTTACGTCACATATATTTCAAGTTATGCGCATTCTACTCATATTCTCAAAATTCATATTTTCTCTTAAAACGTGCGCGTACGCGCGCGTTGAAATATTTGTATGCTCAAATCGAGCTCAAATGTTTTTTGCACACGTTTCAGACCATTTGGAGCATTTTTTGAAAAATTGAAAAAATTGGACGGACGCGTACGCGCGCGCACATATACGCATGCACAGCTCATATGCGATAGAAATTTCCCGTTTTTTACGTTTATCGGATGCCTGAAATGTCAAGGAATATCTCTACCAAGTTTCAAGTCAATCCGACTCAATATGATGTCATACGGACCCGTCAAAGTTGAAATTCCGCGCGCGCGTCAATGGCGATATACAGTGCAACAATGCCAAAAAAACGCCAATTTTAAATCCGATATTACTCGTCAGGATGGACGGTGACCCCCCATTTTCTTTTTATATTCTGAAAGCTGATGAGTTGTACATGTCATTTCATGGGTTGGCGATGCTGAAAAAAATGATGAAACATCAAATTTCTTAATAAAATAAAAAAAGTAAATTTTCAAAATGACGTCATCAAATTTCAAGTTCACTCGAGCGTATCTCACTTATCCTTTGCCAATTTTCACCCAGATTTCAGTATGATGTAACTTATTAAATACTCTTTCATCAATTTAGTAACAACATTTTGATTGAATGACGACATCACCTCATAAAAATGGATTGAATGTAACCTTGTCAAATTTGACCAGTTTACGTGTTATCTCTATGGGAGTGCAGTTTTTCTGGAAATGAAAATTGACATGACTGTCTTTTTCGAGCCCTAGCTCACTTATGCTTCCATGAATTTCTCCCAGATTTTGATATGTTGTAGCTGAGACTTTGTGCTATCGTATTGATGTCCTTTATTTTTTCATACGGTGTCGAGATTACGTCCAAAAACTTGGTTGAAATTAAAGCTTATCTTCGATGTATTTTCATATTCCTTTCTTTTTGCAACTTTCTTTCCAATAACTCAAGAAAAGCAAGCCCTATCAGCCCGATATTTTGTACATGTTTAGTTCATGTCACGTACATTATTTCATAAAAAACAACTACTTGATCGGACAACATCTTGGGTATGTAAATTAGGGTCAAAGGTCATAAATGTTTTATCTTGATGAATACATGTCTTATCTTTCCCATATTTTGCACACGCAAAGACCATGTTACAAGGATCATTTCACAAAATAACCACTTTTTGCTCAGATGCCATCTTGTCTGTGCAAAGTGGGGTCAAAGGTCATATGTACTTCTTTCTGTATCTTCGTTATGACGTGTTATCTCTATGGGAGGGAATTTTTCTCGATGTGAAAATTGACATGACTGTCTTTATCGAGCACTAGCTCACTTACCCATCGGTGAATTTCTCCCAGATTTTAATATGTTGTAGCTGAGACTTTGCGCTATTGTAAGTGTGCCCATTGTTTATCATACGGTGTCGGAATCACGTCAAAAATCGTGGTTGAAATTAAAACTTATCTTCGATGTATTGAGATATTTCTTTCCTTCTGCAACTCCCTTTGCAATAACTCAAGAAAAACATACCCTATCACCCCCATATTTTGGACATGTTTAGTTCATGTCACGTACATTATTTCATAAAATAACAACTACTTGATCGGACACCATCTTGGGTATACAAAGTAGGGTCAAAGGTCATAAATGTTTCATCCTGTATCTTGGTGAATACATGTCCTATCTTTCCCATGTTTTGCACACGCAAAGACCATGTTATAAGGATCATTTCACAAAATAACCACTTTTTGCTCAGATGCCATCTTGGCTGTGCAAAGTGGGGTCAATGGTCAAATATACTTCATTCTGTATCTTCGTTATAGTGTATACGGAATATGGTACCATAGATGGCAGACCTGACTCCCTTTTCTAAATGAGAATCCAAACATCACACGGCCAATGTCCCTAAACACAGATGAAACCTGTATGGTCATGCCTATATTGGGATCAGGACACAAATCATCGATTTTCGAAAAGATCGGATCACCTAATTTGTCAGTGTTGACAAATTCCAAGTCTAGTTTGGGAATAAAACCTGTAATGTAGTAAGGTTTTGACGTTATTTCACTATTTTGACTCATTTTCTCCCCCACATATAGAATACTGTAACAACATGTCATGCCAAATTTAACAGTATATAACAGGGAGTGTTTTGTTATCTTCTGTTTTCGCTTTTATTTATTTTTTATTTCATTTTTTTCGGGGGGGGGGGGAGGGAGGCGTTCTTGGCCTGGACAAAATATACATACTGCATGCATTAAGATACATTATATATACGATTAATTTTGCCAAAATTTGTCGTTGATATATTTTATTTACCATCAGTACTGTGGTCATCATTATTGTTAGTGATATCATTATATCGGTGATTACTCTTATACCATTCCATTATTGTAATGGTCAATATTTTTTCACGCTTTCTCCATTTCATTGTTTCTCGATATTACAGACATTAATCGCTGATTGAGTTTTCGATTTTCAATCTATGGAATCGGGCCGTAAAAAAACTTCCATCAAGGAGGTTGAATGCGTGCAATGTCTTCAGCCTCATAGAGAACCTTATTCTGGACCTTGCCAGCATCCAGCTTGCAAAGCTTGCTGGGCAGTTTACCTCACAAGGTAAGAATGATTTGATGATGAATTAGAGACGCCACAATTTCAGCGAATTTGGCTATGTATCATAGCTAATGATACGAAATGCCGAAATAGCTGTAATATGATCCATGTAAAAGACTTGTGCAAATCTCTCCCCATTCTGATCTTTAACAAGTGCCTTATGATAGGCAAAATCTTGATAACGATATGCTCATCATGCCACTGCTGTACTCAGCCCCCCTCTCCCCAGTTTGCAGACACAAACTGCTCTCGGTGGTAAAGGAAAACCCTTTACGACCGACAAGGGTTTGTGTTACATGCAAACTATCCCCTCCTGCACGTCATGTCAACTGAGGGATAAAATTTTATGAAAATGTATTTTAGGGCTCACACCTGTAAATGAAATGGAATGTCCCAGACCCCTTCACAAATTCGTACCAAAGATACCAAAATAAATGAAGAAAAAAAATGATAAAAAATCAGTGATGCAGTTTGGCAAAAAAAAAAAACTGAATAGCTGTAGATATTGAGTATGAATTTCTCTACAAACTGCATTTTGGTTGGAAGATGAAAGCTTTTCTGATGGAATTTGAGGGGACTATATTTCATTGGCTGCATGTACGGAAAATAGGTGATTTTTTGAGTGAAAAGATCTCGTAGTCTGGAATTGCGGACCCTTGGACAGAATTTGAGCCGACGAACCTGCCTTGGAAATTTGATGGATGAAAGGGTATATCTCACTTATTCAGGTCAGTGAAGATGAAACACCTCATTTCTCCCAGCTATTTTACAGAATTTTTTGAAATTTGAATTTTAACACACGTCTCTATGGGGAATTATTTACCCGTGAGCCCTACAGAGAATGCACGTATTGCACACAAGTCAATTAGTCCATGGGCCAGGCCAGATATTGGTACCATCTGAGGTGGCAAAACCTTTTTGGTGTCATTTTGTTTGTCGGGCATAGATATGCTTATCAAGCTATGATAGCATTTCCAAATGAGTAGCTTAGTCATAGTAAATGAATTTTTAACCAATTTGGTCTCGTTGTTATATCCCTATACTTCTGAATCGAAACTAACCGCCATACAGAGAAGAGCACCGCGTGACAGCTGTGGACATCATAACCCTTTGGATATTCCCTTCGCTGCCTTGAATAAAGACTAAGCGCACCGCGTTTACAACAGAACACCTGTGGACATACAGAAGGCAGTGGTCTTCTTTGTATAGCGGTTTAGTTTCGATTCAGAAGTATAGGGAAATAAATACGAGACCAAATTGGTTAAAAATTCATTTATTATGACTAAGCTACTCATTTGGAAATGCTATCATAGCTTGATAAGCATATCTATGCCCGACAAACAAACTGACACCAAAAAGGTTGTGCCACCTCAGATGGTACCAACAACCCATTTTTCGGGTCTTGGCCCATGGACTAAATGGGAAGTATTCATCCAACACAAGCTCTGCTGGTTTATGTTGATCTATTGTGTCAGATTCCTTCCTCCCCCCTTCTCCCCCACCCCCTACCCCCCCCCCCCCCCCCCCCCAACTCTGCAGACTACAATTTGTTTTCTTATTATGTTCTTTTGGTACTAGATCTTGGTAGAAACTAGTCACCAGTATCACACAACTTTGAATGATTGTGTCATTTTAATGTATTTCTTTGTTTGGGCTACCACTGAAACAGCTCAAAATACATCAGGTTAATCTGTTTGATAAATAAAAGTGTTTTACAGGACTTTGTAGGCAATAAGGTGATGATGACACCCCCTTAAAGGACAAGTCCACCTTCATATACATAAGGATTGAGAGAATGCAGCAATAGTAAAACACATCAGTGAAAGTTTGAGGGAAATTGGACAATCTGTTCAAAAGTTACGAATATTTTAAGTATCTGCGCAGTCACTGCTGGAAGAGAAGACTACTACAGTATATGATGTCACATGCGTACAACTATATAAGGAAAAAAAAGAGAATATCACAAAACTTTACTTTTTGAATAAAGTGCACAGTTCTTCGACGTGCTACTGACGTATGTAAGGGTAATATTATTCCCCCTGCCTTCTGAAAGAGAGAAGTCGAGTGTTCTTTTGTTATGGGAGAAAAATTGAAATATGTTGAATTTTCTTTATTCTTTCGTTATATCGTTGTACTCATGTGACATCACAAGCTATAGTAGTCTTTTCATCCAGCCGTGACTGAGCAGAAACTTAAAAAATTCATAACTTTTTAACGGATTGTCCGATTTTGCTCAAACTCTCACTGATGTGTTCTACTAATATTGCTGCATTCACTCAACCCACATGTCTATGAAGGTGAACTTGTCCTTTAATCAACGATAACGTACTACCTGCATCTATGTATTCATGTTATGAAACACTAATCAAAACTGCAAGATTTATTTTTGAAAAAAAAAAAAAACTCCAAAGGGCATCATTTTCAAGAGAAGCTTTATAACCCTTGGATGTGCAATTTCCCATATGATGTAGGGGTTAATATCATCAAGAACACATTTATGATGTTAAAAAGTCAAATAAGAAATATGACCTCCACTATATTTAGTGTTTGCGTGGTAGAGAAACAATGATGGCAACGGTGATGGCGCTGTTTACACCTAACCAGCGCGGTAACCCGCTCTGCATCTAACCTCTCGGGTTACCAATTTCTGTCATCAAGGGACCATATTCAATGTGTCGGACTGAAAATGAACAAATTAATATTCTCTCTTTGAAATCATATTTGCCTCTGTATCGATACAGAATTAAGAAAAAATGTTTTGCACTCTCATGTTGTTGATTATTTTTTCACTTCAGAAATAAAGATCCATGTAAATAGGCTATTTGAAACTTGTATTTTGATTGATATGGTGTAAATGTGTAAATGAAAATGTTTATTATTAATAAGCTGGGTTGAGGATAAAGGTAGATCAAAGTGTCATCGAAAATGTGAAATTCATCATTCAAATGTGATAAAGGCAAGAGGTGTATGTTCATGTTCATATCTCAACATTTTCTACGTCTTTATTAACTTTTAAAGAAAGTCTTCTTTGTTGTTGTTGTTGTTGTTTTATAGGGATTTACCAGACTTGACAAAGGTGCGCTGCCCAGTGTGCAGTGCTAAATTCCACTTCACAGAGGTATGACTGCATAGTTCATGATGTTTGTTCATCAAGTTTATTGCGTAGCGGCAGGTTGTATATTTGGATTAATCAAAAGGAAAAAAACATACGTTGATGTAGGTAAAATTGCATGCAAAACACTGCCGTGATTTTAGCATTATAGCGCATTTTTTTTTGCATAAAAGCATGTGTTATGATTGATACTTTTCCAGTGAAAAATGGTTGTGTCCAGCCACCTACTAATTTTGAATTCCATTTTTATTGTAATGTCTCTCTTTTCTTTCAGTTTATGCGTATGCTGCGATGATTTCGCAGAGCTTTTTCCCCCTTGTTTGTCTATTCTAAAATTTGTTAGTTAGTTAGGGCATTTTTGAAAATCTCTGGAAAATCTTTGAAAAAATTGCTTACCAATAGCTTTTTTTTCACCAGTGTTTTCATAAAGGTGTCTACTAACACATCTCTAATAGTTCCAACTCAAATCCTTGTGGAAAATTCTGGGGAGCCAATCAAATTTGGGCATCCGGAGGGGGGTGGGGCAAAAATGGAAAAATTGATATATATATTTTTTTTTTTCCAATATAAGCGTGTGAGATGTCTAACTAGGGGTTTCTGGGGATTCTTAATTGATTCCAACCATTAGTTTTGAGTAAAAACTACTATCTGACCGTAAAATAGGCCACGCCTCCTTTTTGCCCATGCCGAAATACGTAAATATTGGTACTTTTATACGTATCTCATTGGGTTTATATAGTGGGTTTGTAGGGTGCACTGAAAACATATTTTGTGTGCGATGGGAAGTATAGTCGTTCCCATTTCTCTTATATCCTTTACACCAAATATAATCCTGTCACGTTTTAACTAGCTCCCCAGTATTTTTCCACAAGGATGTTGGTTCGAACTTATTGAGAATCAAACATACAATAAGTATGTACAGCAGTAATATGATTATATTTGGTGTAATGGATATAAGAGAAATGGGAACGACTACTTTCCATCGCACTCAAATGTGTTCAGTGCACCCTAAGAACCCACTATATAAACCCACTGAGATACGTATAAAATACCAATAATACATGATCATCCCAGCGGGTGCAAATAGTAGGCGTGGCCTATTTAATGGTCAGGTCGTAGCTTTTCCTCAAAACTAATGTTTCGAATCCATTCAGCACCCCCAGAAACCCCTAATTAGACATCTCACATGCTAATACTGGAAAAAAATTCCATTGTCTGACCCCCCCCCCCTTTGTTGCCTAGGTTTACTAGCTCCCCAGTATTTTTCCACAAGGATGTTGGTTCGAACTTATTGAGAATCAAACATACAATAAGTATGTACAGCAGTAATATGATTATATTTGGTGTAATGGATATAAGAGAAATGGGAACGACTACTTTCCATCGCACACAAAGGTTTTTAGTGCAACCTAAAAACCAACTATATAAACCCAATGGGATACGTATAGTTTACGTATTTCGGCGGGGGCGAAAAGGAGGCGTGGCCTATTTTACGGTCAGATAGTAGTTTTTACTCAAAACTAATGGTTGGAATCGATTCAGCACCTCCAGAAACCCCGAGTTAGACATCTCACACGCTTATTTTGGGAAATATATATATATATTTCCATTTTTGCTCCACTCCCCTCCGGGTGCCCAACTTTGATTGGCTCCCCAAAATTTTCCACAAGGATTTGGGTTGGAACTGATTGAGAGGTGTTAGTAGACACCTTTATGAACACACTGTTGCAGAAAGCTATTGGTAAGCAATTTTTTTCACAGATGGTCCAGAGATTTTCTAGAATGTCCTAACTATAGTATCGAGGTAATAGAATAATCGTATACACACGTATGTATGTTCATAAATTCACCAGAATATAAAATGTTAGTTAAGAGATTATGGTGCCATCGCGTCATTTGACTTCCATCTGTGATACTTTGTAATATCTACAACTCATTATTTTTTGTTCAATTTGATAAAAACGACTGTACTCTGTCATTGTATGCGAACCATGTGTTCGGTATTTTCTGTACCAAAGTCAGCATACGATAACCTTACATCGTGACTTTAAAATGATCATTCTGTGATTATGACTGATGCATGTCATCTATGTGGAACAGGGTCCCTTTGCAGTCATTTCACGGGGGAGGGGATGAAAACTGATTCGACCCCTAAGTATATCTTTTAGCATCAAGGTAGGAATGTGTAAACCGCGTTCGTTAATTTTCGTACGTCATATCAAGATGTAGATTTATCCATCATTATTGTCATCATCATCTATTCTTATCATTATTAATCCCTTGAATACTCAGTTCTGCCACTATCCACAGCCATGATTAACGCGTCTAACAGACTTTCAATTGACTTTAAGCACAAATGCTATACTTCCAATCTCTATACGAATCTACCAACAATCTGCCAACAACATGACATTACTACAGATTAAAATCGTCAATTTCCAGTTGTCTTTTACCGGCTGCATGAGGGCAGTCGTCATTTTCTTTGACTAGAACCATAAAACAATTTGTCTGAATTCAACTGGAACCTTAATTGTTACGCAGATGTACTGTATATAGCCAATGTATGATTTCAGCTCCATGTTATGCCATGCTGCCGAACTCAACATTGGCTAGTATTGTGACTTTGAGTTAACGACAATTATAATACTCAAAATGGCTTATTGATTGAAATGAAATACCTTGTAGTGTGCAAGAATCGTATGTGCCACTTCATGAAATTCGTTTGTTTTTTTTTTATGAAAAACGTTCGTTTACCCATTTGCTCTTCTCTCATTGAATCTTTACAGAGCATTCGTCTTATATTTGATTTTTCAAACTGTTCTTTCAGCTCAGTAAGGGATGGTTTTGAAATCGAATTGTTCTTTCATTAGTATTTCCTTTTATTACACCTTCCTCTCTAGATTGTACCCGACCAAGTTGCACAGAGGCGTCTCCAAAAAGTAAAAAATGTCAGATGCAAGAATTGTTCATGGAAAGGATCGTTTTCTGAGTATAAACAGGTAAAATTCATAATACAGAGACATATTTCTACACTTTTATGTTCCATTCCTGGTGCCAGAAATAATTCACTACAGTTACAATTGTATATTCAAAAATGTGTTCGCTTGCTTGAGATTTAACCATCACGGGATTGGTATAGGGCAAGGGCGTACCGGGGGGGGGGGTGTTTTGGGTGTTCAAACACCCCCCTTTGCCAAAATGGGGGTGTTTGAGGTGTTCAAACACCCCCCTTGGGCAAAAGGGAGGTGTTTGAGCTATTCAACACCCCTCTTCAGCAATGTTTAGATGTTGACAAATGAAACAAAAGCTGTCTTTACCGCTTTTATTTCCGTTTTGAATTCCGCCTTTCCTTTCTTTTGCGTTCATTTTTTTTTCTCTCTCTCTCTCTCTCTTCCTTGTTTTATCTTAATGTTTGTGTTGATGATGATACATTATGGAGTTACATAATATTATACGCACTAAAGAACTCGTGTACAGTACGTGTTAATACTACGTTACTGCACGGCGCGCGAAGCTGACGCGCAAACAGTAGACATTCCCGATCCCGCGACTGCTTTGCTTTCTGGCCGAATCGCGAAGATACATTTCGCATAATGTTCACCGTTTACCGGTATTATACCGTACGCGGTATACCGTAAATTGCGATGCATAATATTATGTGTGTACAATGCATGCTGCGCTGCAGCCTATGATAGGCACATTGCATGCTAAGTTAGTATAAGTATCAACTACCAACAGTGGCGTATCGGGGGGGGGGGGGGCAAGAGGGGCACGTGAAAAAAAAACGAGAAAAAAAAAGAAGAAGAAAAAAAACCGACGAAGAAAAAGAAGAAAAAGAAGAAGAAGAAGACAAAAAAAAACCCTCGCCCGGACGGGGGGAAGGAGAATGGGGGGGGGGGGGGGGGGGGGGGGCAGAAAACCTAATCAAACAAGATAAAAACAAATAACGCTGATATATAAAAATTTTCGGCTCGTCGCTGCGCCCGCTCGCCAAGATTTATCAAAAAAAAAAAAATAAGAACAAAACGTAATGATGACGTGGAAATATAAAAATTTTGGCTCACTCACTCGTAGTAATTTTGAGTTTTTTTCCAAGTCCTTAGTTTGTTGGCATAATTCGTTATCTATGAAGCCGTCACTATATCTTGATTAGAATTGTAAGATTTAATAACCAAAAAATGGCAAGAATTCCATGTTTTGTAAGGTGAAATACAAAAATTGTCGGCTCGCTCGCTGCGCTCGCTCGCCAAAATTTATCAGATTTTATATCACCCTCAAAAAAACCCTTTTAAGTGCTCGAAAAAGCATATCAAGTGGACTTTTTTTTAAGTCCCTACCGGGATGGGATTGGGGTTGAACACTGTTGGTATAAATCGTTATAAGACCGTCACTATATCTTGATTAGAATTGTCATTCGAAGATTTAATAACCAAAAATGACAAGAATTCCATGTTTTGTAAGCTGAAATACAAAAATTTTCGGCTCGCTCGCTGCACTCGCTCGCCAAAATTCTTCAATATCTATTACATTTAAATCACCCTCAAAAGACCCCTTCTAAGTGCTTGAAAAAGCATATCATGTGGACTTTTTTAAGTCCCTACCGGGATGGGGTTGGACACTGTTGGTATAAATCGTTATCTACAAGGCCGTCACTATATATTGATTAGAATTGTAATTCGAAGATTTAATAACCAAAAATGACAAGAATTCCATGTTATGTATAAAGCTGAAATATAAAAATTTTCGGCTCGCTCGCTGCGCTCGCTCGCTAAAATATATCAAAATTTAGGGTTGCCTATTACATTTCAATCACCCTCAAAAGACCCCAATTAAGTGCTTCAAAAAGCATATCATGAAGACTTCTTTAAAGTCCCTACCGCGATGGGGTTGGGGTTGAACACTTTTTCAGAAATTAGGGGCGCAATTTTCGCGCTTGCCCCGGGCGCCGTTTTCCCTAGATACGCCACTGACAGTGGCGTAACTACGGGGGGCATGGGAGGCACGTGCCCCCCCCCCCCATTCGCTGGTTAAAAAAAAGGGGAAAAAAGGGGAAAAAAAGAAAAAAAACCTACGAAAATGGTAATTCAAGGGTTAGTAAACTGCTTTTGAAATCGACATGAAAGGATGATCAAGAAAAAAAGATATTTTTCTAAGATTTCTTTTAACCATATACTGAGTATCTACTTAAAGAGGTATAACATTGTTCAAAAAGCCCGGAGACGACAAAAGATTGTGATTCAGCGTGATTCCTGGTTGGCATTTTGAGTACAAGCAGGATGTGCGCAGTGTACTCAGAATATCGGAATGGCAAAAAGAGTCGCTGCAATTTTGCGCAATGTGATGTTTGATAGGTTGTACACATTTGCTATCAAAGTTTGATCATTGATTTTGCAGTGTTGCTTTACATACTAGTCTATATTAAAATGCCTTGCATTGCCAATAATAAGACTTGACCTTGGCTATTTCCTAACTTTTCCATCTATTTGAAACACACACACTCACAAACACAAACAAATTAGGAGATGCTCTATAAAGTGCAGATTTTGGACATCCTTCTCCCGCTTGGTCACTTCGACGCCCCCTCGCTGGTCATACCTCCCCCAATCATGAACATAAACCGACACCCTTGACTACCAGTGGCGGATCCAGGGGGCGCACCGGGCGCCCCCTCCCTCCAATGAGAAAAAAAATATATACATGTAGCTACAAACGACAGTTTTTGGACGGTAAAATGTCAAAATTTTCAAGCTCGCTCGCTTCGCTCGCTCGCATTTAACCGTTATATGCCATTCTCCTGATGTTACTGCCAGTAATTGCCAGCAGCAGTTGCGCCCGATGCGCCCCCCCCCCCCCCCCCGAATTTCCAAAGCGAAAAAATATAGCTACAAACGGCAGTTTTGGGACTGTAAAATGTCAAAATTTTCAAGCTCGCTCGCTTCACTCGCTCGCATTTAATCGTTATGCAATTCTCCTGATTTTGCTGTCAGTAATTGCCAGCAGTTGCACCCGGTGCGCCCCCTCCCCTTGATTTCCAAAGCGAAAAAATATAGCTACAAACGGCAGTTTTGGGACTGCAAAATGTCAACATTTTCAAGCTCGCTCGCTTCGCTCGCTCGCATTTAATCGTTATGCAATTCTCCTGATGTTGCTGTCAGTAATTGCCAGCAGTTGCGCCCGGTGCGCCCCCTCCCCTTAATTTCTAAAGCGAAAAAATATAGCTACAAACGGCAGTTTGGGGACTGTAAAATGTCAACATTTTCAAGCTCGCTCGCTTTGCTCGCTCGCATTTAATCGTTATGCAATTCTCCTGATGTTGCTGTCAGTAATTGCCAGTAGTTGCGCCCGGTGCGCCCCCACCTCTTAATTTCTAAAGCGAAAAAATATAGCTACAAACGGCAGTTTGGGGACTGTAAAATGTCAACATTTTCAAGCTCGCTCGCATTTAATCGTTATGCAATTCTCCTGATGTTGCTGTCAGTAATTGCCAGCAGTTGCACCCGGTGCGCCCCCTCCCCTTAATTTCTAAAGCGAAAAAATATAGCTACAAACGGCAGTTTGGGGACTGTAAAATGTCAAAATTTTCAAGCTCGCTCGCTTTGCTCGCTCGCATTTAAACGTTATGCCATTCTCCTGATGTTACTTCCAGCAACTGCCAGCAGTTGCACCCGGTGCAACCCCCTTAATTTCCAAAGCAAATATATATATGTATATATATATATATATATATATATATATACACATATATCATTATAATAGCTACAAACGGCAGTTTGGGGACTGTAAAATGTCAAAATTTTCAAGCTCGCTCGCTCCGCTCGCTCGCATTTAATTGTATACAGTATGCAATTCTGATGTTGCTTCCATGAGGTGCCCCCCCCCCCCATGTCTTGACCCACGGTACGCCACTGAACACCCCCCTCTAAAAAATCCTGGGTACGCCTATGGTATAGGGCCTTTATTAAAATCATGGATACGTGCATTTATCTTCATATTTGTTTTTCGATATTTATGTCCGGTATGTGTTTGTATTTATTTTATAGTACATATTATCTTGTACTATCCAAATGTGTCTTTTTGCTTGGTTGTACAAAATATTTTTTTTTCTTTACTTTGCAATGCTATTCATTATTTCTTATATAGGAAGTACTTAAAATGAAATGAAAATTCATCTTCTGAACTTCAAGAAAACTGAAACACATTTCTAGAGAGTTAATCAAAAACTACTGCTTGGAATTTAATCAGACAAAAAGACAATCGATACTCCCCAAACGAAGGCCTACGAAATGGAGCAATGAACAAACATATAAAAGGACAGTGGAAAATATATACCATTCGTTTGAAATGGATGTACATGACTGTTTATGTCACACATGTCGTAAGCATGAACTACATTTTCAAAGTGATTGATATACTTTGTATTTTCTTTTTTATCTTTATACACTCCGGTGTGTTTGTACGTGGCTGTGTATGTGTGTTGTGCATTGATTTATTGGGGAAAACACAGGACCATGAACGTGTATGTGGAAATGTACCGCGTGTTCAGTGTAAAGTGTTGGGCTGCGGGAAGTGGCTGCCGAAAAGCAGAGCACTGGAGTTACACCGAACTGACGACTGGTGTCCAATGATCCTCCTGATGAAGGCGCGCCTCTCTGAAGCTGAGATTCTCCATCTGAGCATGAGGGTAGAATTCTGTTCTCTTATTGTATTGAACGTTCCCATGTATAAATGCTACCTATGCTTGATATTAAGTAAGTGAAAATAAGTCAATATCTATGAATAATTGTATAGGGACATAGGTACAAGTTAAGAGAAGAAAAAGTGACAGAATAAAGTAACTGGGAACACTTAAGTAATAATGTTAAAATGTTGTTATCTGAGGATTTGTAGTTTGAATCAATAAAAGTAAGGAATGTAAAGGCCTGCAGTAGGAAAAGTTTCGGTTATAAATGTTGCTTTGATATCAAAGTGAATCAGTAAGCTGGATTGTAATTCGACTGATGGACAATTTAAAACAATGAAGAGAAGCACTGCGTCTGAGGTCATCAGACATTTTGCCATTGATTAGGTAGATGTGATCGCAGCAACTAGAAATTTAAAAAAAAATGGTAATAATTAAGTTTGTTCATTGGAGTTGCTAGAGACACAGGCAGGACGCATCATAGCAGAAATATCGGCATTTAAATATAATTGATCATTCGAGTAATGTTACTCTTTCTCTTTGATTTAAAAAAATAGGAAAGTTGGGACTGGACTTGTGGACTTGTCCTAAGGAGTGACAACCCTAAGGTTCGTCAGTACCTCGAGAGGCTGATTCAGGTTTACAGTCATTTGGATCCGAACATCCCTACTTCGCTTACCCATGACGAATATGGAGCGTCGGCGCAGACACAGGATACCTTCACTAGTACGTCATGCAATAACGATCAATCGACCTCTTCCAATCAACGGAAGATCACTGATGAACCCGACTCCATCTCGACGTCATCCGCTGTTGATAGTAACAAGATTACAAGCCTGTGCGGTTCCACTGAAGTGGACGGTCGTCCACCCAGGGAGCCGTCAAGAGGACGTGATTATGTGGGTGCTGAAAATTTATCACCGCAAGAGATTTTGCCAGCTGTAGCTGATCCACAGCTAAGAGTTTCTTCACACGTAAGGAAAAATGGAATTAGGACGATAAGCGATGAAGAGTTAGCAGCGCAGATCCAGAAAGCTATTGCGAAAACTCAGGAGGAGATAGAAAATAACAGAAGACGTTTGGAAGATCTGAAAAATATTCCGCGCGCCTTCGCTGTTCTGCAGGAGAAGACAGTCGTTCTCGAAGGTGTAATGGCAACGCTTCATAGAGAGGTTTCGACGCTGAACACAAGGCTTGGCGACGTCAAGCTGCCCAGCGAGATGCAAGATCGGAAGATCACAGAGGATCTTCGAAAGGAAAGTCAGCGCTTCAGTCGTGACCTTTCGTCACTTTCTGAAGCCGTTCGGAAGCTGGAGGCAAGGTTGGAGAATCTCGAATGTTCCCACACCGGCGTTTTCTTGTGGAAGATTGATAATTACCGCCAAAGGAAGAGATCGGCGATGACAACCAATGTGAAGTCCATTTACTCCTCACCCTTCTTCACCAGCCAATATGGTCACAAGCTTTGCGGTCGAGTATTCCTGATGGGAGACGGTGTTGGCAAAGGCACCCACATCTCTCTGTTTCTCACAATCATGAGGGGACCCTACGACGCCGTGCTACCGTGGCCCTTCAAGGAGAAGATCACTTTCCAATTGGTAAACCAGCGGGAACCTTCCATGAAGAGCATAGTGGAAGCCTTTCGTCCAGACCCGACGAGCTCTTCGTTCAAGAGACCCACTTCGGAGAGGAACATTGGAGCAGGATGTCCTCTGTTTGCCAAGATACAGGTGATAGAAGATCCCAACCAAGGGTTTATAATTGACGACACCCTCTACATCAAGATCGCTGCTGTGACCTCCGACATTGCAGAAATTAAGTAGCCATAGATGCACACAGCATGCTTTATCTAATGAGTTGAGTATAGTAGCCTTCAACCAAAATCGTACTGTAACTGTCATGACGGTAGGGATTTAATTTGTTCAAGTGCTGATGAACTTTTCTTAAGGTGTTTGCTTTAAGGAGGGGATGGGGTTATTTACCGGTTCGAGTAGGGTCCCCTGGCAGTGCCTGACAATCGGGCACGGAAACCCATCCTGGGATAACAATTAATTCATGTCAAATCAACATATCATAATGTTTCCTTTATAGATTCAAACAGTCAAAGACTACTAACCTGCCAAGGCATCCCCAAATGCCATGATACTCAAGTGAGTCCTTAAGCCAGAACAAGTCAAAAAGGATAAAGGGCCTATGCCTGCACTGATAGCATTATGGCTAGAGGACAATGGAATGCATGTGTACCACCATGATTCTTCTGCTTTCTTTTCAACGTACGCAAAGAAGAACATTTCTTGGTAGAATGTGGGAGATTGTCCCGTATTTTATGACCGACGTAGTCTTCGATTTTCTTACTGAATAAAGATCCAGCAAGGATGGCAACGTATCAGCTCTCAATGCATGCATTTAGGAGTTTCACCTTTCATTAACTGCAAAAAGACTAACAGGGCATAATTCGGGAGAGCAATTCCTCATCTTCTATGATGGCTCTACTGGTTTCTATCCACTCATTTCCACATCTTTTCTTTGGAAATGGATAGTATTCTTGTTAATCGAGCGGGTGAGCAGTAATCTCCTCTGTAGATTTCAGAGTTGTTAAGGTAGCGCTGAGTTTACATTTAGCGAACAAAGTCTAGTAGAGATTCCAGGGCAAGGGTCTCTTTTACTTAACTGAACATCACAAAACAAAGTTTTCTCCCGTAGTAACAAAGAAAACATGTAATGTCTCGGAAGGCAACTATACCGATCATATGCAAATCCTATCCCAAGCTTCTGTGTTTGTTTGTGGGTTTTTTTTTTCGTTGTGATAAATGCAAATTACTGTCGTTGCTACACTGATGACTGTTACATCAAATTTCTGAAGCAGCCTAGATTTTACAACAGCGATTCGGTTCAGACAGGATATTGACAAGCAGTACTATAAAACTCCTTATCTCATATCACTACTTGTAATGGTGTTGATTTAAAGAAATATATGTTTAATCAAAATACCCTCAACTTGTAAACTTGGGTGTGATGATCAAGGATGGTATGAAGATAATTTCAGCAGGAGATATCATGATTGAATTCAAATAGGTACAGAGTTAAGGGAGGCAAAGTCATATGATCCTTCATTTGCAACCATCCCATCACAAATAGCTACACAGCATAGAGTTGCCTATAGTATGAAAGAACAGAAAACATGAAAATTGAAAGGACATCATAATTTGAGAGTTATATTCGTGTCATAAACGCCATATTACACTGCTGAATAAAAACCGCAACAATCGGACTACTACTGTCATGAATATATGATATATTATGAGTGATAGAAAATGCAAGTACTGTCCACTTGTACGGATAGCATATTTCACCACCTCAACGTGTGCAACCTCACTGCAGACATCGCTGTAATGTCTGAATTTATTTTCATGAAACTTATTGTATATCAAGACCATATTACCAGATAAAGATTCTCTGATAAACGTTTTGCAGACTTAAGGTGAAAGGTCCAAGGTCAGGTGAAAATGCTGAGATTTCACATTTTCTCCCTATTTGCTTATCCTAGAAATGGCTGAAGGTACGTTCATGAAACAGTATGCGTGCATATACTCCCGGAAAATGATTCTCTTGCAAAATTTTGGAGTCATGGGACCAAGGGGCAAAGGTTAGGTTAAAATGCTGAAATTCTGCTATTAATGCTGAAGTTATAATTTCTCCATACCTTGGAGAGTACTCGATGCATACACCTGAATAATATGAGGCTTATTGATGCATAATATTATGAATACTGCACAATGATTCTGCAGGGATATAAACTTGGATCGTGGAGTTGGGGGACAAATAAAACGTTAAAATGTCAGTACATCGTATTTTCCCATATTACGAATATATCTCAAACTATCTGGACATTTATACCCGTTGGTGATTATTTCAAGATATTTGTTTGTCATGGGGTCAAATGACAAGGGTCCGAGGTCACGTGAAAATGCTCAAATTGCTAAAATTAATACTTTATCTCCGAACCAATTAAGGAATATGAAGAATAAAACATAGTCAATGAATGTAAATACTCAACACATCTGTTGTTATTATTGTTCCAGGCTTTCAAATGTGTCATTTCAGGTTTTTGACAATCTCGTGTCAAACTGCCGTTTCACGTTGTAGAGATATAAAGACCTACTGGGAGAACAGTTCAACTTGGCGAAGGCATATGGTCATAGCGAAATTACTAGTTCTCAACATTATGGTTTAAAGACAAAAAAGGTACAATGTAAATGTCTAGAATAAGTATTAAATTTAGAATGTTCAGCTCACTTGGTTTGGCATATTGTAACACAAATATTGCAAATAAGGTTGCAAAAGGTATATTTTCGATAATAATGTGTCTGAACACACTACGTGAAAGTTCAAGATGATATTCATGTCCAGTAAAGAAGGAAACAATAAGTTTAGTGATATGATTACATAATTTTAGTAACGACCATCTTTTTTTCTGTTTTAATTATAGTATGTAATATTTTTTTTTAAATCCCACGAATGCAAAGGGACATCGCCCTGATAAAACACTAAATCTATTTTTATCAACTAAGTGGAAGTTCTTGTTTGGAGGGCTTTTTCTGTCGCTGTTCTTATCATCAGAGCTTGTAATCTCAATTTTACATCGCAAGATATCTGATCGAATAAGTAAAGCGCTTTTTTCAAGCAAATATATTGACTATGCAGTGCTCTGCCGTCCTTGCTTTTATGTTGCGTATACCAAAGATAAAGAAAAAAATAGAATGAAGCAGAGAGTCTAAATAGTCTCTCGGGTTTTTCCCCCTACAACCGTTAAGTGATCTATTGTGACCAGAGCTTACGTTTAGATATCTTTTTTCTCCTTGGTCATACCTTTCATTATTTAATCAAAACTGCGTCCTTTTTTTCCATTTTGGCTACTTGATGTAATATGTGCATATATGTTTTGTTTTTATAAAGCATATAAAATGATATTGATAAGCTTCTTTTCAGTACATGCATTGCCTTCCTCAATTAGTACATTATAGTTTATGAAGAAATCTTGTATCAAATTTTTTGCACCAAATTCTGAGAATTATATTACTGTTGTTTTGTCAAATTATTGTTGTTAAGCCCCACCACCAGCAACAACAATTTGACAAAACAACAAAAATGATGATTCTTAAAAAAGAATTAATCACAGAAAAGGTATGCGTATATCATAAGTTATACTTATATATATACATACATATATGAATAGTAAAATTTTATGTATATATAATACATACATAATAGCCCATGATGCTTATATTATGAAACATACAGATACATACATTTTGTTCATGCGTTATTCCTTTTATGCCGTAAATTGCATAAATAATGATGTGCCCTTCTACTTTCCCCAAAATCATCTCCTTCTTGCATAAATGACATTTTTGTGTATATCTTAATCAAAATAATTAAAATGTATAGTTACATTTTGCCGATTGTCTTGTTTGTAATAGTGAACGAGGAAATTATGAATTAGGGATTACGCACGAGTTAACCGGCGAGTGTGAACATGCTTTAATTTTCTTGCGTGCGGGTTCAATTAATCAACTGAGATGGGAAAAATAAAAGAACAGGACAGCTCAGTGCTATGGTGACGGGATTCAAAATTGAAAATGTTGTGAATTATTAATGAGCTCTGTGACTGACGACCGTGATATGCGTATTCTCTCACGGTATCTCGTCTTTTATGAGGCTGAAATATGACTCTGAATACACCACAGACGACTGCCAATTAATCACGCGGCCAAGGCAGGATGTGTTGCAGGGTATTAATTAGGTGATCCGAGTATCCTTCGGATCACCTTCTGTATCTGTACGGATTCTTTCTTCTTCTTTGTTTCTTTATTTCTCCGCAAAAGTTGTGCAGAGGTTAGCTCAGAAAGTCCGCTGCCTATCAATTTCAAAATTATACCATGTATGCATCATGTCCCAAAGACGACAAATCTAATGTATCATTGTGATCAGTGGACCGTGACGTCACTATGACGTCATTATATGAAAACACATTCTCAATCATATCTCATTAATGGAATGAAATTTTTCAATGAAATTTACGTCACATATATTTCAAATTATGCGCATTCTACTCATGTTCTCAAAATTCATATTTTCTCTTAAAACGTGCGCGTACGCGCGCGTTGAAATATTTGTATGCTCCAATCGAGCTCAAAATTTTTTTGCACACGTTTCAGACCATTTGGAGCATTTTTTGAAAAATTGAAAAAATCGGACGGACGCGTACGCGCGCGCGCATATACGCACGCACAGCTCATGTGCAATTGAAATTTCCAGTTTTTTCACTTTGATCGGATGTCTGAAATGTTAAGGAATATTTATACCAAGTTTCAAATCAATGCGACTCAATATGACGTCATACGGGCCCGTCAAAGTTGAAATTCCGCGCGCGCGTCAATGGCGATATACAGTGCAACTATGCCAAAAAACTGCTAATTTTAAATTCGATTTTACTCGTCAGGATGGACGGTGACCCCCATTTTCTTTACATATTTTAAAATCTGATGAGTTGTATATGTCATTTCATGGGGTGGCAATGCTGACAAAATGATTAAAAGATAGCAAATTTCTTAATAAAGTAAAAAAAGTAAATTTTCAAAATGACGTCATCAAATTTCAAGTTCATTCGAGCGTATCTCACTTATCCTTTGCCAATTTTCACCCAGATTTCAGTATGTTGTAGCTTATTTAATGTTCTTTCAAACATAAAATTACAAAATTTTGATTGGATAACGGTATCACCTCGTAAAAATGGATTGAAAGTAACCTTGCCAAATTTGACCAGTTTACGTGTTATCTCTATGGGAGTGCAGTTTTTCTGGAAATGAAAATTGACATGACTATCTTTATCGAGCACTAGCTCACTTACCCTTCGGTAAATTTCTCCCAGATTTTGATATGTTGTAGCTGAGACTTTACGCTACCGTAATTGTGCCCTTCGTTTTTTCATACGATGTCGGAATCACGTCAAAAATTTTGGTTGAAATTCAGGCTTATCTTCGATGTATTGAGATATTTCTTTCTTTCTGCAACTTTCTTTGCAATAACTCAAGAAAAACCCGCCCTATCACTTCTATATTTTGCACATGTTTAGTTCATGTCACGTACATTATTTCATAAAATAACAACTACTTGATCGGACACCATCTTGGGTATGTAAATGAGGGTCAAAGGTCATAAGTGTTTCATCCTGTATCTTAGTGAATACATGTCCTATCTTTCCCATATTTTGCAAACGCAAAGACCATGTTACAAGGATCATTTCACAAAATAACCACTTTTTACTCAGATGCCATCTTGTCTGTGCAAATTGAGGTCAAAGGTCATATGTACTTCTTTTTGTATCTTCGTTATGACGTGTTATCTCTATGGGAGGGAATTTTTTTAAATGTGAAAATTGACATGATTGTCTTTATCGAGCACTAGCTCACTTACCCTTCGGTGAATTTCTCCCAGATTTTAATATGTTGTAGCTGAGACTTTGCGCTATCGTTAGATTTCATTTTGTTTTTTCATACGATGTCGAGATCACGATAAAAAACTTGGTTGAAATTAAAGCTTATCTTCTATGTATTGAGATATTTCTTTCTTTCTGCAACTTTCTTTGCAATAACTCAAGAAAAACACGCCCTATCACCCCCATATTCTGCACATGTTTAGTTCATGTCACGTACATTATTTCATAAAATAACAACTACTTGATCGGACAACATCTTGGGTATGTAAATTAGGGTCAAAGGTCATAAATGTTTCATCTTGTATCTTGGCGAATACCTGTCCTATCTTTCCCATATTTTGCACACGTATAGACGATGTCGCAAGAATCATTTCACAAAATAACCACTTTTTCCTCAGATGCCATCTTGGGAGTGTAAAGGTGGGTCAAAGGTCATATGTATTTGTTGTTGTATCTTCGTTATCTAGTGTATACGGTATTTGGTACCAAAGATGGCAGATATGACTCCCTTTTCTAAACGAGAATTCAAACATCACACGGCCAACGTTTTTAACAACAGACGAAACCTGTATGGTCATGCCTATTGCGATCAGGACTCGAATCATTGATGAAAAAAAAAAAATCGGATCACCTTAATTTGTCAGTAATGACAAATTACAATCTCTAGTTTATATATTTATTTCATCTAATAAAGACTCTACAGAGACAAGTTGAGAGCTTTCTATGCTTGTATACTGCGTGTGCACTTGACTAGCCTGGAGTTGCCAGTCACTGCGGATATGATTTGAAGGGTTTATGATATCTCGACCCGTCGTGCAATGTCTAGTAATTTTTGTTGTTTTGTTCCGCGCCTCTTGAAAGAGCTATCTCCTAATGTCTTGAAAGAAGCATGCGGTGTGTATGTGTGTGTGGGACGGTGTGTGTGTATGTTTGTGTGTTTTACGTTGATTCCAGTCATCAATAGTTGGCAGTATAAATGACGTAGCTCCATCACACCACGGATTTGCACCCCCTCAGCGATTGAATAAGCCGAAAGTGAAAGGAGCTAGGTATATTACTCGGATGTTGAAGAATGTGAGGTGATGGCGGTACATAGAATAACACTGGGGGTCCCCTTATATCAGCGTGAAATGGAAACCAAAGCCCCAAATTTTCATAAGTTCATTACATTGCACTGTGTAAAATACCTTCTTTCTTATAGTCAAAACGCACCGATGTACAACTTACCAACATTAGCTGGAATTTCGGGAATTTTCAGGTTCAAAGGGAAAAGTAGTTTTGAAACCAGTTATTTCATACGACATAGCGGGAAATCGGCGACATTAATCAGAGTTATAAATCGTTTTCAGTAGTGGCCAGCTCCCCAGTGAGGACCAATCCACTCCACAATGTTCAAATTGGGTAAATGCACAAATTCATCAAGATAGGATTGTGAAAAAGAAAACTTATTGAATCTTCATTTTTTTATACATTCTCAAATAGCCGTGGTATTTGAGACCTTAGCCATTTAGAAGAAAAGATGGTGTTCAATGCAATGTACGTCTACCATTGGACCTGCAGAGGACGCTACTTAAAACTAAATTTCCTCCTTTTTTCATATTCCTAATGGTTTGATGTGGAAACGAAAAAGATTTGTGAGGTTTTGAGATAATTACATCATCACGAATTGAACTGAATTGAGTGGAATTGATTTGAAACGGTATTTTGTTGAGGAATATCCATTGCAGAAGGCAGGCTGAATTGCAGATATTTTACAAGAAAAGACTATGAATGCATTAGAATATTTACACAATTATTAAAATGCATAGAAAAAAAAGCATATTCTTCTTAACTATTGCACAATGAAATTAACCTGTACGACAAAACAAACACAAATCACCTCTTCAATTCATATGTGAGGTTGCCACCAACATATTATTCCGTCAATACCTTGCAAGCTTTCCTAGTGTATGTCAGAGTTTGAAAAAAGTAGCTCTTCTATTCGGTCCATCTGAGTGTATTGTAAAGGTAAAAGGGAAATTGCATAGTTTTGGTTGAGAAGGGGGATTCAAGTTTTAAATTTTTGCGAGATAATCAGAAACCTCTCATGAAATATCAAAGAGCATGAATAATTCTAAGTATTCAAAGCTTATCGAATGAAAATCGGCTTTTAAGTGGTTGAGATATCCAAAAACAACGTAAAACCAGGTGGTCCTAATAATGAAAGATCATAATAACTCAAGGTGAGTCCCACCGTTCATTAGAACCCTTTGTTTCTGCATTTTTCATCCACTACACTCACACACACACACACATACACACAAATTGGAAACCTGAAGTCTCATCATTACCCAAACTACAGTATCCCTTTAAAGTCATGGTGAACTTGACGTGGACAACCCACTCCTTAAACGTTTTATATCGGAGGGTGCATGGCAGGGAAACGGTACTGTCCCGGAGTCAAGTACGGAGACACGGTCTCGTCTTACGCATTGACCTTCGACATAGGCATCCGTGTTGGAGGTCATGTTTGTATATCGGGTTACCATGGCAATTCAAAATTCCAGTCCCCAAGACGATACGCTGGACCTTTTTGTTTCACTCTACAGAGAGAGTTACTCTCACAACCTTAATTGCCGTCTGGCCTGTGAGACTGGATTATGAAAAGGCCTATGTGCCCTACAGACAGTTTGCAAGAGTTAATCTTCTTCACCCCTCACACATCATCATTTTCGTGATGTTGACTGGTCCTCAAACAACATACTTGATACTTCAAAAATACTACTCTATTCTTCCGGAGGGAAAAAGAGGGGAAAGACCTATACAGACTCAAGAGAGGCGGGTGTATACCAGGGAGGTGAGAGGAACACCTCCCTAGCTGTCCACTGAGGAGAGGACAAGAAGCGACGAGAAAGGATTGATAGCAAAGACGGGAAATGAACAATAGAAGAGAGATAAAGAGATACATGTGGATCGAAAAAGGTGTGAGAGTGAAAAAAAAATTAATGCAGAAAGAAAAGAAAGAGATAAAACATATGGAGAGATTGGCTTAAGGGGATGTATGTGAAAAGAGAAAGGATCAGCGAGGTGGGAATAGCCAATGAGATTTACAAAAAAAAAGGGGGGGGGAGGAACACTATAGTTATGAAAAGAGAAATACTAGCTGGTATATGCCATGAAGTTCTTGAGGGAAAGAGGGAGACGGAGAGTGAGATGGGGCTGGAAGTGCACACTTGAGGGGGGGGGGGGTAAGTGTGTACGGGGGGGGGGGCAATCCTGACTCTTTGTTCAGCGCTTCAACTTGCAGGGTTTTTCACCTTGAATAAATAAAGACTGACAATCAGCACCGCAGTCCATTGTTAGGCAGGATGTACATTATATTATTGGGCTTTCTGTTGACAGGACTTGTCGTGCTCGGACAATAACATGTTTTGTACACCGCATGTACATTTTATTCAATAGCTTTCCGCGATCGAACATGGTTCATATCTACATGAACATCTCCACCGCACCACTTCAGAAAAATTACATCACGCATCTCCACAGGGAGAGATCAGACAGCGAGGTTCATCTACCATGACGTGATGGTGTAGGGCGACAAGATGTGTTCATACCAGAACGCATCGGCTTGAGTCGACGTCAGTATAAAGTTGGACGCCAAGGCACTGCCCCTGGAGTCATGACATTGCGTACTGGTACCGGCATAGAGACATGGTTATCTATGACAGGGACAAACGAAGAGGAGTGACGCGCCCTTCGCACTTCACACTGGTCTCATATCGATCCAAGAACACTA
This sequence comes from Diadema antillarum, assembly GCF_040938485.1. Taxonomy (NCBI): domain Eukaryota; kingdom Metazoa; phylum Echinodermata; class Echinoidea; order Diadematoida; family Diadematidae; genus Diadema; species Diadema antillarum. The sequence goes on along the minus strand of NW_027271581.1, from coordinate 1,499,574 downwards.
TCCATGACGCCTGTCGTACCATTAGTTATGAAAAGTGATATCTTCCTCTACAAACGCTTAAGGTGTTGTATCTAAGCGCCTGTTCGAGCTGCGGTAACAGAATTCCATATTAATGCCGATGATATGCACTTTTCTCCATATCAACGTCGCAAGTATAATCAGCGTATAATCAGATTTTTGTTATAAATGGGAGATATGTTTACATCGATTTATCGACGCCTGAGAGCTGTGGGTTAGCACATCTACGCGAGCGTCTGCCACCGAACGAGATGGTTTGAATGCAAGTCATTTGCTTTCTTTTAGACTTAATCTCAGGAAAAGACGATGTTTTCTCATCTCTGTGGACATACAAGGGCTACCTGGATCATATGAGAGGCTGTCGAGAAGCAAGATGGTGGGATCACCTAAAAGAAGCAACTCGTTGCATCTCGATCTTCTATGTTAGAGCAAGAGGTTGAATAGTGTGCCAAGGGCGTGAAGGGTTTCTCCCTTCTCACAAAAATGTGACATCGTAGATATTTCTAACTGCGTGCCAATGTATGCATCTCGTCGGAGCAAGGACAGCAAGGACAGGAAACAAAGATTTTTGGACTCTAAATGAAAAAAGAAAAATTGTAAGAATCGAAAAAAGTGGATTTTTCTACTCCTACGTTTGTTTACAGGAAAAAAGAAGAGGAGGAGGAGGAGGACTAGAGATCCTTATACCACACACCTTCGTTTGAGAAAAAGAGAGAAAGAAAAGAAAATGTTCCCGAGGAAAGCGGCTACCAACTATTCATACCTGGAATCGGTCAACCCTGTTTTAGGTCAGACGTAAGTACAGTTTATCTTATTCTTCCTTTTTTCCCCTCAGTAATAATAATGGTAATGATAAGTAATAATGCGCCATCGATATACATAGTGGCCTTTTCGTAGGTTCAGAGGGACATAAAAGCAAATTACATAGTTGAAAATAAGAAAGTAGTTCTCTGCAACATAATTTTCTCATCTAAAAATGTATTTAATCTCAACTGAGTGTATATTTGCACAAAAAGGTACCATCAATTCATAATGTTTCGAAACATCAAAATAACTATAGGCCTACATGTACGTTGTAGATATAATGGTGACTGAAAAAAAAAATGCCTTTCGAACAAAGGTTGATTATGCCGTCAGTTTCGGTAATGTCTTGGCACTATAAACAAGTTTGCATTTGATGTTTAGTGTGGCATACCATACCAACAACGCTGAATACGCCTGTCAAAGATCATGTGCACTTCAGCCTTGTTGGATGCAAGGTCAATGTTAATGAATTATCCATTGAATTCAAGGTGAATATAAACAACACATTAATGAATATAGTGATGCAGGTGGCCTGACGTAATGCGCATCTAAATCCCTGTCGGGAATAGACACGGGAAGTGGGGGGGGGGGGACGACCTGATTGGTGAGTGTCAAAATTCTTTCCTTGTAGACAACATAGGATTTAAAAACTGTCATTTGTGTGTATTAATTTGATTCAGTTTTGTTTAGGACGTCAATTCGAGAAAAAATTCAACAAATTATGCATCATTTCTACACTAAAAATGGCTTTTAAAAAACGACTTGATGGCTATTAATAATGACTCCTTTTTCTGTGATATGCATCGCCATACTTCAGTCATAATACTAATAACATCATGAAAGATTGAATATACAACGTAGCGCCTATTTAGAAAAACAAAATGTTTCTAGGCACTCTCTAGTTCAAAAAAAAATTAAGAAAGTAACACCAAATTAACGTCAACATAAATCACGGAAGGATGCAACTTATATGTTTGTGTCGACTTCGTATTTCATGTATTACCGTGTTGTGCCAGTTTAAGTGAAGTCTTCGTAGGGCGTCCTACACCACAACAATAGGAGCGAATCATCAGATGTTTCAGTCCTGGAATCGTAAGGATTCACCTCGGTTGGCAACTTGATGTTTACAGTTTGGCGAAAGATCCAAAGGCCTGAATATTTGAAGTTCGTTTATTTCTATATACTTTTACACTATTCGCGTTGGGATGTGAGAATGTAGTATGTAACATCAAGCAGACAGTTTGTGCTTAAGCAAGGAAATCATCAAGTAGGCCCTAGATCGCCGGTGATGTCCCTGTTGCGTAAACGGATTGAAGACAATGCTTTATATGAGAAGCTCTACAAGTCTAGGAAGTCATTTTACTCATTCCTAGATTATACCTCCGCCATCCGGATTAAAGAAGGAACCTGTGGGATCACCCGTCCATTTAGCGTCAAATATAATATATCTTTTCCATTCATATTCTTTATACAACCACCAGTTGAAACATCTGTCAAGATCCGACGTCCAATCTCTACATGTGTAAGACTTAATGGTGAAGACGAAGAGATGAAGATAAGTGAAAAGGCTATTGCTTTTGCACTGAAGCATGATAAATGGTGGCCATATACTAGACTTGTGGAGGCCGTCTACTTATGTTCTACTATAGTCTTATATAGTCTGTTCCATATACTATCCGTCTGTATGGAAAAACGTACAATCCACTCTGTCATCAACACGGCGATGACCTCGACTTGAACCTGACCTTCCTTCTAACCCTTGAACTTGGCCCGATTATCTCCTCCACGGACGTTTTGCAGCAAAATTTCACGTGGTCTTAGTTGCTTGCATTGATATTTCAGAATACGAGATAAACAAAATGATACTCCTTGCTCTCTCGCACTTTGCTATGTTTGTGAGACCGTTCCCCCTTTTTTTTTGTCGTTTAGAAAAATGTAGCAGAGCAATATTTTCTAGTCGTTGTTATTCACAGGTTCACGAACTTACCTGCGTTTGAAGCATGGTAGCCGCTAATACCAGTCTTTGACATGCATCGACAGGTGTCCAAGTGACAGACGGAAGACCTTTATGGGCTGCCGAAACATTTCTCATATGGGGGAAACCATTAATGTCTCGTTTCAAATGGCATTTTGCGGGCATGGATGCAGCAGCGGAGTCGTGTATGTTTACATCACGAGAAATCGTTTGACATAGTGCAATGATCCCAACCCATTGGAATTATAGGCCTACGTCATTATGTTGTTACCGCTGATGAGAATGTCGGTGTGCTGTATGATACGTAGTTGCAGGCGGAACATTCCTTAGCAGCTCTCTAATGCTACGTTCACGCCATGTTCCCGGTGATCACGGCAGTCATGTTATGTCACGACACCGTGGACAAAACGGGACTGACGTGTAACAACGCCGTGGGCGTGACAAGCTACAAACGTAGCTGGCCGTGATTGCCGTGCATGCCATGTCAGATTTAAAACTGTTAAAAAATGCACCGCAGTCATTGTGCTGAATTGTACACGACGTAATGACACGGGATAAACGCAACGAAATGTGACAGATTGTAATACGCCGTAACAAAACTTGGAGGCGGTCCGTAGTGGGACGCGACGAGAATATGATTATGTGTAGTCTAGCCTGACCAGACGCCATGAGAACGGTGTGTGATAGCTAAAATGTTCCCCGCAGTGAGGACTGGAACGAATGATATGATTAGATTACGGAGGGGGAAAAATGACGCGCCTCTTAAATTAACAACAACAACAACAACATCAACAACAACAACAACAAAAGTGGCTGTATACCCGAAAAAAAATCTCTTCTATCAGTGCATAAAGAACACAAATTGGTAACAACACATAATGTGTGAGTTTATACAAAATGGCAGCAGTCTTCCCAAGCATACTTCATTATATAGCACGCTAGTAAGACTACAAAATATGCGTGCATTTTTGTATATACACTTTTACTTGTCATCACGTGTTACATATTTTGCCTACAGCTACAAATTTCAATGTCTGACGGTGCCAATGGTTTTGTTTGTGTCCACGCTGTGTATATCCTTTGATCAAAAGCTGCGAGAGAGCTATGGGTAATTTGCCCGTATGTTGATGCGAAGAGCTCAAATATCCCACGGTTTGTTTATCTTGTTATGTTTGATGAGATGATTTTGCAAGACGGCACATGAAGAAATCAGATAACAATTATCGATCATGTAGCGAGATTGCTGGTACAATATCTGCGTCAATGCTTGAAAATATCCCCCCCACACACACACACACTTTCTCTCCCCAACCCCCACCCCTTCTCTACCTTCCTCTCTCTACCATGACTACTGTCTCTCGTATAGGATGATCCGATTGGGGATAGTAAGGACATTCGGCAGTGAAACCTTGTTGCTCTTTTAGCAATGGCGCTCATTTTTGTCTCTGACTTACCGATGACTGTCTGACAAAAGATAATCGATAGGATATGTCAGAAACAAAGCCGAAAACTTGAACCCAAGGTCGACTACCAACGGGGCAGATTTTAGCCGTCTGGTTGTACCATGATTATTGGCAAAGGCTTGTGTCGAACAGGCAATGGTCTTTGATCTCATTGTAAGTTAATCAATGTCTGTTTACCGACCGAAAAAATTGTCCGACCAAATGATCGATCCCCTCCAATTGGTATTTGATGGGTAAACAGTGTGCGAAATGTCGCCTATTGCCCACCGGTGGTTATATAACATGCAGGGAGGGAAGATGTACAAATTTATTTAAGAATTAAATCTTACCAAACAAAGGGACCGTGACACGGCTGTAATCCGACACTGAAGTCAGCGTTTTGTCAATTAAAAAGAGATCAATCGACGAATTGAAGGTGTTAAAAAAGAAGGAGAAAAAGCCACCCGAATACAACTTTTTAAGATGTATAAGTATTGCAATAAACTGTTTTTATGAATGACGTAATAAGTCCTATACAGTCCGAATCGCTGGTTTACGCGGTCTTTATCCGGCAGCAATATGCAAAACATGTCATATCTTGCCAAAAGTTAAAAGCACAAAATACATTGATACTATATATCAAGAATGTCATTTTAGAAGGATAACTCCTGAATGTAAATTGTATCATATTAATATAACAACGAGGTACAAGAGATATCGCGGTTTCATGGGGAGGCGGCGCGGAGCTTCTATGTCCACAAGCCCATGTATGCATAATGATATGGCGGTTATGACAAAAACATTCAACAAGTGAACCATCGACAATTGTAAATTAAAAATAGAGAGATTTGTCTGGAAAATCCTTCATTATATTCACAAAAATGTAAAAAAAAAAAAACGATTCCTATCAAGATCTCATTTCAGGCAAAATCTCTTACCCAGTTTGTGGATGTAGAGGTTTTTTGTATCCAAGTTGACATAATTATCGAGCCTTAAAAACAATTTCAAGAACAGAAGAAATTATTTTTTTTTAGCATTGAGTTACGCGCATATTTGCCTTTCTTAAGTTCATTTATTTGTAAAGGCACTGTAAAGCGAAATGGACATGTTTGGAAAAAGATCAGTGGTTCCCAATGGACAGATTGCTGATATGAGTGGATGGATGTAAATCAGTAGACACTCAAAGTTAAAAATATGGAGAAGAGCTGAATTTGGCTTGCGATAATTCAGGCTTCTTAGTCATTTCTGTGCCACAGACTTTGAACAGTTTGTAGAATGCTACGAGGTTTTCTGTGCAAGTCGCCACTCACGGCACACAAACGGTTAAAGTATCAAGTCAGAAGTATAAGTACCGCACTCGGACGACGTGAAAGTCTCAATATTGCGGATAATACTGTGTCTGCAAAACGAAATCCTCCTCCGCGCTCCCGACCGCCACAATAAATTAGTGTTCCATTTAATGAAGCATTTTGCTCCCCACGCCTCCCACTTTAAGCCTCCACTCCCATCGCCATCACTATTAACATCATGTCTTATATGCGATGCCCACGGGGCCTTGTTTTGGCATCAAGAGCAGCGTTATATTTGCCAACGTCTTATCGGGCATGTAAGGAACAATTGGCAGCCAAGCTTCGATCAGCCAGAGTGGACATTTCTTCTTCTCGTACAATAATGTCAACCACCTCATATTTGTTCTCTTTCTTCGACGCATCTTTATTCTATCACCCTGAGACGGCTGTGAAATAGCATTTTTAACTTCCATCGTTCAGATTTGGACGTTCGTCCTGTTTTTTGGAGGCTGTTGGAAACATCACCATCGCTGCGAGGAGAACTTATTATGATGACGTCATCCAGCAACATCTCAAGCACTTGAGACCTGATTATTGATCTCAAACGGGAGTTAAAGAAAGCTAGGTTGTTTCCCTCTTTTATTTTGAACGGAATTTGGTTGATGTTGGACACCGATCTCGTGTTTTGCTTCATGTCGGCGATGTGGATTGTCTATCGAACCCCTTGAAGTCGAGGCATTTGGCTTTGGCAAGCTCTACCAAGGAAATCACCATGAGGAGCGTTGAAAGGGGAATGCAAGCCACTGGGTATGTTGGAGGTGGTAAAATTCTTTGTTGGTAGAAACTACCACTGCTCTTGTTGATTATAAGAATGATTTCACGCATGTTGCAAACATGACAAAGGTGAAGTTACAGCATAGCTATTTAGTGTGTTTAATTCGTCGAGAATAAAGTGTTATATGAAGGGATATCCTGTATGATAATAGTGTTTACAGTGATCATTCTTTATCGAATTATTCTCGAGTCTGGATCAACTTCTTTCTACCATATCAAACAAAGACTGATCAACGAAATTGTACTGATCAATGTATGTAATATCTTCTTCGCTGTCAGCAAGGTTTTCGATGAACCATTGTGATATATTTATGCGATGTGCCGGTATAGAAGTGCGAATTTTTAGCGATGTTAAGCTTATCATTACACAATGACTTGATATGCATGGGCAAGTGATGCAATTCATTCGCTTGTTCCAGATTGTCATCGATTGTAATGTCGTTTTCATTTGGAAATTTTATTGGCTAGAAGATGGTATTTTTTTGTTAATAATGACACATAATTCAAGGTTACTGCCCGTTTTATTTTCCCGGAATTCGCCTCCCTTCTCCATCCTCCCTTTCCCCACTTCCATCTGTCCATACACCAATAATATTGTCCTCGCTCTGATAGACAGTGTAAAGATGGATAGATAGTGTGACATGACGATACAAATTTTCATCCGAGCGTCGCATTCGTGACTTCGGCGACAGAATTCGCCCTTAACTCGTCAGAATTCATGGTGGTATATCCCTCATGTCGGAATTCAAAAGGTTAAAAAAATTGTCAGAAGTATCTGCAGGTGTTTCTTTGTGCATCTCAAAGAGACTGGACGCTTCCAGGGAGCTGAGCAGAAAACTGTTGTCATTGGGAACAGGATAAAGATTCCTTTCACCCTCCTCCTCTCAGCGCCTCGGAGCAGGTGAAAAGCACTGAGGGTAATCAATAGTTTGTTTCCTATCCTCCCACTACTTATAGAGTACAGATCAAATCTGGGTTAGATGCTTGAATATTCGATTTGTAGATATGAATTTTTGAAGACCTTCATCATTTTCTTTAAACTGTTACTTGTTTTCATTAGTGGAGGAGGGTGATAAAATAGAGTTGTATTTCTTTTTTCAACGAAGTTACAATTTTTTTATTCAAATTTAGACGAGAAAAAATTGCGGCAAACGCGTGATCGATAGATACGGTGAGGGAGTTTATAGTTGATATCGAGGTGGTTCTTTTGCTCGAGTCAAATTGTCAGTAGTCCTTGTCATGGTTGTAGTCAATGTTAATGAAGAGTATTCTACAGTGTATTACGTGTAGTGATTTGGCGATGAATACAATTCATGTGTTCTTGTCTTGAGTAGCCATTTGTACTAGGTGTTTCAAAAAACATTTCCCACTTTTGATTCTTGATAATCAAAAAACTATATATCAGATAACACTGTCATTGATATGAGTGATAGCTGAATAGTATACAATTTTGTTGAAGGTAGTGTAAATATGAAAGCATAAATCAGTTTCATGAAATCAATGATTAATTTCACAGTTAGGTTCCAGATTTTGCTCTATTTTCAACCCTCTGTACAAAACTTTCATTTTGCACAGGGGTCAATGGGTGTGTGTGGGGGTGTGTGGTTAACACCCTGACAATGGTTCTGAACAATGGCCAGGGTTTGAATGGTTCATTATTTATTCATGAGAAATTCCACTATCACAACTAGTCTTTATTCAGCCTCTGGCAGTATCTGTGTAAAGTCAAATGCCTGCCGATACTGTCGTTGAGTCGCGACAGTGCTCTCCCTACTTCTGAAAAACGAAATTACAATGAATACCTCCTGTTCTGTCGTAAACATGGTGACAGGAAGCAAAGAAAATCAATTAGAGTATACACTTGTGCATATGGAACCTTGAATAAATCTACTGTGAAACAAATCGCCCCAATGAAAAATGCTGCTGAACTCTTTACCAAAAATGATCTCTTTTTATCGAAAAGGCGAAAAATTTGTCAGACTATTAGTAGACAGTTGTATCAAAATGAAGAACTTGAGATCATTTATGCTTATTTATATCCCAGATTTAGTGATATGTGAAGCAAGCCAGCTGGAATGAAATGTGGTGTTTGCAAGCACATGGAAACATGTGCTTACTTTTTCCATGTGCATGCATTTTACCCTTTACCATGTTTACCTGGTGCATGAATTCAGACTAGCAGTGCAAAGGGCAATCCACATGAATTATTGATTAAGCGTTCATGTGCCTGGGAGCCCGAGACTGACACCTAGTCAACAGGTGGTTCAGGCATGTCCATTGTTCAGAGCCATTGTGAGCACACACTCACATACACATCATTGGTTCCTGTGCAAAGTTCATTTTTGTACAGAGGGTTAAAATTTGACCAAAATCTGAAACCTTACTTCAAAATCAATCTTAGATTTAATGAAACTGATTTATGCTTTCACATCCAATTACCTTCAACAAAATTGTACACTATTCAGCTATTACTCATATTAATGACAGTTTTATTGGATGAATAATTTTTGAACTATTAATGATCAAAAGTGGGAAATGTTTTTTGAAACACCTAGTATGTTATAGGTGCAGTGGTTAAGCATTATGGGACTCGGCATTGGCAGATTGGGGATTGTACTGGCAGGTCCTGTCTTCGGACTAAGACAGTGGAATTAGTGTCCTCCTCTATTGGGGAGTGATACCGAATCTCGTAACACGTATCTACAAATTGTTGTGTGAGTTATATGCGTCAATTCAGGACGTGCAACATTTCGAACAGATTATCTTGAAATGATGAGAGAGGAAAGAAACTCAGCAAAAGACATAAGAGTATAGGCGTTTAATAATCCCTTTGGAAGCATGAGGGATGATACATATCAGTGTGGTAACCAGTCAAATGACTAATAGAAAAGAAGTTTAAGAATAAAATCCCGAGAAACTATTTCAAATACAGTACCTCGAACTGAAAGTGGCATTTTAGCGCTTTGTTTCTTCTATACACCGGACTGGTGAAGTCCCGTATCCACAGAAAGAGCGTCGTTTTTAATAGCTGGACCTTCATCATGCATTACGTTTTATTTACATGGTACAGGCGATATAGAGAGAGATATTGGCGGTAGGCCTTGGTGATAAAGGTCGATAGTGGCACCTCATAATATACAGTCATAATGCTTCAATAATGTTCTGAGAGTACCTTGTAATGATTCCCTTTGTCACGCAGTTATATGGGAGGTGATATATTCCTCACAGCGACTCGTGGCATCGTGGGGGTCTGAAAATGAGTTGGCTCTGTTTCCTAGATGATTGCATGGTTATGCCTACACGTCAAGATGGAGTTCTACTAAGGAGTGATACTCATCTGAAGTTACAGAAATTAATCCCTGAAGAGGAAACTCTACTGTATTCCAAGAAAGGGGATGATTTAAAGTGTGCAATAAATACGATACAGGCAAAGTGAGTCTTGTAGTCAGTGTTGGTGCCCAAGCAAGGAGATTTAGCACCTTGATCATCTCTTGATATGTCATACATTGCACTTTCTCACACCCCGACACCTGAAATGACATACATGCATACATACATATCCAATATACATACATACCTAGGCCTACATACAAACATAAACTGTACAGAGATAAAATGGAGATGTTGTGCCACGGTCGGAAAGTGTTATACGCAGTATAACTCAGATTCCTTTCATTGTTTAAGTAGGTAGGGAGGTAGGTGATCTAAATGAGGCGTTATGCGTTCACCCGACCAGTTAACGATGAATAAACAAAGTCGTAAGATATTCGATGGAGACAAGGCTATATTGAAGAGAATTAAATAATGATGAAAATAGGACATCCTTTCAAAGTGACCGTTTAAATGGAACACAACAAATGACGTGACCTCTGAATTTTGTAGAGTGGAACGACCATTACCTCCATTGATACTACATCGGGGTAATGATGGGGGCTCTCCCTCCCCCCCCCCCCCCCTCCTTAAGCTCCTGAAAAAGAAAAAGAGAGAAAAAATATGAATGGAATAATAATTTTAAAAATGGCAAAAATCGCACCAAGACATTCCTACAAAGGTTTCGTCCGGAGATTTTTTTATAACATCAATATAATATGTCATGTTATACATTACCATGATGTAATGATATAATTTATTGTAATATACAAAATATACATGGTATTGTATTGTATACCATAATGCCAGGAAAGGCAGATCATAGAGTAAGAGAAGTATATTACTGGTCTTTTTTCATATAACAGGCAGAACAGGAAAATTGTGTATAGATGTGCAATGTTGCGTCACAATTTGTGGTTTATCAGTATAACTGTTGCAAGGAGAATGTTGATGGAAAGGTCTTCGAATTTAAGATGGCACGGGAGAAAAGAACGCGCGTTCGTCGTAGATCACTGGCTGTCCGCGTAACTGTCCGTATCTAATCGAAGTCAGGCAGCGCACGGGTCACTCATTTCTCTCCTTCTTCAAATAACACTTGAGAAATCGAAGAAAGCGGCTTCCCAGCCAGCGCGCCCGCACTGCCGCAGATCTTTTGTTGATCGTCGCCTAGCGACACTCGGGCTCTATCGACACGCAGTGTCAACCCCGAACAAAATCTATTCAGGTCTCTCGCACCCGAAAGGTCCCCGATTTTCTTTTCTTCTTCCTTTTCCTTTTGTTGTGTCATCCTCTGTGGTTAGTCGTGTATGGAATCTTGTTTGTCCATTCGGCACAGGGCACTGCCTTTCGCTGCGCGAAGCCATATCGCCATACATGGCGTAGTCCCATGACCAGCTTTCTCTGCTCTTTTTAGGCCAGATCTTTGGATAATTTTGCTGGACTCTTACTCATATTCACTCAGTAAGGATTGTATGTGTCTCTGATAGTCGGTGTATGTGTTTTTCTGCCTTTGAGATTCCTTCTAATCTCGGACAGACGAATGAATCGTCAGATATAACGAGTGCATTTTACGTCGGAAAGACCGGACGCACCGATAACGTATCAGAGGGCTCAAAGTTTGACGCCACTCAGCTTGACATGAAATCGGATATGCACTGTAGACATGGTGGAGGATTGTACAACATTACAGCTCCGTGACATTCGAATGTTGTGGCATCGTGACGTGCCTTGCTCTTTATAGCGGCAGTTCTTAAGATCCCGTGTGTGATTCCAGTTTTTTGGTGTCCGTGGATGAAAGTTACGAGCAATCAGCAAACAGAGACTGATGTGAAACTGTCAAGGACAAACTGCGCTGCGTCATTGTTGTTACCATCATAAACGGAACTTTAGTAACATCCACGTCTGTATATTGTACGGTATAGATATGGCACGGTTGTGCATATAGGTATTCGAGATATTACTTGAAGGAAAGTAAATGGACTTATATTTTGTCTTAAGTTACTGGAATAACTATCACCATGAGTTCTCACATTCAATACACTGACCGGGCCACTTCGGCTGGCTACCGTCTTCCCGCTTCAACTCGTATCTCTAGCGCCTACCACAAGAAGTGCGTGCCGGCCGAGCAGCGAGCCGAGAGCCAGCGCCTCCCGGAGCCCCGTGTTGGAGCTGGAGGAGGAGCAGGAGGTGGAGTTGGTGGTGCAGCGGGAAGTGGAAGACACACCAGGGCGGACTTCCGGGCGTGCAATGTCGTCATCGAGGACAAGACGTGGCGGGAATCCGTCGGCAGGGAGAAGAAGGGATCAATCAGATGGTAAGGACGCCTCATGAACAGTCTGTCAAGATGCATTAAGCATCGTAAGAAAAAAAAAACACCACACACACACACACACACACACACACACACTAATAAACCCCACCACACTTATCCCACAATTAGTCACAAATACATTGTATATTCTACTATATGTTTACTGTACATACTGTCCTTGGTGCTTAACACTCTTTTCATAGGAAATGGGCCTTCAACCTGTTTTTAAAACGTAGCCACAATGATTATAGACCAGGTGCAGACCACAATGCCATGCTCTGGAGGCCCAGTAACTGTTTTGGGGCTACATTGTAGATATTCCCTGTAAATTGGGTAAATTCTTACGATGCAGTGAACATTTTTCTAGACTGTCCACAAGACTGAGCCTGAGGCTGATGTAAAGAGAAAAAAAAATGAAACAGAGACACACAAAAGAGAAGAATTGATTTGGTTATTGTATTGCCCATTTTAGGAAATTGGAAGTATGAAAAAGGTCAGTTTCATTCCTCCTCGTAATCTTTTGCAAAGGCTCAAGAGAGATTCTCTACCTCTTTCAAAGACCTGTGGGACATCCTGACGGCACCTTTCTTATCGCACCTCAATATAATCTATCTGTCATCTGGATACTGGTGTATATACACCATACATTATCTCTCATAATAATTTAGCTACAAGACATATTTGTATGCATGTGATAATGTTCAACATGGCGCCATTACGCAATCTGTGATGCACTAGACCATTCAATCACTGACCCACAAAATTCGCTGCACTGTCTCCATTGTGTTGTCAGAGCGGTCCATGTGTTCTTTCTTTTCATATTTGATTTGAACTTCATTATCCCATAGTCCCATACAGATAATTGTTGCTTGCACACGATGATCTTGTCCGATGGTATGCATGAGTTTGATGACTTTTTCGAAACACTCAAACAATATATTTCTTGTCAGTCACTAAATTCATTGATGTTTCATTTCCACGACATGAAACTGCTGTTAACAATGCTGGCTGGACTTTAATTATATACAATAATTTGTACAAAGATTTTATGTCAGTACTGCTGAAGTATTCCAATGCCTGTTGATCACATTTAGGTGATAGGGTTTCCATTAATGTGTTAGAATGTTGCTCTTAAATATCCTGCCCCCCCCCCCACTCTTTTTTTTTTTTTTTTTTGCTTCTTCTCATTTTCAATTTTGCAAAGAGACCAGTTGCGAAGGTTATCAAATTGACAATGGCAATAAGTGAGCTTGGCAGCAAGAAAGATAAATGATTGCTCTTGATACGTTTCTCAGACCACTTTTAAGCCTACAATGTGTATCAAACTAACAGTTAGTTTATCCATTTGTTGTTTGTGATCCAAGGAAGTATGCAACCCCTAGTAAAGGGAGAGCTCAATAAAATCACAGTAAAGAAAAGAGATTAGAAATGCGCGCAATTCCGTAATGTCTAGTGAGTGTTCAGCACAATGAAGGATAATCTAATTTCTCTGAATCGCAATATGCAAAATCAATTCATGCTAATTGGGTCATACAAAGCTTTTTTTTTCTTTTTTCCTAGCTTATTATTTTTTCCAGAAAAAGGGATTGGTTTCAGATAATCGTTACGATATCGATTTTCAATTAGCACTTAAGGTGACTTTTTATAGTGAATATAGTGAAAAAATCGATATAAACGTTAGTTTCATCAACATTAAATAGAGAAAAATTTAATAAGTGTGTCTGTGTATGTTTTTTCCTAATTCACATAATTTTATGAAACAGTGATGACGAGTACGATCACATACAGTGGACTCCCGTCACTCTCTAAAAAAAATCGAGTGAAAATATTCACTCTTAAAAGAGTGAATACAAAAAAGAGTGAATTTAGAGTGAAATTGGAGTGAATTTTGAGTGAAAATGTTCATTTTCACTCGTTTTAGAGTGACGTCAGGGATCACTCCAAAATCTTCGAGTGATCCCTGAGGTCACTCCAAAATGAGTGAAAATGAGCATTTTCACTCAAAATTCACTCCCACTCTAAATTCACTCTTTTTTGTATTCACTCTTTTAAGAGTGAATATTTTCACTCGATTTTTTTTTTTTATAGAGAGTATAACAAAGTCCTCGGGACTGGCAGTTTTCTTTCGTTATATCAAAATTTCGTTATAACCTAACAAATAAACAACAACAACAACAACAAAGCCATTGGAGTGGATACTGTTGCGGTCTGATTTTTTTTCTTCATCGTAACCGGCATTTCCTTAACCATGTTCGTGATAACGGGAGTGCACTGTGCTTAACTATAGTATATAATTGATTCATGTGTATACGTCAATGAGGGAATAGCTGGAACGTATTTGAAACTTCCAGATTCTAAACTTTCTCATGTCTTTAATTACTCTGAGCTCCGTTTTATACTTAAGAAGGAAATCCATGCTAAGGTCCCCAAGAGATGTTTACAACACACTGTGAGATTCAAATGACCGTGGGAAATCGGTATTTGAAAGGAAAAATCAATAACTTGCTACAGAAAGTCAATGGCCTTGTCGCCTGAGAAAATCTCGCGTCAGCCATGTCCGCAAAACATTTCTATCCTTAACATTTATACCCAACATGGCACACTAGTTATTTTGCAATGCATGGGATGATGCTGTAGATATGGGAAGTCTGGATGATTATTGTTCATCTACTTCTATATAATTTTCCTAGATTTACAAGAGATCGTTATCATGAATGGTAACAAACAAAGATCTGATTTGATCCGATGTGGTTTGATAAACGTAGTCAGTCTTATTCTGTTGTTTTGTTTCTTTGTTTCCTTTTGCAGGGAGGAAGGCTGGGGTTTCCTGAAAGAGTATGACCAAAAGGTAAGTCTTGAAAGTGCCTCAAGTTAAATGATGAGAAAATAGCATCATATCATTGAAATTGGAAACGAACTTAAATCGTTGCTGTGTAAATTACGCAAAACAATAGTTGATGCTCGTATAAAGTAGTCACAATCTTCTATACGGTCACGACTAATGCAAATTCAGATATGGTAATTGATTTTTAATTTCTAACTTGGAACACTGTACTGTCGCACTGTGTTTGACCAAGGAGTTGTAAGAAAAGGAGAGACAACTCTTCGTAATTCATGCAAACACATGTTTGGGTTCAAAGCGTTACAATGGGATGTCTAGCATTCCACTATACGCTTTGAAGTCATGCTCTGCACCGCTCTAGTTGCAAGGCGAAGCTCGGAGACGAAGAACGCATTTCACCTTTCGTTGAATTACAAGCTTTATTTCCCCGTAAAATCTTAAATGAAATACTCGAATTGATTAAGAGTAGTTTAGGAAAGATTCAATATTATAAACATGTACTTCTAGTTTCTTCGTAATGCGCAAATCGAAATGAAATGAAAATTAGGCCCTCTTAAAAGTCTAATATTTTTCTATAATGCGCACATTTCCGCATGTTAGTTTTCTATCCTTTAATCTGGGACATTTTGATCTTTCAAAAAAAAAAGCACTCCGCTAAAGCGTGCTCCACCGTACTTTTAAACTCTTTGCTGTTAAACTTGTCAGTGTTACACTGCATTTTGATTCGCTGCTCCAATTCAAGGTACACAAATTCATTGTTGCCATCATATTGAAAGAGAGAGAGCGAAATGCACTAGGGGCAAGTATTTCTAGATGTGAGAGCGCTAGTCCCGATAATAATACGCTCTCTTTTGTCAAAGCACTGATTTCCTCCTGTAGTTAAGCGCAAAACTTCTCGGCGGTGCCGCGCATCCTTCAAAGGAGAGCAGGAGTTGTCTCTCCTTTTCTTATTTATTTATTTATTTATTTATTGAAACATATTTATACAGGATAAAAACGATCAGCTAAAAGCTGTTTTACATCGAAGTCCTGTGTAAAAACAATGCATTTTCCTGCACAGGGGATACATGTATATACTATAAAAGAGAGACCATCAAAAAGGGAAGAAAAAAAAATCATTTTCAACAGATTTAGAACAAAAAGGACTGCCGGACTGGGATACAAATGCACAATTCGTTAAAAAAAAATATGAAAAATGCTAAGTTTTGGAGTATATTCTGCCCACTATTCACACCAAACAGAATCAATACACACAAGACTGAAACACGCAGTTTTTAGCAACCCCATTTATACAACACCAGACACTCGGTCAAGCCTACAGTTCACACACGGCACACTCACTTACACACGCGCACACACACACACGCGCACACACACATGCGCACACACACACATACACACACACACAATTACACACGCACACCATCAACAGACACACCACACACAAAACTCACTCGAGCACACACTCGCACCACATGCAGTGATACAAAGCAAATACTCACACAAACAATGCACACATACAATACACATTCTAGAAACACAACGTAATATACAGTACATTAATACGACACTGGCGATGGCATTATACAATATGTTGTCATGTACATAAACGTGTCAATAAAAAAAAATGCGATACAACAACCTCCATTTCTATGTATAGGCCTACTGAAACCTCCCTGGTTTGACTTACTGATGACTGTACATGTGCATGTTACTAGTAACCCAGACTTAGCTAGCACATGGAGTGGGATGTCCATTCAGGGCGTTGTTTTACCACCTAGTGATGTGCTGGCCTATCTCTGTGTAACTTTGTTTTCATCATTCATGTGCATGTACATGAATTAAAATAATTAGATAATACGTTCGATGCCGGCACTATGATGGATTGCTCGTGTGACTGTTAATCCAATGTTGTCAAAAGTATCCGACACAATATCATGATTATGATGAGTTGCTCCGCTGTAAATTTTTCATACTATATTTCAAAAGGAGTGAGATAGGAAGTGTGTGAAATTGTGTGATACCATGTGGTTCCCTGACATTTGCTTCTGCAGCAAGTGCTCCCACGAAATTTCTGCACGCTAAGCCCATCATAAATTCTACCAACAAACATCACCCTAACCGTAGTCCTAATCCTCATAGCACAAACTACTGTAATCCGAAAACCTAATTACAACCCTATAACCATAACCCTATATAAGTCCTTGGAGAAAATAAGACCGGAGCAATATTTGTCGCAGGAGCAAATGTCGTGTCGCCTGTTATGTAGACGTGAAGTAATTTCCCTTGCATGATTGATCAGCGACATGATTTCAAAATTTGATGGCATACAAAAAAATGACATAAAATCAATAGGTGTCCCTCCATTGTCCTCATAGAGATAATCAATACCAGCCCATGTCAGTTCCAATTCTTTCGTTCTTTTTCTCCTCTGTGGAACGAACATACAATAGCGATTCAATCGATAAAGTTTATACAGGTCAATTTCATTCAGTCAATTGCCCTAGATAATATAGGTTTTCATTTCAGATGCCGATGTGTAGTAGGGGACGGCAAGTTTCAAACGTACGCCTACTCAGCTATAATTCGAGAATCTTCTGCAATATCAATGACATTGTATCCGGCTAGGGTCTATTAATCCATATGCCCTGATATAATTATGTTGGAAGTATTAATGGTTGGAGTTCACATTTTCAGTTGCGTTGAAGAGAACAAACCCACGCCGAGCATCCAAAATGAATTTTGTGTTTGTCGAATTGTTCCATTCTTGCAGGGAAACCGGAAAGAACCCACGCAACCTCCTGAAAACCTCACGGTGTACTCAGAGACAGTCCCTAACACGGCCAATCAGAGGTTCGGACATCGGCAAAAGACGGGAGCAGCGAAAGCAATGGTGGACCTACAGCACAGACTCAGCACGACGAACAGGAAAAAGCATCACAAGGAGCTAATATGCTACGACTGAAAACAAAGTCTGAGTCAGCGAACTGATCGATCTACATACAGATATAAAATGTGCATCAATCAATACTTCATGCGTACCCCATGAGAAACGCATTGTGTATCCGAAGTCTGACTTTTAGCCTGGGCTACAAATGGACATGAAAGAACGTGGTGTAGCTATATACGGCGGTGATTAGTTTCGCGAAACAATCAGCCGTCGCACGATGACAAAGAAGTAATGAAGTAAAGAATTGTATGGCTGATCATGTACATCAGACTGTCAGGTGTGAAATGATGTTTACAAACTAACACCGAATGTGCATCAACTTTTGTTGGCTAACGAACAAGTCATTGTTGATAGTTCATGCTCAAATGATAATATTATTTATACAATACTATATTTTTCAAAGCCGGCGTGTAGACTGTGGTTGATTAACAAATGAACACCGCTGAAGAAGTTGACTGGAAGCAGTGTATTTTCTTTTCATTTGAATCAATGATTAAATATGATTTATCAATAGCAAATGTTAAAGAAAGGGAATTTGACCTCATCCTTCATGGGAATGGCTTTATGTGCGATATGCAAGACGTTATACTCGTGAAGTAAGGTGATCTTTGGAACATCACAATTTATTGATGTAAATCTCTGTTGAATGAAAGAATGCATGAGAGAAACTTACATTCTCAAAAATGGTTGGAATTTAAAGCAGGACTTGATCCATTAAAGTTATTTCTTCTGCAAATTATGGATAAATATGGATAATTGTGAATAAATAAAAGGCTATTAGCGCACGGGGTGTCCAAACATCTAGCTCCAGTCCAATGCAACTGTAACATGTAGTTGCATTTATATCACAATTTAAAAGTATCTGTTCTTTCAAAACTGCATATTTTGATTGTAACGTGACCTTCGAGTTAGTGTTTCTTAGAATAATTTTTTCTAGTTAGACAATCATTTTAGCTGCCTCTTAAGTTTTCAAACTCCGTGTTTCCTAGAAGATTAAGTTTCCACTATAGTGATCTGCAGTTTAGAGTATATTTTGGGGAGAATTCAGAGAATAAAAATTGTTTGTGCTCAAAGTAAGACGTTAATTGTGCTCCATAAAGGGCGTATTGCAAAGCTACCATTGTATGAATTCGTGTTGTAAATTATCAGGAAAATTTCACGCATTAATTCTGTATGACGAGAAAGTTGAACAACATTGGTAATTGCGCAGTGGGAGGAGACTGGAGTTGCAAAACGACATGTCAGTGTGGTTGATGTTTTGAATGATTATAATAGAGAGGGGAAAACCTCAGTCTGTCTCGTATCCTGGCGGTTTACAGTTACAGAAAATGTCGTGTCGTAATAAGAATTACGAAATCAATGGAAATCCCGGTAAGCACTATTTGGGCACCCGTCCCGCTTCATCATGGATATTCATCACCTACATGTATCCGTAATACCGTGGAAATACATCATTTTTACATTTCCCGGCAGCGTTTTTACATTTCTCTGCAAAACTGAACATTTTTTCATCTCCCGGCGAGACGTTTTTACATTCCCCGTTGATGCAATTTTTCGAGAATTTTACATTTCCCGGCGATACGTTTTTACATTCCATGGCACATATCCAGCGTTCTGCCATTTACTAGTACAGCACCTTACTGCCTGATGAATATTCATAATGAAGCGGGACAGGTGCCAAAATAGTGCTTACCGGAAATCCCTGTGTTTGTGTTGCCAATTTTGATGACGCGGTGTTTTCTTTTTAAATCTAAGATAAAATTGCATCATGGTGTTAAAAAGAAAGAAATCAACGTGTGTTCCTAAATATTGTCACCAAAGCTCAGCACTATTTAGCAGGTCTATGACTGCGACAACATCATCAAACGCATACATTTTCACGTCGTACCGTATAATCACGTGAGGCATACAGACCATCTAAATATGTAAAATTTCTGTTCTGAGAAATGATTCGCAGCGCTCCGTTCCAAACTCGAGAGCGATATGAAACAGTTACAAACAAAGGAACAGAACAATGCTTCATTCAGTTTCAAATTTCTCCTCCTTTCGTCCTCACTTTCAATCAAACTAATTAGCCAAGCTAGGATGTTAGACAACTCCGACACTTTGACAGCAATATGGCTCAACAATTCTATGGCTTGGCTGTTTGATAAAGCACGCACGGCTCATTATGCTGTGTCAGATTACATCTTCTGACACTGCTTATAGTCAATAAAAATAGTGCAAATTTATTATCTACCGTGCGTCAGATAGCGCAAATGTTCATTAAGTGTACCAGAAATTCACACCATAATGACTATCAAAATAAACTCAATCGTCGTAAGTAACCTTTACACTCCATCATCTTTCGGGGTTATCCCCGCGGCTGATGTGCCAGTGTGTTAGCATATTATATCAAATCAAACGTGTGTACAAAGTTCGAGTATATACAGGCGGATTACTGCAATCAAACACAACTACTGTCTATTTGGTTAAATGTCTAGATGGGTGTAAAGGTTTCCGTTCCATCCTTCTTTCACGAAGAAGAAAAGCAGAATTTTTTAGCAATAGGTGAGCATAATATAAAGAACAAGCACTTATCTTTGCTATAGGCAACTTTCTGTGTATACCTAACTACTATTCAAGCACCTCAATGTCACAGTGATGGTAATGTACAGCTGTTATCAAACGGATATTGCATTATTTCGAAATCACTGTGACCGGTTGTTAAAATTACGTGTGGTGTTCAATACTGCATAGTATTGCGTAGACCGTGTCTTTCATTCTGACACGGTTCTGTACTCGGGTGCAATCATTATGATCGCATTGTTTGAAGACGCGATTATAATGTACAATACTGCGTATCAGCATTCTTTGGATCCGGCTATGTCTATAAGGCATTGACTGTGGGAACCTGAGTGATTCCGACGAATATGAATAATAGTAGAATAATATTGTTAAATATTCGTATTCAACGGGTTGATGAGCCCGTACAAAGCATGATGCAAGCTAGAAAAATACAAGCGTAGCCAAACAGTCATGACGAAAGAATAGTTGTGATAACACGCCTTCATTTGCTTTATAGGTTTCTCGATGATTGTAATGATGTCATCCTGTTAGCGTCAGAAAACAGAACAAGAAAACAGCCAACTGATGGAAATATTGATGTCACCGAACCTTAAGCATTTTGACATAGGCCCTAAATTTTGAAAGAATGTGTATACTATTAGGACCTTCATACAAGTTAATCGAAGAACATCACGATTGCAAATCTGTATAATTATATTTCTCTGATATTGAATGCATATACATCCGTCTAGACAAGAGACCAGCCATGCAGAAATGTCTATACTTCAAATTGCGGTAATTGTATGAAGAGCTTGCTTCCAAAAAGCGCTAAATCAATTGAAAATGATGGATTTAGCGCCTTTTGGAATCAAGCTCTTCATAGGGCCTACCTTAATCCGTGTAATCGAACTGGAATTATTTGAAAATGATGGAATAAAAACAGTGACCTTCTTTTGATTTGCTTTGCTAGCTCGTGTTTCAAAGCGCACGTGGTAATTGATACAATCTGATCCGGTTTCAATACTTCCGCATATTATTATCATTGCATGTGTCCTGCCTTTGATTATACAATGTCGAGTGGGTATGGAAGAGAGAGTGGGGGACTGGTGTAGCTTCTTTCGCTTCGTGATGTTTCTAAGCAACGCTCTTTCGTGTAGTCACACCACTATCATTACCAATTTGCGGAACAAGCTACAGTATATGATGTTGTATAATCAAACGAAGTGAATATGAATAATCTCTTAGCATGAAAATTGCCTCCCTGCAAGAGGGCTATATAAAATGGTCTCGAAGTTTGTTCAGGTCAGAATAGAAAGAAATGTGTGCGCACCCTGACCATGTATGTATTATATATGTATGTCACCAACACTAATTACGGGTTACCGTGCCGATCGAAAGTACATGTATCTCTATTCACCTCCCTGGTTGTACAGAACTCATACTATTATTGTGTCGCTAGAGTAACTCCATGCTATTGCCATGTAGGTATATCACCAATTATGATCATCTGCTTTGCGTGAAACGGACCTATAAGAAAAAGCATTCTAGAATGACTTGCATTATGCCGGTAGACATCAATGAAGAGGTATAATACACGGGAAGAAAATCAATTCCATTTTCCTCAAAACATAGCAGTGGTCTAGAAGAATGACCATGAAAATAGGAGAAATACTTTTGATCACTCACACAATATGCATATAAGAGTATAAAGTGAATGGTTAGTGTAAGTGCTATATTGGCACACTGCCTGTTTTTGGTCTGCTGTGGATCTTCTACGGTATAGATCTAGGCCTTCTCAGTTGCAGCACAATATTTTACATAAGACAGTGTGGCTTTCCTGTATTTCACATGTAAGCAGCATTACATTGTGTATTAACTGCAGGTGAGGAATGTGCAATGATTTACAATGAGCATGATATCATATTAGCCTCTCTTATACAACAAGATTTTCATACGGCATGACATTATGTTTCCAAAGACGCTAATTATACCATGCATGGGTTTATTCTGGAAGGCCTGAAAAAGGAAATGTTAAAGGATCTTTAAAACCGAAAATGGAAGTCACTAGGCATTCCCCGCCATCCGGTGAAAAGGGAATACCCTCTGTATGACATCAGATGCAACACAATAAGACATAGAGTGCCTAAAGCCGTTTCGTACGATGTCATTGTTATTTCAGGTGACAAAAAAGAATAACCATGATAACAACGTTCGAATAGTGCTGCAATTTAAAAAGTACAGTTAATGATATCAAAATTCAGATACGCGTTTCCATAGTATATAAATGCAGCTGCAGATATTGATTATTACAGTCTTATAGATCATGAAAGAAATGAATACATCAACATCAAGGCCGACGCATGTTTAAAGTTGGGGGGCACTTCCGCTTTGGTGCCACTTCTGGGTTTCTTCAGCTTACAAGCAAACCAAAGTGGTGGCGGGCTATGTATTTCTATATACTGGTGCAAAAAGGGGGATCCCCTGCCCCTTCCCCCCGGTTCCGCCGGCCCTGAACATTATAGACCATAGTCTGTATCTGTTTCCGTCTCTTCTGAAATACTTAGATGATTGATTTTGTACCTTGACTGGGAACTATAGAAGTATATTTGTGTGTTTTGTATTATCTATGATTTCTCATGTATTCATTCTGATGTGTAATTGGTGTAATATTTGTACAAAAATAAAGATCTACATGAAAATATTGAAATCCTGCCTAAAGCCTTTAGTTCAATAATTAATGACGAGAATCTGGTGACGATCTTGCACAAAATCGAAACTTGACCTTTTTTTCAAAAGTGGTTTCCAGTGGAATGTACAAGAGAGAGCAAGAAAAAAAAAAGATCGAGAGAGTTACAGAGAGAGAGGGGGGGGGGGGGGAGGGGTAGAAGCCGGGCGAGGGTACGTGGGGAAACTCTGATGTGACGTATTCTTAGGCATTATATTTAATTCTTTGGGATTCTTTCGAATCCCAAACTCGCCAGCAGATTCTGCCATCTATAGATGGGCAACCAAAGAATGAGATGATTGTGGTTTACAATAATTTACGCCTTTAATGCTAGACTACATCTCAACACAGGCTGTAGCAACTATAGTCAGTTCACTACCACGCCAACAGAGGGCGCCTAACCACGGACTGGCTCCTAACATTCATATTGATGTAGATCGCTGCTTGAGTAAACAAGCATAAACACACACATGCATACGGACAAACAGAAGTGGAGGACCCCATTAAAATTGAAACAAAAAGTCGGTTATGTAAATATTTCATCCTTTCATTTATTTTCATTTTAGATCATTAATACGTTTACAAAGTTTGCATAAAAATATACATCATATCAAATATCAAATATCATATCATTTTTGTCTACTAACGTGCCTGAGAAAGGCTAACGTTGGCTCTCCTTCTGTTTAGACATAAGATGTTGTAATACCGTATACTTCTTGAGGTAATCTTTCAAATTTTCAAAGGTGGCAAAAAGTCTCAACTAGAGATCAATTTCTTTAAAAAAACAACACTAAACCATTATGCCCTAAGATATACCTAGCGTAGATTTTCGATGAAAGCGAATGCAAAATACAATATGTGAAGTACGTATTTTTTTCGTTGTTGTTTATAATAAACGTTGTAGTTTATTACAGACAATTAACCTGCCGGCCGACACTTAATAAAATTCCATTTCACATGGGTGATGGGGCGATAGATTAAGTGATTTTTGCTCCAGGAAGTGCGACAATCTGCACGATAAGCTAAACATAAATCATAATACCCACAAACATATCCCTGGCCTTAATTCTAATCCATGTGACCGTGCACCTCAAAACGAACATAAAGTCGCACACACTGATTTTGCGTGAGGACTGAAAATAAGTGAAATGGGTCAACCTAGCCGAACTTGACTTTTTCATATTTTCTGAAAGAGCGGGTCTTCTTTTACATTATGCTGAAATTTGGTATCATCATAAAACGGGCAGTAAAGTGTGTCTTTTAGCAGTTTATCTCGAACATTTTTTGGAAGAATACAAGTAGTGTGATTAGGTGTGTCTTTAGAATCCCTTTTTCATTTCTGAAAAAACCTGTCCACACTCTTCACTTTCAACTCTAATAACTTTTGAAAGGATGGTGCTACTGCTTTGAAAGTTGGCATCAATTATGGACAGAATGTGTTAATGAGGCATGCTTAATTTCACTTTAATCTGATAATCTCTTCATTGTTGTTACTCTGGTGGTTTACTTCCTGGTTTTTGTCCCATTCATTGCACAGCCAGGACGGTTTGGTAAAGATTAAGCACTTGAATAGACACTGTACTTCAGGGCCTCTTTTCTCAGTTCACACTTTTCCTGAGTTTGTGCTTTCTTTCCAATATTTAGATAGGTTAGGAGATCGAGTCCATTTGATTTGAGTTATACATCATTTTAAAGCTTAAAGTCTGCTCTTTGAGAATATGGTCTTAACTAAAAATTCCCGTCTGGCGACTTTTTGTTTGTTTTGAGGTGCAGGGTCACATGATTATGAAACTAAAACTAAAACCCTATCGCAGCCCCAGCCCTAAGCCTATAAAGACCACCGCACACTATTAGACTCTCGGTCGGACGACTGACCGATTTTGGATCTGAAATAAACAAGTGTGTTTAGGGCCTATTCCGAAGCAGTGGTGATTTAATTCGGATCCAAAGTCAGTCAGTCGTGTACAAAAGTCGTATATAAGTGTACGTAAGTCCTTGGAGAAAAGACGACAGAGCAATTGTTGTAGGAGCAAAATAATGTATCACCGGGGAGATCACACGTTCTGGATCTGGCCCGTCTTCATCGTCACGTTGATGTCTGATTCGGCCACCTGAAATCGGCCCCTGATGCCTGACAATATGAGCGACATGGACCGGAAGATCGGATCGATAAAGAGTCGCACCGAGGCTTCGAGTAGCATGCTGCTGATTCGGAACATGGTGAAGTAGGACTTGATGCACGGCTGGATGAACCAGATGATGAAGATGTGGAGGACAGCGAAGATGACGGCCCACATGAAGGAGATGAGGGGACCGATGATCAGCGTCAGAGAGGCGTACAAGGCAAACTGTAAGGAATGACAAAGGTTTGACTTAAGAATAACCAGTCATGAAATCAATTTCACAGGGAAATTATAATTTCACGGGATACGCCTACCTTGAAAATGACACGTTGAACAGGACATTTCTCCCCGTCTTTACCATGATGTCACTACCTGCATGTTTAATCATAATAGAAAATATCTCTTACCTGGATCACTGCGACAGATGACAAGTCGTTCTAGACAATATGATTATCACAATGCGATGTACATAATGCTGCACTTTCACATTGCAGAAAAAGAATCAACGAACTTCGAAAAGTGAGAGCGCTTGACATGCAAACCGAGAGAGGACGATATTAGCACCCCGATCTCTGAAAAATACGACAATAATGACAATGAATCCAGGACATTTTTTTTTTCATAATTACCACGGTCAACACTGTCAAACACGACTTTACTTATTCAAATTATTAGAAAAAGGGCCGTCTGCCATGAAAATAAAAGAAATGTGTACATATAACGTTGTGAAAAAAAGGATAACATTCTAAAACTGTTAACATTAGAAAAACTCCAATGCCAAGATGAAACTGTGGCTCCAAATATCCAAGTTTCCAACGTCAAAGATAGCAAACAATTACATCTCTTAAATGCGACGAATAAGGTGCTTGTCAGCACAATATCGTCATATCCTATAATACTGTTCACAAAATTTCAAGAGTGGAGAACAAGATCCTCACATGATGCATTTTTTATGGTGTTTCGGTTATATTTGTGAACAAAACTAGAAAGAGAAAATGTAATTTCCTTTTGTCATGGCTATGTTGGGCTGATAAGAAAAACTCGCTTGAGCGCTGATCTTTTAATAGTCAACGGAGTAATGATAATCATCAACTTACGTGCGTCCATCTGTAGATATTTTTGTTGACTGATTTCATAAAGGGGAACCCAGCGGCCGTCTCAGATTCTTTGAAAGTGTCCTCATGCGTCACCTGTCAGATAAACAAAGCAGTCCTCATTTTTGTGTGTGTGGGTTATACAGGTATATATATATATATATATATATATATATATATATATATATCAATTGTATTTATCTATGCCTTATGATTATACCTTCAGAACTTTTGTCCAATCAGGGCGAAGCACAGCATTTCTTATGGCAGAATGAACAAGATTTATGAATATGTCAGTAGGCCCTATTTAGTGTTCTAGTCAGCGTGGGAAAGAAATAAAAAATACGTCATAACCTCCTCGCTTTAGTGTGCTTTGTTCTGGTTTGTTGCCAAGTTGTAGCTTTAAGAAGAAAGGAAAGAGTGATAATGATCAACTTTAACAAGATGCACACATGGCACAGCAGCAAAGTATGAAATACATACAGTAGTACAGACAAAAAACAGATACTCACATTCACATGTGGTTTCATACTGTAAATGTCCTCGAAATCATAGGCAGCTTGTTCCTGATTGGTTTCATGCTGCGTTGCCGTGGTATTTGGAACTGCCCCAGCTGTGATGACGTACGATGGAGGAGAAGGGTTAATCGGCTGGTTGGGCATCTGGGCAGCCTGGCCCTGCATACTGTGGTAATTAGAAGGGGCCGCACCACCGAGCAAATGCGCGCCAGTTGTCGCATGTGGACCTTGTTTGTCCGCCATCTTGTCACCCCTGGTCACCTGTAATGAATTGATAATTATCATAGTCTAGAACCATGGCATAATATAGATTCTCTAGTATCAATTATGCTCTCTCCAGAGGGCATACCATCATCTATCACCCCAACGTGCAGGTATACTCTTCTATGATACGTCTGGGTAATGAGGGACATTGTGCGCGAACGCAGCAAACAGGATTCGAACCCTAGACCCTTTGCTTACAAATCTAGAGCCCCGGAGACACTAAACACAGCTAATCCTGTTGACTGAGCAGTCCTATAAAAATTTGATCTACTCTCCTACTGTAAAAAGAAAAAATGCATTAATATACGGCAATGTTCGGACTGTAACCATGATATATATTTCTTTAGCCATTTTTAAATCATTCAAGTAAAGTTGAATTATGTTTGTGAGCAACGAGGAAAATGATGAGGCTGTCATTGAGGTTTTCCACGTTTTCATTTTACCATGGATATCTAAATGCAATAATGACCGGGATGTAATAAGCTGATTATAATCATCAACACGTATATCGGTAACGGTTCATCGTTACATAGACCGGTTTCATTTTCATTCTTCTAAAATGTAGTGTTGGTATATGGACTTAAAACTATTTCCAATCACATTACGTGCTTTGGTTTTGAGGGGAACAGTTTACTTAGTTATCATGATGTAATGGCGTTGTCAAGAATGATTGAGCAATATTTGAGTGTATACCAATACAAAGCATATTTCGAAAGCACATTATTGTCCGAGTTATATAGACCAAGGTGTGATACTGACAATTAGTTAGGCGTTGTCTTTCATAGATTGACAAGAGAACCATGATCTACAAACGACGTTTTGTATCATTCATGTACCCGTCATAAAAAACCACATCATTCGATTCGATTCACGTCTTTTGAGATTACAAAATGGCCAGTCGGATAGATTATGCCCCAAAAGAGTCACGTATACGTACAAATCCCTAATTATATCATTTTTCCCTATTGTGTGAGAGTAAAGTTCAGTAGGCCTCCACATTTTATGGCGGAACATTCATTAACATTCAGAAAAGTAACGATCAAACAAAAGTTTGGTAACAGCGCCTTTCCTTTTCTCTACGCTCAAACAGTCCGCATCTATAAAATTTATACTGTGCAAACAATAGACTTGACTTATGTTAAACAGTGTGCGTATAAACTGCATCAGCATTAATCCTCTCTGTGAAGACCTTTAGACCGCGTGCACAACGCTATGGGGATTCTGTGTCAATTTGGACTCAAAACACACAAAGTGTTAAATGTTATCGCGTTCAAACACTCAATAAAAAATTAAAATTGACACAGCAGTGACCGCACATATTATCTTCCCCATGCAATAATCACTGTAGATCTTATAACGTACTGGAGAGAGTACTCGATGTATGTTGCTCCCGTTACTTATGTTTTGCTATACTGTACAGTCGGAACTGCCTAACCTGACAGATCCACTGCAGCTGGAAACCTTGGTACAGTGTAGGCATAGTAGGCCTGTACTGTACTGTACTCGAATGTTGATACTCCTGGCTATCTTGACACGCAGAAGATATTTTTTTTTTGTTAATTACCATGTATTTCACTATTCCCTTTGTGTCATAAATTGTTTCGACTAAAATAAATACTTTCTGATCGAGAAAACCGATTCCCAGTTGCCAGTTGCGGGAAATTTTTAGTTTTAGTTTCAGTTTATTTCACACTTCTCACATGATGTTTATACATCAAGAATTATAGCACTACTTCTTTTACCTTGTAAATAATAAACGCACGAAAGTAATATACATACATGATAATTATACATAATACACAGTAATTATAATGATAACTGGTAGAAATTGAAATTACGATTCGGGTTGTAGAAAAATAAATATGACGGGACCTACATAAAAGGAAGATTATTTTCCTGTAAGCCCCGCATAATCAGTGTTTGTGCTCATGTGAAGGCCACGCAAAAGCATCAAATTTCGATTGCAGGGATATTAAAGAATAATTTCCTACATTCTGGGGAAATCCAAACGGCCGAAATTCGTTAAAAAAAAAATGTGAGCATACAATGTATATTGCTATCTCACAAGTTTTGAAGCATGTTCTACAGCTCTTCCATGTATGAATAACAGGTCTATTCACTGTATATAGGCCTAGTAGCAAAGTATTGTACAGTTATAACTATGCAAACAGTAAATCTTGGACTTACCTTTGAGCTATCAGCTTGCTGGAAATTATAAAACTGTGGACTGTGCACTGCGAGGGAATCATTTTATTATGCTGCAGAGTAGAAATTAGCATTAGGTTAGGTAGAATTAGGGAGGTGGAAGTGGAGGAGACACCAATCAGTGCTAGGGTTTAGGGACCAAGGGGGGTGAGGGTGACGGTGGCGTACCATACCGCCGCCGCCGTTGGATGGGGGGCATCCATACCCCCATGTTCTTAGACAATGATACGGCGTCGTCAACGTTAGCCTCATAAAGGGATGTTTTTCTCGCTCTTCCCCTCCCCACCTCCCCTCCCCCTCTATTTCACAAAACACGTTATCGACATTCTCTAGACCTACTATTTTACGTAATTTGGGATAGTACATGTGAGTGGTGTAGATTGAATATGCCCTGTAATTTATATCTTACATCTGTTTGACGATATTCCTCACTGTATTCCAGGGCTGTGATATTCTGTTGATATTTTCTAAACATAGTGTAAAAGTGTACACACATTTCTTTATTCAAAAATACAAATTAGGGTATATGATTTACTTGTCAATTTGAGGTAGGTATATGACACCTCAGTTAACACTATTTCGGGCATGCTTTACAGGTATGACGCAATAATGATGTAAACTTGATGTGCCGTATGGTATACAAGCGTCATTTGGGGTCCATTTCTGAAATAATTTGGACACAGGGGAGCTGGGGTGGCACATTCTATCTGAGAACGACCCCCCCCCCCCGACTATTATGAGCGATCGACGTCATTCAGAGTATACCATCGTACACACACAAAACATTCACAAGCACCCATTAACGGTGTAATAAACTCGTATTATCATCTCTTTTATCTCAAAAAGACGAGTTTGCCTGTAGAACCTGAAAAATAAGATGAGGAATTATTTCTTCTTAAGTGAAATTCTTCAGTGGTCTTTTCATCCAGCAATGGCTGCACAGAAATTTTATAAATTCATAACTTTCGAACGGATTTTTGTATTTTGCGAAAACTGTCAAAGATTTGTTCTACTAACATTGCTGCACTCACTCAATCTACGCATTTAAGTGAACATGTCTTTTTAGCCATACCTTGGAGTTTCATTCTTTGGTTGTCCGACAAAGTAATTGAGCAGGATCTTCCAATCGATTGTGGTACACTGTATTTCTAGTAGTCGACTTTCGTCGGCTACCATGTAATTAGTATCGCGCCATCTATTGACGGGTAACCAAAAGTTGATATCATTTCTTAAATGATCTAATTCCATCAGGAGTATTTTGGAGGGGAAGCTACCTAAAAGTACTAATTGTATCATTCGTCGCATACAGTAGACTAGTGTGAAAATGATATCTGTGTCGGGTTCTAGGACAATTACGTCCTGGACAATTACTCTAGACTATTCCCCTGACCTATAAACCAAACCCTAATCTTGAACCTAATCCGGATCCTAAACTAAATACCGACCCTAAACCTAACCCTAATTCTAATCTCTGCCCTGATCCTGTCACTAAATTTAGCCGGGGAGTCTTCCTCGGGGGTAATTGTCCTCATATACCATGTTTACCCTTTGGGAAAGTTGTACTGATCGGTGGCAGGGTGACAAGTGGAGTATAGTGATTGTTGATGATGGCAAACTAAAATAGTTTGTATTGCTGCTATATGACAACTGTATGATAACAATAAAATTATTATGATAAACAAAACAAGAACAAAAACAATAGAAGGAGACTGTAAGCCCGTTGTGGCTATCGTTAAGCAAGAATAATTATTTATTTGCATAACACCAATGAGATATATTTTGACTTATGATATTTTATATTGATACTAATAAGCTGGAAAAATCTCAGAACGCCTTATGCTTGTACTCTTTAAAATTGATGAACATGAGTTTATTCACAAATGATCTGTATTCACGGAAAAATGGTTCTCTCCAGATGAAATCCTATTCTTGTTTGCGTATGATTTCAATCGGTTCCCCCAGTTATATAGTATGGTCTAGAAAAATATCTGTAATTTTCATACTTCCCCTAATCTCATTTTATCACGGGACCTGCGGCTCTATCTGTCTATACAAGCTTGCTTTTACGCAGGCCCCATCATATTTTTCGCATTATGACCCTAGTTTAACTCGCATGTATACAGATCTTGTGTTTATACCAAGACAAACTTTTGAACATTCCGATGAAGTTTCATTTAAAATTATGTTCTGTACAATTTTCGTATTCATTGTAATAAATGAGAAATATGAAAATAAATTGAAATGACATGAAATGAAATTTTGCAGCCTGAAGCACGGTTATACGCACATCTCTACAAATAACACATATTTTTAACGTACTGCAGTACAGTTAACTATACGTTATACAGTACATATTCTTATGGAATGTGTTGACATAATAATTATGCATAATTAGGCAAAATAAATATTCAAGTTTCATTCCACATCCGTGGTGAAATTTTAATTCCGTGATGGCTAGCTTTGCGTCTGGAATGTATGTTACCTAAACCTTACCTCAGTAGTACCTAAACACTAAAGCATAAACTGAAGATTTGACATATAATATTATGCAAATGCGTAAAAGTATTGTGCACGACTCTGTCCTAATACAAAAATAAAGGAGCACTGTTTGACAATTTTCGAGATTGAAATACCTGAGCTGCTACTACAGAAAGCCTGATATTTCAGAAGCTAAGAAAATAAAGTTGAGAATATATGCAAATGTCCCGAAAAAAATCGACGATCTGTGAAATTTGTGTGAACTGATATAATAGTCGCGTATCGTAACCTCCTGCTAATGATTATTATCTGCACCATGCTTGCGTCTTAAACATTGTTGCGAACAAAAAAGTACGGATTAATGCTGATATTGAAGAGTTGTACGCATACTTTTATTCCATACATGTTGTACGTATGTTGCCCCTACACTTAATAAGATATCATGATTACTTTAACAGGACATGTAAACACCAACATTACGAACGTAAATTATCAGCATAATCGAACAAGCAGTCGGACATGAGGTCAGACAATTAATTATATTGCAATTCTCAACAATATAATGTTAATTGCAATGACTCAACTTTAAATTGCACTGATACAGATCACTCCAAAGTTTTGTGTTCATCATGAAACTAATGTGCTGCTTGGGTATCGTGATCAACACTGGCAGCTAAATACGAAGTTCCGATACATAATGAAAGAAAGTATCTCATGTGGTTACCAGTTTAATTTGCTCTCGATTCCGGTCTTAAAAAGAATGGTAAAGTATTGGCTGATGTGGGAATTTTTTACGAGATATTTTGAAATGACTTTGTGAAATGTTAACGAAGCCTACAATTCTGAGAGGAATTCAAAGTCTGTTTGATGAAAATCGGTTTTGAAATGGCTGAAATATCCAAAAACAAAGTGAAACAAAGCGATCCTAATAAAAGGTGGGTCCTTTGGATAGCTTTGTTTTGGATATTTCAACCATTTCAAAACCAATTTTCTTCAAATAAACTTTGAATTCCTCTTAGAATTATACGCTCTTTTCATAAGAGGTTTCTCATTTTCTCGACAACAACAAAAAATCACCATAAAAAAAAATACGTTGGAAACCTCAAACCCCATCTGAACTGAAACTGTACCATCCCTTTGATTGACTGAAATCCCAATCGCAGGCACGGTTGTCTCTCTTTTGTCACAACTAATGTACGTTTTAGTTCCTTCTTCGCAAGATAGTGTCTAATATTGTATTCAAGTTACGTTATATGTTACAAGACATTATGTTACAAGAATACTTAGTATACCATAATTTTCATAATTTTCATAATTAATGAAAATAAAACATGAATGAATGAATGAAAGTGGATTTTTGTTGAGAAAGGGAAAGTAAACACACTCACATGCACACGTACAACAGTCGAGGTTTTTTCTAAAATTGAAAAAAAAGTAGGAGATTGAACTGTGAAGATCACTCTTTTCAGACAAAAATCATCATAACCAGGAATGATCATAATATTATACGTCTTCTTCGTGTTCTTCCTCCTTTTATGCCACTCAAATATATCGTTTGAAGATTTTCACTAAAAGATGTAAAGTCTGTATGTTGTAGTTGTTGTTGTTCATAGCGGTTGTTGTTGTTTGTTTGATTAATATAGTTAACCTGTGTATACGCTACAGTATATGAAATTTCACTTCACTGAGGCGATCACACGTTCTGGATCTGGCCCGTCTTAATCGTCACGTTGATGTCTGAGTCGGCCACCTGAAATCGGCCCCTAATGCCCGACAATATGAGCGACATGGACCTGAAGATCGGATCGATAAGCAGTCGCACCGAGACTTCGAGCAGCATGCTGCTGATTCTGAACATGGTGAAGTAGGTCTTGATGCACGGCTGGATGAACCAGATGATGACGATGTGGAGGAGAGCGAAGATGACGCCCCATAGGAAGGAGATGAGAGGGCCGATGATCATCGTCAGAGTGGCGTACAAGGCAAACTGCATTCAGGAATGACACAATTTTGGATTAAAAAAAACTCAGTCTCGAAATCAATGTCAAAGAATAAGCCTCCCTTAAAAATGATATGCCAAACTGTTACAGGACAGCTCCTCTCCCTCCTACCCTCCCTCCCTCTCTTTCTTAGCCATGATGTTACTACTCGCCTGTGTAATCATGTATAATGACAAACGTCTTTTGTATTTCTAAATTATACAACAAAACGTCAAGTCGATTTAGAATATATTATGGCAATAAGGCATAGATAATGATGGTGTAGAACGACAAGCTACTTCCATATTGCAGAATGAAAAAGAAACTTAACGAAGTTTGGAAGGTGAGATCACCTGACCAGCAAAATGTACGACGATGTGACACGCCTGCCTGTGACCTATATTACTATTATGACAATGAGCCACGTGTCTCACGAACTAAGAACCCGGGACTTTTTGTTTTTATAAATGCCGCTGTCAGACATGACTTTAATGATAAAAATTCTCAGAAAAAGACCCTTCTCTCATGAAAATTAATAATGTACACGCAAACATGAATAAAAAAAAGATAATCAATGATAAATTCTTTCAAAATTCTTAATTCTGCAAAGAATTCCAATGTCAGTATGGAGCTGTGATTCCAGAAAATCGATGTTTTCAGAGTCATAAAGATAGCAAACCATTTCACCTCATATAATCTTTATAATCTCTTATAACCGATGTAAAAGGTGCATACCATTATCATCTAATCCTACATTGCTATGTACTGCAATATAACTAATACCAATATAGATGAAGAGTCTTGTTGTAGTTGTGGGTCAGTGAGTGGATAATAAGACCATGTGCTACCAGTCAGAAAGCTCCTGGTTCAAACACCCCTTGCCTGAGTTGGTTATGCGGCAGTTTTGACGTGTAATATAGGCAAGGTAAGTTATCATCAACGCCTATAGTCCTTCGGAGACAGAAAGTGATTATAATTTTTGTGTGTGTGTTTTATTTTGTTTTTGATTTGCTTTGGATTTCACAGTCTAGTAATCGGTAGATTTCGATTCAACTTCCATTCGTTGAATTTCTCTCATTGAAGTTTCAGGATGAAATATCAGAAAAAAGTTAAGGGATTAGGTTTACATGGTGAAATGTATCACCATGTCATATTCTTGAATAAAAACAACGTCACTTAAAAAAAAGTGATAACTAAAGAAAGCATTGGTCACGTCATTTTCATATAGATACTGGTAATCACCGGAAAGAGCTGCATAGATTCTGATCAGCATTACTATTTGCCGTTCAGACAAACAAATTGTCAAAAGAGTGGAGAACAACATCAGCACATGACGCAAAAGTCTTTTTCTATTTATTTATCTTTTTTTTTTTTAGTATCGCGGTATTTGTGAACAAAGCTAGAAGGAGAAAATGAAACTTTCTTTCTGTCGTGTGGGGTTAACTGAAAAAGAACAGAAAAAACTCGCTTACGAACGCCTATCTGTTAATAGTCAACGGAGTAATGATAATCATCAACTTACGTGCGTCCATCTGTAGATATTTTTGTTGACTGATTTCATGAAGGGGAACCCAGCGGCCGTCTCAGACTCTTTGAACGTGTCTTCATATGTCACCTGATTAAAAAAAAAAGTCCAGACATGCTTGTCAGAAAGGTTTGGTAACATCTAGATGGTGATGATGATGATGATGATATATATATATATATATATATATATATATTTATTTATTATTATTATTTATTCACGTTCCATATTCCACATTTCGTACAAGTTTTATATTCCATTTGATTTGAAGCAGAAATATTTTTGACACAATGGTCAGTTTGAACCAATAATGCACAAATGTATAAGGACATATAATTAACGTGTAATATGAGGAACCCACTAAAAAGCAAAGCTTGTAGGATGTGGGTTCCAAAAATATAACATAGGGTTTTAGTACAGTATATATATATATATATATATATATATATATATATATATATGTATGTATATATATATATATATATATATATATATACATGTTTATACATGTATATATATAAAATATATTAACAGAGTAACTACTATGCGGGTGTTTATGTATGTGTCCATGTTTCTTGTATGCTGCATCGCAAGTCATTAATCAATTCCATGTATGACTATTTAAAAATGAAATCCAGTCCAACAAATAAGTTAGTCTGATCAAAAAGAGTAAAATCTTACGATTTCAACGGTAAAAAATTTGACCGAAATCAGATGAAAAATAAGGAAGTTATGAAATTTTGAAGTCTTGCCAATTTATGCTTAACAGTTCTTGTAGTGGATATGAATAATTACATGCAAATGAGTGAGCTTACCATGTCATACCCTCACAATTTTCCATTGATTGTGTACAAAAAATGACGAAAATTCAATGTTTCTGTCATTAAAGTCTGATACATGATGTTATTCCTGGTCAAATAACTTCAGAATAGTAGGTAGATATATTGGGATTTGAGCCTGGGGCATAATTGCATTTGAATTAAAAAATAAATTTCAAAATGTTATGTACAAACTATATTTGCAAGTTGTGAGGGGATGATAGTTCACTTTTATATTTGCATATTCATAACTTTATCGTTCAAGAACTATTTCCTCAAAAAATTAGCAAAAATTCAAAATGTCATAACTTCCTTATTTTTCATCCGATTTCGATCAAAGTTTTACCGTTGAACTCGTAATGTTTTACTCTTTATTGTCCGACTAAGTTATATTTGGACTGGATTTCCCCTTTAATGTCACAGAAAGTTAATGTGTGAATTTCCATTTGTCCACCGTAACTCTTTATATGATTAGGAAGACTACACATTCCCCTTATTAGTTGCTTTCCATCATTTCCGTCGTAAAACGTGTATGAAATTATTTCAAATATTGCTGATTTTTGTAGGGTTCCCTGACATCATGAATAACAATGTAATATATTTTCATTCTTTTTTCATTTATTCAATTTCCAACTATGCAAAGTTTTGTGAAGTTAACAATTATCTCGTATCACTTTTAATAGATAAAGATATGAATTAAAATTAAAGTTGCAGGAAATGGAGGTGAAGTACTGAAAAGCCAGGCTTGTATTTTGCCGTCTAATCGTGGACAATATAACTAAATAAAACCATGTATATATATATAAATTATATGATATATATAAAATATATACAAATGAACATCTTCGGAACCTTTGTCCAACCTGAGCGAAGCACAGCTTATCATAGCTTGCAGAAAGAACAAGATCGTGGATATTATTCTGTAGGCCCTATTTAGTGTTCCAATCAGCCTGGGAAGGAATATTATTGTTTATCCCCTCCTGTTCTGGTTTGTTGTCAGATTGTAGCTTTATTTCATGAGAAAAAAAAAAACAGGAAAAGCGTTGATTAACAACAATAACAAGTTCAAGTTCAAGTTCAAGTTTATTTAACCAATTCATTAAACATTTGACATTTTACAAAAGGATACAGCATTAAGAATAAGATGTACAACAGCAGGGTATCAATTAATATAATATACAAAAACTCACATTCACGTGTGGTTTCATTTTGTAAATGTCCTCGCTATCATTGGCTGCTTGTTCCTGATTGGACTCCTGCTGCGTTACCGTGGTAACTGGAACCGTCCGTGTGATCACGTGCGTTGCAGGAGAATGTTGGACCGCGCCATATTGTGGGCCTTGTTTGTTCGCCATGTTGTCACCCCACCTGTAAGGGGATGTGTCAGGAAAGGAATATATTTCTTCGTAAAATAAGAAGCCACAAGATGTAGTGTAGACTTTGTGAGGTGAGGTTTTATTAGATAATGATATTCACGATTATAACTAATTTTAGGGGGCTAGGCAAGTCGTAATAATAAATAGCAAGTAGGAATAGTTTGTTTTGTATAGCGAATCGTTATTGCACACTTTTGTCTGGCCCTTACGTTATTGATTGTGGTATGGTGTGTAGCCGTATAAGTACCCACGGTAGGTACTGTAACACGAAATTGAGAAGCATTTTAGTAAGCACAATCATGACGTATATCTATACGAGTTCCAGTCATTCATAATCTACGGAGCTTCACTCGACGTCGGCGAGCGGGACTATTTCCAAGGCTGGGGGCTGCCGGTCCGGGGAACTTCGCTAGCTGAGGGCCTAATCTACTGACGATCTAAAGGGTCTACTAAGCAACAACGCAAGCGCTGCACCAACTGCTGGGGGGGGGGGGGGGGGGGATTCGAACCTGAAACCTGGTGATCCTAAAAGCTAGAATTTATATCTTTGTGAATCTCTTGTTTGAATATTAATTTTGTTTAGACCAAAATTCAACGTTCACAATCAAAGCTTGATTAATGTTGATTTAACTCTACTTGATCTATTTCGATCTTAATGTTTCTGAGTCAAAGTAGCAAAATGAATAACTAAAATAAAAAAGGTCGCTTATGTGACAGGATGAGAATATCAAAGTCTTATGGTATGGTAACAGTCTCCCAAAGGGCCATTTACCATCATAGAATACCCCGTCAGCAGCACTGACTAGCTGACTGGACCCTGACGTCATGCCCAGCCTGTATGGCCCTGACCGCGGTATAATTCCGACCGCATCACCCAGCAATCGGGCGCGCTATGCACCTGACGCATCAGTAAATGTATGGGCCTTGTGTGTCTGCCATGTTGTCACCCCGTCTGTATTATCATAGTATTGAACTGCGTGATGGCCTGGTAAAACTCTTCACTACTGATAATGCTCTCCCCAGCATTACCAGATAAGCCTATACTTTGTATTACATGAACTTTATCAGTAATTCTAGTCAACCGGACTTACTTGTAATTTGGCAATTGGTTGTTGACCCGCAACAGGGTCGGGGAATTTCGGAAAGCGCCGCCAAAGATCAGTCGGCCTGATGAAGCGTCCCGGCGGGAGAAGACGTGAAACGTCGCTACTCCAAATTACAAATAAGTCCAGTTGACTGGTTTACCGATATAGTTCATGCGATACATTCACAGACATACCTATATTGTATTCTTTTATATACGTCTAACTCTTATGAACATTATGGATGAACCCTGTGAACAGGATTCGAACCCCAGACCTGCTATTTGCAAATCTAAATCCCGAGACATTAAAACAAAACTAAGGCAATGCTATGCAATTTTTGACTATACTCTATTATTGTAGAATATTTGCACATTCGCGATCTGACCAAACAGAAGCTTAGTAACAGCACCTTTCATTTTCTCTACGCTTAAACAGTTACAGGGGCGGATCCAGAAATTCTATAAAAAAAGGGGGGCGCACCTAATATTTCTGGTGCCACTTCCGGGTTTCATTTCATGTTCTCTTTTTATTTCTTTTGTTTTCAGCGAAAAATAAAGGGGGGGGGGGGTGTGCGCCGGTTGCACCCCCTCTGGATCCGCCACTGAGTTAAATAGTCATCATCTACAAAATTCAACCTAAAATACTGCACGCACATGACTCGTGCTAAACAGTGTGCATGTATAGACTGTGCCAAAATTAACCCAATCTGTGCCAAGACCTTTGGACAGTGTGTACAACGCTCTGAGGTTTCCTGTGCAAATTGTTTCTCAAAGCACACAGAGTGGTAAACGACATCGTGTTCAAGCACTCAATAAAAAGATTGGCACCGCACAGGTATATCAATTCACTGAGAGTCACTTCCACTGAAATATGACCAACTTAATGCATGTTGGTTCCCCTTCCGGTGTTTTGCTACACAGTCGGGGAGAATTACCTCACAGTCACGCGCTATCCACTGCTGTAGACCTTGTATAAAATAATGTTAATACATGCACTGCTATCTCGATATGAGGAAAATTATGTCTGTACACTCACCGTGCATGAAACTATTCCCTAAATGCTGCAGGCCCACAAAAAACAAACACTTCAGAGGAAACCATAATATTATTCCATGCAGTTTAGCGAAAACATCAGTTTCAGTTTATTTCATACTTCTCATAAATGTTACATAAAGAATTCATGATGTCACAAAATGATTATTGTACCTTGTAAATGATAAACGAAGAAAAAGATATACATACATAATATAACTGGTACTGGTCGAAATGGACATTAGGGTTCGAGTTGTACAAACTGAAATACATCATGTCTAGAACCGTACATAAAAGCAAGCTTGTTTGGCTGTAAGCTCCGAATAATCAGTGTCTGTGTTCATGTAAAGGAGATGCCAAATAAGGAGATGCCAAAACATCATATTTCCATCCAGAATCTAAACATTGCAGAGAACCTATTTTCCTTTTTATTCCGGGGGAATCCAAAAATGGCCATCATTCGTAACTCTTGTATCAAAATGATGAGCATAAAATGAGATTGCTATCTCACAAGTTTTTGAAATGATTTATTAAGCTCTTCCATGTAGGCATTAATAAAAATATCTATACAGTAGCAAAATATGAAAATACAGTTATGACAATGTTAACAGTGAAAATTGCGGGACTTACCTTTGTGCAGGCAACTTCAGCAAGGAAAACTGTGGACTGTGCACTGCGCGGAAATCGTTTGATTACGCCGCAGAGTGGAAATTAGCAGTAGGGAGAGTAGAACTAGAGAAGTGGAAGTAGAAGAGACACCGATTTAAAGGGCTCACACCTATAATGGAATATCCCTGACCGCATCACAAGATCGCACCAAAGATACTAAAACAAATGAAGAAAAAATTTAACAAAAATATCAAAAATCAGAAAAGGTAGTAAACTGTTCGGCAAAAACAGACAAGCTGCAGATATTGAGTGTAAATTCTTCTACAAGCTGCATTTTGTTTGGAAGATGAAAGCTTTTCTCATGGAATTTGAAGGGACTATATTTGATTGGGTGCATGTAGAGAAACTAATGTGATTTTTTTTTTAATAAAAAGAACACTCGTAATCTGGCTTTGCGAACCCTTGTTCATAGTTTGAGCTGAAGAACCTCCATTTGAAATTTGACAGATGAAAGGGTATACATTACTTTTTTTTTTCAGGTTAGTGAAGATGAAACACCAACCTCATTTCTCCCAACTATTCTAAAGATTTTTTTTATTATTATTTTGAATTTTAACACACGTCTCTATGGGGAATTATTCACCGGTGTGAGCCCGAAAGGGGCGTATGAGGATTAGGATCCCTCCAGGTGGACGAGGGTGACGGTGACGGTGATCGCGCCGCCGCCGGTAGGGTATAGGAGAGACGGGGAGCTATTAGGGCTCGGTGGTGACATCAACCAAGTATAGGATATGCTATAATAAAGGTGTGACGCAATTTGGGGATGTAGATTTGATATGCCGTATGTCTGTATGTGCGCCATTCGGGGTCCATTTTCGAAGTGGTTTGGACACTGGGGAGCTGTAGGGTAGCACATTCTGTCAGTGAACGACCCCCCCCCCCCCCCCGACTATAGGCTTGATGACTGAGTAATCAACGTCGTTCAGGGTATTACCATCGTACACAGACAGAAGCACTCACCGTGTGATGAACACGTATCATCATCTCCTTGGTCCCGAATAGACGAGATCTCGGATCGTACCTTCTTAATTGCCTTTTCGAACCCGAAAAGGTGGCGGGAACTAATTCTTCTTCCTCTCGCAGACATTCTTCTTAGTCTTCTAATCCAGCAAAGAAACTTTAAAAATTCATAACTTTTTAACGGATTGTTGTATTTTGCTATAAACTTTCAATGATGTGTTCTACTAATATTTCTGCACTCACTCAGTCGACACATTATTTGGGTGAATATGACAATTATTATTGTGCTTTAAGCCATTCCTTGGTGTTTCATTCTTTGGTTGGAATCGTTGCCCGACAAAGTAATTGGCAGGATCTGCTGGCCGATGTGGTACTAGCTAGTCAACTTTAATTCGTCGGCTGCCAGATAATCAGATCTCTGCAGATTTAAGAGTCCCTTCATAATTAGTATGTTGCGCCATCTATTGACGGGCAACCAAAGAATGACATTATGATTAAAACCATACGTCGCATAATAGACTGGTATGGATAATATTAAGCCCTGTGGATGGACAATTGAAGGGGTCGGTGCAGTATAGTGCTCACCCACACGATAGTCATTTTGAGACAATCGCTGTTGAGTGTTTGGAAAGTCCATACATCGTACATTAATAAAACATGAATGCATGCATTTTTTACCTTCTTGTTGGTTGAACTCATATATGATACTTTCATGGAGGTTAGAGTAAAGGATAAGGATTATGAAAATGCGTGTAACTCAATTTTGACAAAAGTGTGGGTTAGCACTATATTGCACCGACCCCTTCAATTACCCCAGACACCAGACCCTTCACCTGAGCCTAAACCTTATCCTAGTCCTGAACCTAATCTTAACCATAACCTAAATTCTGATCCTAAGCCTGACCCTAGCCCTAATCTTTACTCTAATCCTGTCACTAACCGGTATTTAGCCGGAGTGTTGTGGGGGGGGGGGGGGTAATTTCATTTAATTTCATTTCTCATTCTATTTCATTTCCGACAAATTGAATGAAATTTTCATAATTATATCAAAATTTGGAGTACAATATGACTTTTGCATATTCAAGTGATATCTATGCAGGTCATTTTTTTAAACAATAAAACAAAACTTAGCTTAAAGAGATGGTACAGTATTGGTGGAGATGAGAATTGGGCTTTTAACTTTTTGTGATTCATGCTTTAGTGTTTAGGTAGGTAAAAATGCATCCCAGATGCAAAATTATAGCCCTCACGGAATTAAAATTCACCGCAGGTGTAGAATGAAACTTGAATATTTAGTTTGCCTAATTATGCAGTAGTTTGTGTCATTACATTCAATAAAGATTATGCACTGCATAACATAGTTCACTACTGCAGTACACTATTGTGTGTCATTTATAGAGATATGCGTAGAACCGTGCTTCACGTTACAAAATCATACGCAAACAATAATGGGACTCCATCTTATAAGGAAATGCCTATACTCAAACTGCAACTAAATCGTATCAATGAAAAGATGTTGGAAATGGAGGGAACGGCTAAAAGCCTAGTTTGTAGAATGCAGTCCCCCTATGAACAGTAATCCATGATTATGGTCAAATGAAACAATGAGACAAATCGCCTCAGAAACAGGGGAACATAAAACAAATCACACGCACACAATCACACAGACAGAGAGAAACAAAGTGGCTACATGACAGAATAAACAGGAGGAGGTCAAAGAGGACAAAGAAAGGGGGGGGGAGCAGGAAGAAAAGAACAGGGAAAGGGGACAAATGAGCATTGGCGGATTCAGAGGGGGGGGGGGGGGGGGCACCGGGCACGCGCCCCCTCTTTATTTGTTGTTAAAGTAATGAGATGATACCCGGAAGTAGCACCAGGAATATTGTCCCCCCCCCCCCCCTTTAGGGAATTCCTGGATCCGCCCCTGAAGGTGTTTGAGGTCAAGGATCAATGCCAAGGCACATGAAACCAGACTTACCGAGATATGCCTGATACACTGTATCACATGATTGTGTAATATGAAATGAACAAAAAGATTAATAACTATCAAACAAGGAAATGAATTTGCGGTTTTCCAAAATACAAATCCCTAGTGATATTAGAGTTAATAACAAAATCTCTTTGATTTAAAAGTAAAAGTATGGACACTTTGAGCTTCTCTCATGCTACTATAAGGAGAATTCCAGAATTTATGTCCGGTAAAAGAGAATAGAGATTTCGTAAAATCGTCCAAGACAATGGCAAATGAAATTCATTAGATTGTTTGGTAGGATATGAATCTACAATTTTGTTTTTAATAAACATAAAGTCAAACACACTTGTCCTGATACGCTTTGGGAAGGCCGGTTGGCCGGATCGGTGGGTGGGTGATAAGTGGATTAATGTTTACTGATGACGACAATCAAACCATGCAGGGCCCTGTTTTATGAAGAGTTGAATTTGATTATAAA
The DNA here is from genome assembly GCF_040938485.1 of Diadema antillarum. NCBI lineage: Eukaryota > Metazoa > Echinodermata > Echinoidea > Diadematoida > Diadematidae > Diadema > Diadema antillarum. Next base: position 1,455,893 of record NW_027271581.1, on the reverse strand, counting down.
GTTGATTTCTATGATAAGTATATGCCAGCCTGTGTGTTAAGGGAATATAAAATCGATTTTATCTTTTCATAAAACAGGGCCCCGGGTCCCATTTCATAAATGATGTTAGGATAGCAACTTTTGCTGGAATGACAACTTCCCATTAAAACAACAAATTAAGGACGCTGAATTCCTGTCGTTGCCGTAATAATTGCCATTCTGTAAGATTTGCTATCATATGAACTTTTCAAATGAATTCGGGACTATACGTGGATATGTTATTCTAATACATGTCCCTGGTACTGTGTATAAGGCTTATGTCATGTGTGCGAATATTTAGGATGTCATCTCTCATGAGTCGCATGTTTGATTTGAGATTTTTTTTACAATGGTCCCAGTTGATGCGAAGTGCATGACCAACGTTGTGCAAATAATATGATCATCGCCAAATATTGGGTTGAGTCGGGAAGCAGTTTGTATTCTCTGAGTCTACCGGCTTGAAGCACTAGTCACGTGATTCTCCTATAAGTAGACCATCCAACATTCACAAGGTAGACACATTTATAGACTTCTGGTTTGTTGTACATATTTGTACTGTCTGCATTTTGTGTGAGTGTAAGTATTGTACGTGAGTTTGTTGATATTGGTGCGAAAACGAGATCATGCTTAACAAAACAAGAATAAAAATACTGATATGAGACTGTGAGCCCGCAGTAGCTACCTCATGTAACACGATTTCTTTATTTACATCATGAAAATGAAATATGTTTCTTGAAACTTTATTGATCATTCAACTTATAATCTTTCAAACAAATGCAATTATAGTAAACTGGAAACATCTCACAACACATGCTTATACCCTTATTATGACCACGAGTTTATTCACCAATCACCATCTGTGTTCCAGCCAAAAACCATTTTTACAATACGTTTTCTCAAGATGAATTCTCATTATTGTTTGTATATTAGTTTCATAGCCTGAGGCACGATACGTATAGTTATCTCTATAAGTGACATTATCTGTACTACATTACAGTGCACTTTTTTGTACAGCACATGCGATGATATCTATGAAGTGTACTGATGTATACATTAATGCATAATTAGGAAAAAAAAATAATATCTTAAGTTTCATTCTACATCCGCGGTGAATTCTAGTTGCATGCGTGAGGGCTAGCTATGCACTTGGAATGCATTTTACCTATCTATGGAACAGTGAGCAGTAAAGCATGAACTGTTATAAAGTGCAGATTTGACATGCATACTATGCATAATAATGCAGTTCATGACTGTGTTGTAATACGAATACAAAGAAACATTGTTTAACAATATTTCGCTGCTACTATAGCGTCTGACATTTCAGAAGCACAAAAAAAGGGAATAAGGGTTGAGAGTAAACGCTGTAATGGTACGAAAAGCGAAGTTCTGTGAAGTTTCAGGATTCAACATACTCATTATTTTTACAATATAAAGTGCATTTTTATGTATACATGTAGTTAAAAATAATGAGTGTAGTTAAAAATAATGAGTGGAATACATAATCACTTCCCTTGTGTGAACTAATACAACAGTCACCCTAACTAGCCTCTTGCAAATCATTGTAAATCTGCGCCATGCTTGGGTCTTAAACATTGGATGTAAACATAAAAGTACAGAGTAATGCTGATATTGAAGAGTTACACGCATACTTTTATTCGATACATTTTGTACGTATTATCTTCCCCTATACTGTTAAGAAGGAACCACCATATACTTAGTAAATATAGGACATTGAACTATTTTAAACATTACGAACTTAACTAAATGGAACAAGCAGGCGGACATGTGGTCAGGTAATTAAATAATACCATCCTCGACAATTTTGTGTTAATTACAATGACTCGGCCTTAAATTGCATTGATACACATCACTCCAAAAGTTCTGTGTTCATCATGAAACTTGTATTCAATAAATATACAAGGTCGGTCTTCTTTCGCTTTGGACAAGTCATCATAACCATGACTGATCACAACATCAATATGTCATCATAGATTTTTGTTTCTGTTTTTTATGATCACTACAACAAAATCTCGACTTTAGATCAATTTGGTGTAGAAAGGACACACTGTAAAGTTTTCATCTTCTTTTTTATGTCACTCAAATAATATGTCGCTTGAAGACTTTCATTGAGAGCTCTAAAGTTTGTTTGTTGTTGTTTGTAAAGGTTGTTGTAGTTTATTTCGTTAATTACAGACAACCTACACTAAATCAAACTTCACTTTACTAGGGCGATCACACGTTCTGGATCTGTCCCGTCTTCATCGTCACGTTGATGTCCGATTCGGCCACCTGAAATCGGCCCCTGATGCCTGACAACATGAGGGACATGGACCGGAAGATCGGATCGAAGAAGAGTCGCACCGAGGCTTCGAGCAGCATGCTGCTGATTCGGAACATGGTGAAGTAGGCCTTGATGCACGGCTGAACGAACCAGATGATGCAGATGTGGAGGAGAGCGAAGATGACGGCCCATAGGAAGGAGATAAGGGGACCGATGATCAGCGTCAGAGAGGCGTACAAAGCAAACTGCATTCAGGAATGACACAGGTTTGGATTAGGAAAAACCAGTCTTGAAAACAATGTCACGCCTTTCTTGAATATGACATGTTAGTGGGATAGGTCTCCTTCTCTCTCTCTCTCTCTCTCTCTCTCTCTCTTAGCCATGACGTCACTACAAGCTTATACTTTGAAATACAATTATGCTGGGCGTACTTTATAACGTTCAATCTAGAAGCAACTTTAATTCTACATATAGGACGGACCGTAATGTTTCCGGCCTTAAAGACAAGGGTAGCAGCTCTACCCCCCCCCCCCCCCCATATAGATCTATCTGGGCCATGGTGTTATTACTCGTCTAAGCAATCACAATTGAACATCGCCAAACAAAATGGCAACAGAACAGGTTAATGATAGTTTACTTTCTATAATCAAAGCTCCTGAGAAGAAACAAAATGTAATCAAACATTTATAGAATGAGGATGATGAAACGTCATATTCTTGAACTTGGATATTCTCAAGAAAAACTAAAGAAAAAAAAACTAAAGAAGCATATTCTGTCACATAATTTTAATGACAAAATTGGTAATCAGTCGAGAGAACTGCAGGTATTCAGATCAATATGTCTGCCGTTCAAACATTACAAAGGTCAAATGAGTGGAGAACAAAGTACACACACACACACACACACACAGGTTTTGTTGGGTGTCTTGATATTATGTGAGCACAAATAGAAGGTTAAAATATAAATTTTCTTGTATGTGGGGTTAGAAATTGAAAAAGCTCGCGTGGGGTTAATAACTGAAACTCTCGCGTACGAGCGCCGATCCTTTAAGAGTCACCAGAGAAATGATAACAATCAACTTACGTGCGTCCATTTGTAGATATTTTTGTTGACTGATTTCATGAAGGGGAACCCAGCGGCCGTCTCAGACTCTTTGAATGTGTCTTCATAAGTCACCTGATAAACAACACAGTCCAGAGAAATTTGGATAAACATTACTTGTGCTGTATTATGAAGAGTGTCGATCCAAATAACAGATAAACCTTTTTTTTTTGGGGGGGGGGGGGGGGAGTGGTCATCATATTATGGAGAGAAAAAAAATCCAATGATACTGAACTCGTTACATTATAGAAATATTTTTGGAAACATCATCAAAATCATCATATATTTTTAGTATTTTCTTTGGTTTCTCTTCAGCTCTAATTTCGAATATCTGACATTGATACAAATTGATATACAACTTGTACACTGTAACTATTTTGGCGTTTAAACTCCGCTACATGCATATATATACATATCATCAGTAATAGGAAACACGCCTTCTGAAATCTAACAATTTACAAAGCACAAATTTTGGGGCACGCTGCCCTTTGTCATGTGATTTTTGACTCACTTGAAACCACTTGACAAAGGGCAAGGAGGTCAAAAATTGATGCTTTGTAAAAAGGTTTGTGTGTGTGTGTGTGTGTGTGTGTTTATATGTGCATACGGATGTATGTGTTTTTGTTGCTTGAATGTATGTTAATCCTAAGTGTTCATCTCAGTCATTGTCAGTTAATTCTATCATCTATACCCCAACTATAAAACGATGAACAAGCTGTTTCACATAGTGTGTGCAGGAATTTTCATTTGTCCATTTTAGCGCTTTATACCATTGGTTCGACTGAATTCCATTTTGCGATCGACTGAATTCCATTTGCCATTTTTTAGAACTCTTCTGGCTCAGAACACCTTCATCTACGACGGGCCAAAGTATTGGAACTCACTTCCTAACGATATAGTAACAGCAACAGCTTTGAATTCTTTTAAGAATAAATGAAAATTATTTCTATTGAAATTTTATGATATACAACCGAATTAGTCTTATTTCATTATCTCAATCAAGTCATCATTTTTATAGGCATTAGTCACATATAAATCATTTTTAATTAGAGAAAAATATTCTGTCAAACATAAGTCCTCAGATGTTACTGTTATTGAACCGTATATCATTGTGTCTATTTTTTCCTTTTTATATGTCCGCTCTTCAGCATTCTTACCGGTATTTGTACCCAATTCTTCGCAATATCAATCTAGGGTGCGTCTTATCATTCCCCTTACATAATGGAATCCAGTTTGCTTGTGTCCACTATGCCACGTGTTGTAATTTCATTTTTTCTTTTTTCCCCCTTTTTCCTTTTTCTTCCTAATTTGACTTTATGTCAGTTGACATTTGGTTTCTTTGATTTTGTGTCATATATCTGTTCGTAGTTTCATTAAGTCATTATTCGTTCTCTTATGTATTTCTGAGGGTCCCATGTCGTGCAAGCTTTGTCTTTAGTGGGACCCTCTATTTCCATTCCCACTTGTACTCTGCATTATGTATATACCTTGAAAAATGTAATTATGTTGTTATTCATATTCACATGTTTTCTTTACGTTTTTGGAATTAATATGTTCTGTCAATGCAATGAAAATGATTTTCCCTGTTTATTTAATGAAAATGAAAATAGAGTCAAAGTCAAAGTTCGAAAGGTTGTGCATTCCGCTTAGCTCTACTTTCCATCATTTTCTACTAGGAAATGCCCATGAAATTACCTCAAATATTGCTAAATTTGAGGGTTTTCTAAAGAGTTTAAAGGAAGAATACGTATTTTTCATAGAGCACGAATGAAAAAAAATATAATGCTTCATGAGCATTATTGTCCAATCATAGCAAAGCACACCTTTCTCAATCATGGCAATAGAAAAACGAACAAAAAATAGTAAGGCCCATATAGTGCTCTAATATGAAAATGAAAATTCGGCTACACGTACCCTTCTCGCCTTTACCGCACGTTGTATTATTTAGTTTAGTTCTGGTTTGTTTCCAGGTAGTTAGTTATCATAGGATAAAATGCAACAACAACAATAAAAAGATGTACATTACGAGAGTAGCTTACTAACTAAATACAACAGTAGCAGGAGGGGGGGGGGGAGGGACTCAAACTCACATTCACATGTGGCTTCATACTGTAGATGTCTTCGACGTCATCAGCAGCTTGCTCCTGATTGGTCTCCTGCTGCGTTACCGTGGTAACTGGAACCGTCCCAGCTGTGACAACGTACGATGGAGGAGAATGGTTGACCGTCTGACCGGGGCCCACCTCATGCCCAGCCTGTCCCTGCCCGCTGTAGTAATTAGTGGGGGCCGGTGCACCACCGTACAAAGGTGCGCCGCCTGTCCCATACGGGCCTTGCTTGTCCGCCATGTTGTGACCTCACCTGTAATGCATTGATAATAATAAATTAGCATTGATAAATTATCATAGCCTTATTGACTGTATAGTGTATTCCCCAGCGTTAACAAAGTTGTTGTTGTTGTTTTTCAAGCCATTATCATTACACAAGCGTTGCCAGGGTGTTGAGGGATATTATGGGCTAACGCAGCAGATAGGATTCAAATTCCAGACCTTCTGTTTACAAAATGCAATCTAAATACAAAAGTGTGCGTTTAGATTGGGTAATCCTATATCCCTTTTTACACTTGTGTTTCTTAACCCCGTACTTTCTCTGACCCAGGACTATCGTTAATCCCGTACCAATTTTTTTTTTTTTCAGCTTTTTACACTCCCCAATAAATCCCGTACTAAGCTCTTGTCCTGGGCTAAAGAGAAAACTGACCTTTTTACACTCGTATTTCTTAGTCCCGTACTTTCCAAACCACATGAATATTCATGATTTCGCTGTGCACTGTACAAGTACACGCACGCACCGGCAGCACTTGATTACTTCGTTTCTGATTGGTCAATGGGGATCGAACAGGCTTGATACACGATGATGAAACAAGTTAATGCCTATGACATCACAATGCACGCTTTTTTTCAGCTTTTTACACTCCCCAATAAATCCCGTACTAAGCTCTTGTCCTGGGCTAAAGAGAAAACTGACCTTTTTACACTCGTATTTCTTAGTCCCGTACTTTCCAAACCACATGAATATTCATGATTTCGCTGTGCACTGTACAAGTACACGCACGCACCGGCAGCACTTGATTACTTCGTTTCTGATTGGTCAATGGGGATCGGACTTCGTCTCCGTCGCTTAGCCCCGGATTATTTCTTCGTTCTGTTTACACTCGCTTGCATGGCACCGCAAATTTTGCGGTGCTAACTCTGCTTTTTTTTTTTTGCAGGGCCAGATAGTAGGGTATTGTCGGTGGGGTTACACAAGTGTAAACAGAAAGTGGGCTAAGGAAAGTCCGGTATACATGAATACCAACGGTGGGGCTAAGGCCCCCCCCCCTTTTTTTTTTTTAGCCCCACCGTTGGCACGGGACTAAGCAAAAATTTGCAAGTGTAAAAAGCCCTGTGGTTAATTATGTCTACTGTTATATTATCAAAGAGAGAGAGAGAGAGAGAGAGAGAGAGAGAAGCATTTGGATACGGCCTGTAATCACGAAGAGGCTTTTCTAACAATTTCCAGTAGCAAGTAAGTAAGTAATCATGTCTGAGCATTAATGTGTGCAATACTTCTGCATTGGAGATTACCAATGTTTTATTTCAACATGGAGCTCGCATCGAAGGATGGCCGGACCATTTATAAGCTAATAATGATCACCAACATGTATAGGCCTATATCGGCCAAACTTCTGCATTGCATATAAACACTCCTGCTCATTTTTCGAATATAGTGAGGTTATTATTAGGCTGTAATCTATATTTGTAAACCCCTTACTTACCTTCTTTTTTTTTTGGGGGGGGGGGAGGTGCTATAATAATCATAATGTTCTGATGTTTTCAAAAATGAATGAGCAATAACTGTTATTTAGAAATGATAAAGTACGAATTTTGCTAGACACTTCAAAGGTTGTTGAGTGTATGTAATCATAACAATAAGGAAAGTAAGCAATTTCTGAATCTATTTGTCAAGAATCATATTGAAAATGATTGTCCTCTCAGTACTGACGACGTTCGTTTTTATGATTCAATATCTATTTTATTATGTAATTGCATGATAACTTATGGTTGTTCATTTCATGTCTTTTGACGTAAGAAATGGTAAGTTTCGCAGATTACTAATTTAAGTACGTCCCCAAAAGTTTCACATATTATACAGTAGGCCTATACATAACAATTTCATTTTCTTTATTGTGAGTGCAATGTATACATATGCAGTCGATTCAAGAACATTCGCACATTCTCAAAACTACACCGTCCGACCAAACAAATTAATGTAACGGCATTATTTCTAGGCTCTCTAAGCTTGAATTGACTTATCTACTGCCTATATTTTGCATGTCTCTTTCCCTTCTGTATTTTACTGTACAGGCTGAAAGGATTTACTCACAGTCTTGCGTGTTGTAGGCCTACTTCGAAAGTTGAAACTGTTATACCAGTACCTTGTCAAATGATGTCAGTACATGTACAATCACTGTGCATGAAACTATTCCCCGAAGTACCGAAAGACTGCCGTAGGCCTACGTAGCTACAAGATTGATTCGGGAAAAATTAATATCTATAGTTTCACACCTAGAGGAAACCACCCCGGTAAAGCAAGTACATCATGTGACCACGCGAAAATCACACTTCAACTCTGAAAAACTGCAGAGATAAAGTTTTCCTATATAATATTACAATGGTGCCGCGTTGCTGGGGAAAACCCCAGACCACCATTGTTCGTAGCTACAGATTTCAAACCTCAAGATCAAACTCATGATCATGATGCCATTCAACATGTTTTGGAATTATTCTAAATCTCGTCCATGTAGGAATAAAACAAGTGCAGTTATGACAGTACAAACGGTGTATCTTGAACTTACCTCTACCTCTGCAAAAGAATGCTGTGGACTGGTTCACGGCACTGCAGAGTGGAAATTATCTTTATGGATAAGGTAGAAGAGATATCACGCTTTCCTAAAGGGGCATATGAGGGGACAAGGTGTACAAGGGTGACTGTGGTGTTCCTGGGGTCATCCTCTCCGCCGCCGGCGTGAGGCGTAAAGCTAAAGCGGTTCTTGGACGTAGCACTCAAATGATTTGCTACGCTCCCCCCCCCCCCCCCCCCCCCCCACACACACACACACACAAACACCGGTGACTATCGAGCTGTCTGTTTTTAGACATCGGTTTTTTATTAGGCACGAGATGGCTGCTGTATAGCGATAGGCTTTTAGCAATTTCATGGAAAACTCTTTAACTTGTCAAGTAGTTGTATCAAAACTTAAAACCTCTTTGAGAATGTTATCAAGAAAATTCCAAAGTTTAGGGCCAGAAAAACAAAAACAGATTTGGCAAAAGTCAAAGGTAAATAAAATTCATTGAATAGCAGGGTAGGATATGAATGTACAGTTTTGTTTTAATATTGAATCGAATACAAGAGGGAGAATGACTGGTAAGTATATGTACATAAATTGTCCAACGTGCTAACGATAACTACGCGCACGCACTCACACACACACACACACACACACACACACACACACACACCATATCGCGAGGGTTTTTTCTGTAACAATATTTCTTGTTTCTTGCTGTGCAAATTTAAGTGATTTCATAACGTCATCGATATTTTGGTGTGCTTTATTATAATTACAATTTGTATATGCATACTATGCCCCTTCATTCTACCCCGATTGTGTGTACGTGTGATAGCACTGCGCGTGTGTTTATATCTTTGTATGGAAGTGGGTATAGAGTGCACCATTCTGACTTCACGTTATATTCCTTTAACAATCTATCACCAAGTCGCCAGTGTACACGAATTGAAATATAAAACGGACTTTGTCCTTCCAAAGTTCAGTCTATTTCGTTGCGTATATATTTTCCCTCTCATATTTTTGTTTCTGTCCTTGTCACGTGCAGGGTGCCGAGACAGCTGTGAACTCTTTGTACATATTTTCAAATTTCGCTGTTGGTTGATTTTTTTTCCCCTCTTCAATCTAATGTGGTTGTAAATTGTAAAGACTATAGAATTTCGACGATATAATATGTATTGATGGCGACCATTAATCATTGTCAAATGATTACCAATTAAATCAGCAACAGAAGATTATACATGTGGTTTAAGGGGGATGGCTAGCAACTGATCAGTGGGAATCAGTGGGAATGCTGGGGGATGATTGTTCCAATCCTTGTGGGATTCATTTAAGAGTACATTAATTATGTATCTACTGTTGTGTGAAAATTATCTGCTTCAGAATGGTCTCATATTCAAGTAATGTGCAGTATAATGTTTCCAGGTTAGCATGCCTATACAGTGACGTGGCATTAAACTGCACATTACTTGAAAATGAGACCGTTCTGAAGCAAACAATTCTCACACAACAGTAGATGAATAATGTACTCTTAAATGAATCCCACAAGAATTGGAACAATCATCCCCCAGCATTCCCTCTGATTCCCATTAATCAGTTACTAGCCATCCCCTTTAATATCACAAATTCTGTTATACGATCTGATCTTTTAAATCGTCAGATTGAATTGGCAACACACTTTCGAATATCAAAGTTCGAATGTTTCTGTCCAAAATGTGGCAAATTTTCGTGTTTTTTCTTTTTTAATTTATAATGACACGATGAATCTAAATAGTCTACAGAGTAAAATCCAGAGTTCTCGATCTGATAAAGACACTGCAGCAAAATAACCGAAGAACTAGATTACTTTGTGGGCCGAGTTAACCTTTGGGACCCGAAACTGCCTCATGCCTATCTTAATCACACTGAAACTATGCTAATGACAGGAATACGTTTATTGCTGACTTTCGTCAATATTTGCCTAATTACGATAACAAGAGATCACGCCACGCTGGACACCGATATTCATTTTTTTTTCTATCACTCGTTTCCTGTTTTGTTTCTAGTCTTTTTCTTTCTTTGCTTGTGACAGTTTCATTTCGAACTTAATTAATTTGACCCATTATAAATTATTTTCCATTGTAGAGAAATAGAGCACTTCAATCAATCATCAAACAAAGGCAGGTGTTAAGAAAATATCCCCTCCGTTGGTTCAAGTTAATTATATTGAATGAAGTCAAATCTATTTCTTTACACGCCAAAATTAGAAATATCAAACTCGGGCAGAATACGAGAAAGCTATGGAAATCCAAGTATCAAAGGGTTTTTGTTTTTGTTTTTGTTTTTGTTTCTTTTTTCAAAAGATGCAGTTCGTTATTATGAAAATTAAATAAAACTCGTTATTCCGAATGTTCGTGATTCTGACAATTCGACATGTCCGAAGGTTCGTTTAAAATCCGAATACTAGTACGAAAGAAAAAAAAAGATCATCATTCCTAGGTTCGCTTGAGCATACCTTTACGTTTTCTGACTAACCAGTCTTCGGAATAACGGACCTTACTTCGTCGAGGAATAATACCGCGAAATTATGTTAGATCAAAAAACCCTATTTCACTTCGGATTAACGAACAACTAGGTGTGAGGAGTTCGCGGGATCTGTTTTTCTTCCCTTATAGGGCCCTACCCTTCGGAATGACAAACATCATTCGTTTTCGCAGACCAGTACAACTGGTCAGGCGTTAAAGCATATGACAATAAGGTAAAGGAATGACGTCATGGCCGTACTGGTCCTATCGCTTCTCACGTGATCGTCAAGGACGTGAGAACAAAGTCTATACATGTACTCATTCGCCTATTTACAAATTATATAACGAAAACTGTTTTTGACAATCCATGAAATAAGGGAAACAATGTATCGACAAATTATCATATAGAGCTATGATGAGCCATACAGCAACGAAGGCTTTCAGTCGCAGAATTTTCGATTGACTTAATTCATTTTGTAGTACAAGCTGAAAAAAAAAATGAGGCAACAACATTTTGTCTCGCGTAAATTTGTGTTGTTTTCTGTCATTTCAACTTGTGCAAACAATAAGAAATCTTTAAATTTCTTTATTTTGCCGATTTTAAAAGCATTGCGACCGTGGTTGCTCGACTTCCCTCTTTCGATCAAAGCAAACTTACAGACAGCACGGAAGGGACTGATGGTCGTATACACGCACTTCCTCGCTGTGCAGTTTATGCAAATAAATGAATAAATGAATGAATGAATGAATGGATGAATGATCAAATAAATATATAAGTAAATAAATAAATGAATAAATAAATAAATTAATTGATTAATAAATAAAGTTTTCTATTTTTCATTTGTCATATGATAATAATAACAGTATCCAGGGTAGCCTCTTCAGTGTTGCCACTGCTCTACCAGAGGGCCCTGCTATTACTACCCTAGCGTTGCCAGGTACACTGTACCCATTCATACATCTGGGTCGATAGGGACACAGTGGGTAAAAACATCTTGTCCAAGGACGTAAGCATTGGGTTTATCGGAACTCTTGTCCAAGAAAATACATACGGTCATCACACAAACACACACAAAATATCTATATACCAAATGCAATGCTCAGCAGTAATATCATCCACAGAACCAACTCCGTACATAAGAGAAACAATATCTCCGAGACATTTTCTTATTTTACATAATAATCTCAATATATTTCCGAACCAATCAATATAGTACTCCACGATAAGATATACGGTCATTTTTATACTTTGCTTTATATAACAGACATAATAATGCATATATCAATATTGACAACAAAAATGGTATTTAAACACATCCAAGTGTGGAATGTTAATGTCTATACAACATTACTGATCTAACAAAACATTATCTGAAACCACCAAACTACTTATGCACTTTTTCAAAATCGAAAATATTTAGTCTTCCAGCTACCCGCTCCCTCTCTCCTATTTTGTCTGCTCAAATGACTAAACACAACATAAACAATAGCTCGGAAGGCAGCCATAAAAAAAAAAAACAAACAAACAAACAAACAACAACAACAACAATGACGATAAAAACCATGATACTGGCCATTACTGTTTGCAATATAAAACTAAAGTGATAATCAGAACAATAAGGGCGCGCTTACATCGAGCATGGTAGGGGCAACGGTCTGGGTTTTGCTATGGAGTGCCACAAGGAACCATGTCTGATTTTGTTAAAAAGATTCAGTACTCAGGTACATAAGCACCCAAAATGTTATACTCATGTCAAAATCAAGAGCAACAAAATCAACAGTAGAAGATTAATTTTGTAACAAAATTATTAGCGTGGAAGTGATATTGTAACAGAACCAGACATGGTTCCTTTTGGCAGTCCACAGCAGAAACCCTGACAAATTGCCCGTACTGTACTGGGTGTAAACAGGCCTTAACCCTGGTAGAAGCACGTGAGTTTTAGATTGTTTACAAGTGCCGGAAGTGTTGCCACTTTGGTAAGTTATGCACTGTTTTGGTGCACGCACAACATGAATGTGCAGAAACTATCACCAGTGTAGTTTGCCCTCAAGATCACGTTTATCAGTTTGCAAAGCACTTGGCAACAGTCCATCAAATGACGGGGGCAAAATCTTGACGTGTGGGGTTTAGCTTTTGCAACTTTACACCACACACAGTAAGGGTGCACAACAGTATGGCACACTGGTAAACTGAAAATGACAAAATATGGCACACTCACAGAAATACTAACTGATGATTGGGACATACAAGAAGTCCACTGTACAAATTGTGTACGGTTATCATCAGACGAGTTTCATGATATCACTAGCACCTAAAATAAATGAGACGTGTAGGATTTGGGAAATTTGAATGAATATTTTCCTACATGATTGGATTATCATGCTGTTCAGCGTGACTCTATACAGGATGTTTATAAGTTGCCGAGAACCAAAGACAAAAAAAAAAATGGCCATAGCAGATACGTAGCAGGGTCTGGCTACCCCAAAAACATCCAAAACAAAAGCAACTGATGGTGATGATAAACTAGTAGGACTTATCTCGCTAAACAGCACAAGAATGTAAACATGACAGAAATTTTGAGGCATGTTGGGAATACGGCTTCATAGTGATCACTACTCAAATCTCGAGGGACATTGTATTACATGGCTCCATAAAGGATAATCCGACTTTTTTTTTTAAACAGTGACTGACACAAACGCCACTCCCGTTGAGTGATAAAGAAAACATGCTACGAATATGCATATCTTTACACTGAATATTAATTATTGACTGCAGTACTTGTATTAGCAAGGATGATAATCTCTGCAATTATCACACATCCAGTTACCATCATGATCGTTAAACACTGTTTCATGCTGACGGCCATTTAAATGCATACAATTTATCATAATTATGACCCCTGTAACAAGAAAGATTCTGGATCTTGTACTATGTGTAGAGCACTTGCCACAACCTTTATTTGTAAAAGATGATTGCACAGAAAAAAGGAGATAAACATATAAGACAGAGATCTCCTCATCATTTGATCCTCAATTTCAGACTCCTGTTCCTTGGAAATGCTGGCCATGGGTTCCCTGGTTCGGTGCTACAGGTGAAAATACACAGATATTGTCATGACAACCTCCCACCCTATGTTACCTCATTTTGGCAACAAATTCTGTGTGAATCTGAGAAGATCCCTAAGAATGAATCTCAGAAGACCCCTTCATCCCGAGATGACCATTCCATAATTCTGTTGCAAAACTCTGCACCGTAATATAAAACTAGTATCATGCTGATGTGCATTTTTCAAAGTCAAAGTCTTATTGAAATCTTCAGATAAATGTTTCTTCACATCCCATCACATACACATCCAAAAAAACAAACAGAACAAAAAAACACTTGACCTAGAAAAACATCAAATTTCCTTCCAATTAAACAAACCCAGGATACATGGGTGAATATGCAGCAACCTTACTTGACCAGCAACCCCAAAAGTAGAGAAATATTCCATCAAAATGCTCAATTATGCCTACAGCTTCCCTTTCACATGATGAACTTTTATGAGAATTCATCACAAGTGTGACCAACCACGAACTAATACTAATACGTAGCAATACACAAATTTCAACTGCAAAGGGTAACATCCTACACATCGAGCACCAGAAACAACATTTCCACAAACATTTTGTCAAAGTTCCACATTAGAAAACTGATTCTTAATTAAGCAGGGTAGTTAAACAATCTCATGAACATCTCTTTGTTTTTGTAACTGGCTCAGGAACATATTACACCGCATGAACATCTTAGGCCATAGAACAAAATTTACAATACAAATCAAGAAAAGGAAGCTACTGGTCACATCCATTAACCCTGGGCATGTAAAAACCCCTATTAAGATGATGATACAATAATATTTTCAGACAGAATGTTCTCAAAGTCACTACCAGTACTTGGACTTGGAGGGTTGAGGAGTATCATTGAATGCTTGCTCAAGATTACACCTTCCAAAAGTGTAGAACATAGTGGAGCTACAATTGTACTTTTGAGCATCACATGTCATTTTTGCCTGATCAATTCTGGTAATTTGGTGTGGTGTTTGCCATGACTGGTCTGTTACAAACACATTTGAACTTAGATGGGATACAGTATCACAAATAGAAATTGCACAAACTTGAGCCAATCATTTTAAAAAGTGGAAAACATTTCAGTGTTAAATGATATTGGCTAAATGTGTTTGAAATTGTGTATAAGTAATTATGCCCATAGCACTTTACAAACACTTTTTGTGTTTTATGATCTCGCCGGATAATGGACTTGATTGGGTATTCTACAGCACAAGTACAAGTGTAGGAAAAAGTTTCGGCAATACGGAAAGCAACCATTTTAGTTCTGATGGCAAAGTTATGTAATGTTGTGCTGGTGGTAGAAATGCATGACTTCCCTGAATATCAAATTTCAAATGGAGGAAAACTCGTGCAAAATAACATATCAATGAAGCACCTGTCATATTTGTAATGGTTACATTTTTAAATCTTAAAAATTTAAAGATTTCATTTGTTTGCTGAATTATTTAGAAGGAGTGGACTGTATTGTCATATATGACTTATTTTTGAAAGAGCAAGGGGCATACAAAAACAGCATTTCACATATTCCTACGTTAATCGTCACATTCAGTCCCAATACCCATGCTATTTCGTATCCTTCAATACACTCCTAAATATTCAGGCTCAAGCGCATACATTAAAATTTGTACAGATACTACAGGCTGTTGGATTGTCTGAAGAAATGAAATGCACTGTACGTAACATCATGCCCCTGTGAGCATACCATACGAGCATACATTTTCATTCCAGCCATACATGATAACCAATCTTGACATCACTGAGTTATAGGAAAGTAATACTGGGTCCACCAAGGGCAATACATCTGTGAACAAACATTTCTAAAAGGAAGAGAAAAAGTTTGAAATGTCACTTTACTCTCCAATCCAATCCAAGCACTGAAGAGTAAAATGCATTCAGCAATGGACCGATGTCATTCATACACGTTCCAGTCATTAGCAGACAAAAACCAACAAGTTTTCCCATGGAAACATTCCTGGGACATCACATAATGAGACGATGATGAGAGTTGTGAGGAGATAAAAGAGACAGCAGTCACGACGAGGGAAGAATTCTAGCTGGCCTCTTCTTGCTGAACCAGCTGTCTGCCTAGGTACTCCCTGAGAAAGAGAGAGAGAGACAGACAGACAAGATGCATGGAAAAGAGAAAGAGAAAGATATAAATAGATGCAGTGCAAGTCATGCTAGATATATACCCAGACCATATTCAATACTTAAGTCAGAAGTAAATCTCCACAAGCGTAGTATACATACATTACAGATTGCCTTGTGCCTATGACAAGAAATGTTCCATAGCTGATGTTTCAGTAACAGCAGAATTATTTCATCAGTTGTTGCTCTTTCATATAGTGACATAGCTTCGCTTGAAAATTTACCAGAGGTAAAACTAATGATCTTGGCTGCAAGAATATGATCCTCATTTTTTTCCTCTTTCTCATTTTTTCTTTCAATGCGATGCAAGCAAGACTGAATAGAGAGAACTTTTGTTGTTCCAACACACATGTAGCTCAATTAATGTGACCTACCCAAAAATATACGGATCACATACAACTTTATTCTCAAATTTGTAATAGCCATTGTAGTCATTTCCATTGTGGCATCAACAGGGTATAAACTTATTTGATGCAATACTGTAAAACGAGGAATGTTCGCATGCACTTTTAATTTCACAAATTTCGTGAGAGCCAAGATTCGCAAAACTGAAATGCACCCAAAGGTTCTTGTCTATGCTATATGCACTGAATGCCAAAGGCACTTCATGAATATTTCATGCCGTGAAAAAGGCCATCAGCTCCAATTCACGAAAATGTAATGCCGCTAAAATGTCATGTTTTACAGTACAGTGCACTCCCGTTACAACGAACACGGTTATAACGAAGTAAATCTTCTGGTCCCAAAATTATCACCATTAAAGTCTGTGGTACAAAATTCGCTTATAACGAACACGGTTATAGCGAAATTTCCGTTATAACGAAGTCTATTCCGAGCGCCACAGACAAAGAAAAACAAAAGAAATGTGCTCCATTATAACGAAATGCGAATTGCTTTCGAAAATACGTAGAAGGTACAAGCAAGCATTTACAACGTCTCTGCATGGGTGAATGCTTCACACCACTGTGTGTTCGCTCCTTGTGTCACGCACAGTTTCTGAGGGGAACTTGCGTTTATTATTGTAATACAGTTATCCCATCACATTTCACATAGCTTTCCAGTGTATGATGAGTATTCAGCAAAACGAATATGATATATATACGTGGTTTCCTTGTTTTCGTTATACATTGTATTTGTTCGGTTATAACGAAATTTCGTTATAACGAAAGAAAACTGCCGGTCCCGAGCATTTCGTTATAACGGGAGTGCACTGTACCCTCAAATGTTTCAAACAATCAAATCTACGCAAAATTTTCAACACACTGCATAATTTGGCCAAATTTCTGCATGTTTCTTGCTTATTTTCATGAAGTTCTCACTTGCAGCGTAATACTCTGCAGACTGTGTTCCAGGCTCAGGTAACATACATGTGTACGATGTTCTTTGGAATGTTTGACTAACAACAACATGCAAAAAATGACTAATAAAAATACAAACAAACAAACAAACAAATACCATACATTCTGATTTCCTACTATGGCAAGCAACATTACAGAGTTCCATGTATTCATATTTTCTTCTTCTTTTTTTTTGCGTGTGTGTGTACTGTATAAGCTGTTATTTTCGCGAGGGTTTAATTTTCGTGAATTTCGCGAATCACAGTTGGATCGCGAATTTAACAACATGCGGAAATGTCTCCATGCACCCTGTTAATTGTGCATTAACATAAGCATCGGCGTCAATTCGCGAAAACATCTCGCGAAAATGTCTATCGCTATCACAAAAATATCTATACGCGAAAATAACAGCATATACAGTATATATTATTTTATTGTCTCAGCATTCAACCTGTCAAGCATTCTACTGCGAGGGAAACATACAATGTACTCTGCCTTCATGCTATTCCTTCAGGCATTAAACTGCACTGAAACATTAACGACTGCAAGGCACACCATAACGATTCTTATCTTTGATGGGTGATATTAGATTTACAATGTAGAGAGAGATGATGCTGATGTTCTTTAGTTTTCAATCAGCAGAGCAAGGACCTTTCCTTAAAATACTTTACAAAGAACAAAGAAAAGGAAGAGCCTTATAATTATCAAGAGTGCATGATACCCAGTAGCCTTTCCATGACAAAGTGATCTTAGTCGCATTAACTCAGTCCCATGCATGAGAGAGAGAGAGAAAAAAAATCAAGATCGGCACAGTACTTGCACATGCAAACAATAATGCTGAAACATCCTCTCAATGTGAAAATTTTTGGACTTTTCTGATTGGTATTCATTCTATTGACTGCTTTCATGAATCACTGTTGAAATTCTCACCCCTTTGAACGTGCTACTGTAGTTTTGGTACAAATGCCACTGCTCTTGATATTAGGACCAGATTGATATGCAGAGGTACTACAAAAACCTATGCTTTCTGGCAGAACAGTGCTTATTAGAGTATGTAGAGTGTAATATCCTCTTTACATAAGACCACTTTATCATTGATACTGTTCTCATTATTATTGTTATTATTGCTAGTATTACCAGCAGTATCAGTACAAATACCATAGTAGTGGTATCCTCAGCATTTTCATTATCATTTTAGCATAATAATTTTGGTTGTTGTCATTATTATCAATGCCAATACTATTACTTCTAGTATCATTATTGTTATTATCATTTAGTATCATTAGAACATTGCCTAAATTAGAACCTACCAAATTTGTGCAAAGATTAAAGGGATTTCAGGATCTTTCCGGGGATGGGGTTAATATCAATATCTTTATGACCATAATCTTGAAGGTTGTGTGCCAGCTTGTGGCAGCTGACTGATGTGATCAGCAAGGAAAGTTTGACAGGAAATCCTGGGTTAATTTTGCTGCAGAAATTCTCATCTTGACATCACTCACTTGGCATCTCCGAATTTCACATCTGTGAAACTAGGCGATGCCAATTTCATTTCAAACTTTAACCCTAAAAAGGCCGGGGGGGTTGAATCAACCCCCCCCCCCTCGACATTTTTCGCAACTACTCCGCCGCGCGAAATTTTTTGACCGCGCCGTTCGCTGACTTTTTACTTTCAAGTCACGCGCATCTTTTGACACCATTTTCGCGAAAATCACGCATACCGTTACGAAGCTGCATAACGTTTTATACATGCCTGTCAGACCGAAAATGGCTCAAAAACGTGATTTTGTGTATAAAGTCTATGCAAATGGAGTTTTCTCTTCTTATTCATAAACATATGATTATTTTCACTTTCATAGGCTGAAACTAATTGATTTTAGCATAATTATGCTTGAAATAGGATCTGTCATAAATTTTGCGCAAAAAAAATGATAAAACAAAAGGTCGAAAAAACAGAGAAATACATAAGAAATTCATAAAACAATAAAATACGTAAGAAATTGATTTTGAAACCAAATTTTTTTTTCAAGTACATTGTTAAGAATGCTACAAAGAATGTTTTCACCAAAAATTAGGATTCTAGGAACTTTAATTTCTGATTTAGAGCAAAATGTATGATTTTATGCATATATTAGCATAATTAATCATTATAACAAATTTTCCATTTCTTTTTGTATAGCTTGGTAGATTACGCCACAGGTAATGCATGTGCCAAATTTCATGGCGATTGCGCGATCGACGGCCGAGATCTCGGGGGGGGGGGGGGGGGGGGGGGGGTTGAATCAACCCCTCCCTGGCCACAGAACACCCCAAAAAGCCCGGCCTGGTTAGGGTTAAGGAACTCAAACAGTTTTGAGGATGGGTACAGAAAATATCAAATTCCATCTGTACATAGTAAATTCCTTTGCAGGCCTTTTTGTTGTCACACTGCCTTCAAAAACTAAGCAAATCTTCCACTGGTCCCACACAGATCAATTTGCTAGTTTGTGAGAGCACTAAAACGTTTAAACAAAAGAGGATCACACAGAATCACGGCAAGTTTGCCAGCTTCACTTACCAGTTGTGGACCATGAGTTTCTGCACAGCGAGGAGGGCCTCGTACCTCACGTTGGGGTCTTCATGGGCCATGTACTGCATGACTAGGTGCTTGCCACCAAGCTGCTCTATTACACTGTAGTAAAGAGCAAGGGACAAAATACATGATTGTTGTGAGAAGGAAACTTCATCTGACACCAATTTGATTTTGTGGGACTGGGCTGTGTACGCTGCACAATTATGACATCTTCCAACTGAGATAACTCTGTAACGCCGAAAAGGAGAGGAAATCATATACACAACCCTACACAGATAAGTCTTGCTAAGACCAAGAGTTGCTCCTTTGTAAGGCACGTTACTGTATGACGAGAAGAGAGCATGCTGATCAGCTGGGTCGGGACTATGAAAGGGAAGGCAGAAGTGAGAATGGGTGGCAAGGATCCATGCAAAGAACACTAAATAGCACCAAACACATATACATTCTTGGGATTTCACCTAAGATCTGTGTTGCTCACAATGGCAGTACTCAACTTGTTCAACAAAGTTGGTCTACTGTGCGATAAGAGGAGTCTAGGCATAAGTTTAAGAATGAGAAGGGGGATGAGGGAGGGGAGGTGGATTACTACGTATTTCTTGTCTGCTTAGAAGTTATCCCTGTTAACAAAGGCAAGTCTAGTCATGAACACTCGTTCTGGAAAATGCAAATCTAACAAGAACAATCTTTCACTCCATATACTAACAGGACAAATGCATTTCTTGTCGTGGTTTCTGTCAAGCATGTGACTGGTATGGCCATCATAACTTCTCTACACTGAAAACAAATTTAGGAAATCAATGAATTTGCCACTCTACAACACAAAATTTCCACAAACACAAGAGAAATGATGAAAGACATTATCTCCTCGAGACTCAGTGTTGTTGAATCAAGAAATGTACTTACTGCTTTCCCCTTGGGTAATGTCTGACATATTCTCCAATGTCATGAGCACTGACGCAAAGGATTAGTGGATCTTTTGAGCTTTCCAAGAGCCTTGTTAAAATCCTGATGGGTAATGAACAAAATATAAATGAGAGAATTACATAATATGTACCCAATACTGTATGAGCTGAAATTTTCGCACACAGATATTTTCGCGAATTGCTACTTGGAGGACATTTTTGCGTGTTGTTAAATTCGCGGTTGCAAGGGTCTATTAAACTGAACTTACTTATTCGCACATTGTTATTTTCATGTGTTGTTATTTTTGTGGTTCAAAGGCGATTCACGAAATTTGCGAAAATAAAACCACCGCGAAAATTTCAGCTCGTACAGTAAATGTATCTGCCCTGAGAAATGTCAGCTTCATAAAAGATCTTGGATTTTTTTTTTTTAAACTACTTATAAAAAAAAAAATCACATCAGCACCTAAGAGCAAGATTCAAACTGGCATGTGATATATTCAGAATCCTCTGGTAATGAAATTAATTCTGGAGACCTCTTTGACAATGTATTCAAATCAGGTGCATATTACAGTGACAAATCTCACTCTGGACATTTTTTTTTTTTTTTTGTCTGCCCAAGTATTGACAGATAGCAACAACACTGCACATCCAAACTGACTTTTGATAGGGGATCTCTGATTTATGTAACCTGTGAGGGTGGTCTTGTCTACAGTCTTTATTTCATTGAGAAACTAATGAGGGAAAGGACAAACATGAGTAACAAACTGAAAGGAGGGGGGGGGGGGGGGGGATTAGGAAAGATATTTTGATTCTTGTGCACTCACTTTAGAAGTTCATAGTTCTTTTCATTCAGACGTGCCGCATTTTCCCGCCAGAACTTCTCGCTCTTGTGCACGGGACTCCATTCCAACCTGCCAGATTTCACCTCAGTGGAGTACTCATCAAATGAGCTAAAGATACACAAACAAACAAACACACAAACAAACACAAATACAATATTTAATGATTGAAATGTTATACAACAATTGAACCATTCAACCCTCACTCTCACTGTGGTCAGAAAAAAAGAAAGAAATCTCAGCAATATATTTCCAGTTTCTTCAAAATACCTCTTCATGGCATTGCTCAAGATACATTAAAGTTGCGATGGCATTGGGTTACATAGCAATAAAAATCAACACATGTTAATCTTATGAAAAGGTTGATGAAATATGGTATTCATGCAATAAACTTTTTCTCAAGTACGATACTTTGCTGATTGACACTTATGAGAATTTCACACACTGTTGAATTTTCGATCAATTATCATATTCTGGAAAAAGAAAGAACACATCTCCAGCTCTTTCGAAGATAAAACAAAGTACATTCCCATCTTTATGATAAAATACTCAAAGCATTTCAATGACAGGAGGCAATATTTTGGCAAGATGTTGATTTTTGTGAATATTGATTGACACAGCATGTATATGACCTTGTCACTGGTAGTTATCATCCACACATCTCTGCTAAACGGTAAACAAAGGACAATACAGAATAAAAAAATTCTTTGGGATTTCTTGCTTCTGCGATCACATCTTTACATTGTAAATCTACATAGATGTACACACAGACCACGCAAAACATGTTTATACAGTCACCCACACCTTTCCCACCCTCACCTGAGGTCCTGCATGCTGTTGTGTAGGTTCTCGATCAGGTACTCGATGTCCTCGGTGATGTCGGGATCCTCGATCTTCTGCCCCTCCAGGACCTCCAGCTGCTTTAGCACCTTGCACTGGATCATGGAGAGGGCATTCTCCTTGATGATCTCATTCTCCTCTGGCTTCTCCACCAGATTCTGTGGGAAACAAAAACTAAATCAATGACCCTTGACCCTTCAACCCTCTGTGTGCTTTAAGTGCTGATCAAAAAAAAAACCAAACAAACAAACAAAAACAAACAAGAAACATAGTGTGACAGACACTGTCCATAGTCCTTGACACAGAAAGAGTTAAGCAATTGCACATGATTTTCAGGAAAATATTCCTTATGTGGCCCCTGCGGCATTCGGACGACCTACGGAATATCCTGTACGTGGCCCGATATGGGTTACAATAGGGTTAATAGCACGGGCAACTCCTGCTGCTAGTGTTGTGCTGTGCACACACTGCAATGATATCTACATATCATTCATTTACATGATAGAATATCATTTTTTTTTGCAACTCCTTGAGCCAGACTTACCCTGAAGACTGCTAAGATGATCCTTGTGACCTTCTCCTTCACACTCTCACTCAGGATATCGGCAAGGACTGGGACTATTTTGTACCTGATGGCAGCAAGAGACAAACAAGTCCAAGCCCTTAACGCAAATTGTTACTAATAGAAAATGTCCACAACTATACCTTGGTATTGATCATCCATGATGTACACACTTTGTGCCTTGGTATTCAAGAACAAAAGGAGAAGTATATGACAGCCATGCAGTAACTAAAAGTGCTTGGTCACTAGGAATATGTTACATGTTAGGGTTGATGAAATGGACACATTTCCCACAGTGGGGTTGGGTCTGGTCACATCTTACTCTTGAATACAACTAATGGAAATCATGATACAATGTATGGTATGCCAACCTTCACACTAAAATATTCAGTTTGGGAAAAGAAGTTTGTTTAATTTCGGGTAAATATAACCCTACAACCATCATTTCGAGAGTAGGGATAGTTTTAACTATGAACTGATTCAGAATTGAAAAATGATAAGTATTGATTTTATTCCCTTTTTAGATTTATATAAATGTAGGCTGAGAAAGGAGTTTTATTTATGATAAATTTGAACAGCCTTGTTGAATCTTTGATATTTGATTAGCATGTCATGCAGACATTGAGATCATGAACATTTAATGATGGACAAACTTGTCGAGCCATCGAAGTCCAAAATATAATATTTGGGTTACATCAGTGTATTATGGTTATTTAGTTGATCATCACAATGGTCACAGTCTGTGCTGCTATCTCAAGATTTGACTCACAAAAGGCTAGCTTATTTCAATCATAAGTCAGTAATGTCATCCACCCGGAGCCTAGTCTCAGTCCAAGGCAGCTGCACCCCTCTTTACTCCACAGCACCACCCCTTCAGGGAACTACACTTGTAATCCTTGCACAGTTCAACCTCCTTATATAACAAGCTACTTGGGACCACGGAAATTTCCTTGCTACTTCGGGTATCTTGTCATATCAGGGAAAACAAAAGCATATCTCAGGAATGGGACCTGCAATTACCTACTCATATCAAGCATCTTGCTACAGTGTATATCAGACCATGTGACTTCAGGCATGCTGCTAAATCCGATCTTGTTATATCAGGTATCTCGCTATATTTGACCTTGTCATAATGAGGCTCCACTGTATAACCAATCATACTCACTTGTTGATTTGTGCACACAGATCTGGGTTGAAGGACACCATCCAGATACAGAAGATGAGCTGGTATTGGATCTGGAAGCTGACTTTGCCTGACAAGACCAAGATCAACCTTTGGGATGGGGGAGGGACAGGAGAATGACGTCATCATTTATGGCATTGGAGAAGGATAAAACACATGTGTGACTTCTTGCTACATAGTTTTCAGCTCCTCTCCTTCAGCACGCCTCATATACTACATAAAATTTTCCTGATGTATCAAAATGTCCAACTGTGAGAGAGCTCATTCATTATTGGTTAATCATTTGATAAGTAATCTCAGACTAAAAAAAACAAAAAACAAACAGACAAACAAACAAAATTACACAACCTTTTTAAATAAGTCCTGACTTTGGTCCTATGCTTTGCCAGCTTTGTAGTACAGTTTAATCCTATTCCCATCAGGGGGGGGGGGGGGCATTTTGGCCCCCCCAACGTTTCGCGTGATTATTCCGCAACGCGTGACGCTCTCGCTGCGACATTTTATGACTTTTTTCTTTAAAGTATCGCGCAACTTTTGAGACCAAATTTGTTGCTCCCGGGCATACCGTTTTGAAGCCACGCTCCTTTGAAAAAAATTTGTTGACCCAAAAATTGCTCAAAAACATGATTTTGTGTACAAATCCAATGTAAATTGTGTTTTTGCAATTAATTCATATAAAAATAAATATTTTTACTTTTAATGGCTGATAATGATTTATTTTAGCCTGATTATGCTTTAAAAAGTTTCTGCGACAAATTTTGATGAAACTAGAAATGTTGCTATGGCGACTGGTATGCCTCCCCCATAATGCATGATTCTCCTAATAGGTCTAGATAGCACATGTGGACAATGTGTGATTTAATTTTCACAAAACTGGCAAAATATCGAAATGACAAGTTTGTCAGAAATGTGTTGAATGTTCACCTTCCTTGAACTTGGTTTAATTGGATGAATAGGAGAGCATGTATTTGGGGATTTAAGGACTTTAACTTGACTTTGACCCATTCATACATTTATGCATTGAGTAATTTTCATGGTACCGGTATGGAGAAAAAGTGCAATTTCTGTACTGAATAGTAAATTGTTACCATGTTCATCTGGCCTTAGACCCTAAAATTCATAAGATACCGTAAAGTTCCGTGTATAAGACGCACCCGTGTATAAGACGCACCCCTAATTTCGGACCTAAAATTAAAAAAAAAAAAAACCACGAAAATGTCCACGCAAATATTGCGTGTGTCATACATGTTATTTCAGCTCAAAATTTCCCTAGAATGCAGCATGTATTTGCTCTATTTTTCGTTTCCTTTTATATTTTCTTTTGTATTCATCGGACATCAACAAAATATGGAAGACGCAAAATACGAGACTTGTCTCGGTACTCACTTGCTATTGTTTCGCCTTTCAATTGTGGTACATGTGTCATGCATATCGTACTCATGAGTGTACAGTACGATCTTTGCTGTCATTATAGCAGAGGGTGTCTCGGATATTGACGCATGTCAGACTGGAAGGTTCATTACGAAAAATAAGAAAAACATCAACAAGTGTAGCAGAGGGATCATACGGCAAGACGTACGGTGCGTACGGTAATTACACTCATGCACTGTTACCAGTAACATGTGTGTCTCTTGTACCATGCTTGTATGCACAGTGCTAGCCTTTTGCAAAAGGCAGCTCGCTATAATTTCAGCACACGCACACAGAGAGCAATGGACTTGCACACACAGCGCGCAACGGGCAAGCGCGCTTCGATCCGATCGCTGTGTGCACGCGAGTCCATTGCAAAAGCCTCTCTGCAGCTGCTGCCTTTGCCAAAGGCTTGCTAGCTAGCTACATGTAGCTAGCTACAGTGTAGCTATGCTATCCTACACTGTAGCTGGCCTCGCACTCGTGAAATGAAGAGCAAACGAACGACATGGATATGCATCCTGCATGCTTCACACATCGTTCATATTTACGGTGATATAGTGTCGATCCTACTCCGTATTTTACAGCTTTTGTCTATGGCCATATTGATACTAGTACATTGATAAGTTTTACGGTATCGGTAATTTACATGTAGTAGTGATACCTGTACATCGCTTAATACAGCTACTAGGTTGGCTGTTGGTAGCTTGGTAGACTGACATCGGTAGCATACAGCAGTGCTGTTACAGCTGTTTTCTATGGCCAGATTGATACATCGTTACTGCACAAGGCCGATGTAAGTTTATCTCGTATTTGCAGCTTTTGTGTGTGTCCAGATTGAAAGATCGCTCTTTTATCCGTAAGTTTTAGTGATTACTTACCTTCCAAACGTCGATGGGCATACATGGCCCCAAGTTGGCCTTATAAAATTGGGTGTATATGACGGATTTTTTTCCGTGATTCGACTGTACCCGTGTATACGACGCACCCCCGATTTTCAACATTTTCCGACGAAAAAATAGTGCGTCTTATACACGGAACTTTACGGTAATCACTTTCAGGTAGAACATGCATAGATATGCAGTAAGTTTCACGATAAATTGAGCCACTTCCGAGATATGGAGGAAAAAGTTAGTTCAGCACTTTCACTTGATCTTTGACCTTTTGACCTTTGAGGCAATAAAAAAAGAAAAAAGAAAAAAAAACTCTCCAGAGAATTTCTATTAGGTTACACATGCATACACCAAGTGTAAAAAAAAAAAAATACTAATCCTGCTGGCATTGCATGAACATGAGGGAAATAGCAAGTGTTGCACTTGACCTTTGACCCCTGACCTTTGACCCCATGAACCCTACATTCTCTAGATAATCACTGCCAGTCAGTACATGTATATATACTATGTTCCATGAAGATACCTTGAACAATTTTCCAATTTACAGAGAAAAAAAGAAGAAGTTTTAATACTTTTACTCAACCTTTTGACCTTTGACCTTTGACCTCATGACCCAAACTTTCACTAGAGAATCTAAATTGGGTAATACATGTGTACACTAAGTTTCAAGAAAATATCTTCAGGCATTGCATAGATATGGTGGAAATAGTGAAATTTTATGTATTTGACCATGACCTTTTGACCTTTGACCTTGAGCATGTGCACCCAAAAGTTGATAGGCACAACTTCACCCCCTAATACACATACATGCCAAGTTTCATTAGGATACCTCAACAGCTTTTAATAGTTACCTTGTCCACAAAATTCATTACGGACGGACGGAAAGACGGACGGACGGAAGGACGGACGGAAGGACGGATGGACGGAAGGACGGACGGAAGGACGGACGGACGGACGGACGGACGGACGGACGGACAACCCGAAAACATAATGCCTCCGGCACCACTTCGTGGCGGAGGCATAAAAACCCCAACAAAACCAAAAAGTAAAACAACAAAGAAAAACATAAGAAATTCAATAAGCAATAAAATACATACGAAATGATTATGAAGCTGAATTTTTGCTTCAATATTATTGTTGAGGATATTGAAAGGAATATGTTCACCAAAAATTAAAAGTCTTGGAGCTTTATTTTTTGATTTATTGGCAAAAAAGATATTTTTGCATAAATTAGCATAAATTAATATGAAATACATAGATCAAAATTTGAAAAATCTAACTATACAGTCTCGTACAGTTGTAGATTACATTGGCCTCTACCTTAGTGCAAATTTTCGCGAGGATCCACGACCGAGATCTGAAGGGGAGGCCAAAAAGGTCCCCCCCCCCGTGGTTTCAAGTCCCTCAAAAAACCCAGTGGGATTAGGGTTAACTTTCCTGCATTTTTCAGGATAGTGCACTCCTGTCATAATGAACACAGTTATAAAAAAATTCCAGTTACAACGAAGTGAAAATTCGCTCTATGTTTTTTATTGTTTATTTGTTCGGTTGCAACAAAAATTCGATATAACGAAAGAAGACTGCCAGTCCAGAGGACTTCTTTTTATGTAAGTCCACCTTGGTGGCATTTGTAATCCACCACAATTATTGTAAATAAGAAGTTACCATGCCAACCATTGCTTTTAGGACAACACCACTTTGTCTTCCATAATGCGAGGAAGAGGAGGAGGAGGAAGAGGAGGAGGAGGATGAGGAGGAGGAGGAGGAGGAGGAGGAGGAGGAGGAGGAGGAGGAGGAGGAGGAGTAGTAGGAGAAGGAGGAGCTCTCTTACGTGCTGATGCCGTCGTTGGCCATGAAGCCCACTCGGTACTCGTTGAGCTTCAGCATCTGCTGGAGGCTCTCTGCCACCGTCTGGATGTACTCGTTGTTCTGCATCGTCAGCTGGGAGCGGATCCAGTTGAAGTAGAACTTGAGGTCGCTGGAGTTCATCCGGTCCTTGCCGTAGGTGGCCAGCTTGGCAACAATGCGGCATGACTGGGTGAAAAGAACATCAGGCAAGAGATGTAAAATAAAGTGAGAGAAAAAAAAGAGAGCGTTAGACAATATGTTTGTTGGCTTGTTTTTTTAACTGGTTCCCAATTAGACTCTGAAGTCTTCATAGTCTTTGTACAGGCCCTAATAGTTTCTACATTGTAGGAAATAATCCATTTAACTCTTACTGTGCTTTGTTTGCTAATTGGAAACGTAAAGGTGGAATGCTTTCATCGCCTCTTGCCACGGATGTCTGGAGACTAAAATGTGAAGGAACAGAGATTACCTAATCCCCTTTATCCTTAATACTGTAAATCCACATCCTTCCCTGTAGGACATGAAGGAGTGAGATACACCTAAGGATGCTTGCTAACTATACAACTAGTAGGTGCATTGTACTAGGTCAAGTTTTGAGGGATCATTGAATACTGATGAGAAAGCTTGGCAAGTCAAGGGAAGTACCTTGGCACGAAAAGGGTTATCTTCCAATACTACCATGGTTTGGGCTCCCCATCTTCTGAAGCAATGAATTAAACAGCATGGCAGCTTGCAGACAGGCCAAGTTGAAAATACCCAACTACTAGTATGTAAGAAAGATTAATGATGCTTCCGAAAAATAATACTTTTACATTCTACGACACATACAAAAGAAAAGAGGTACAAATTAAGCATCACAGAGTATTTCCAGAATAGAGATGCTAAAGATCTCACATGGTAATGGATGAGGTTCTCTGACCAGGAAGAATTCAAACACACATCAAACATTCATGAGTAAGCACAGAGATAAAACTCTTCTGCTCCGATCGGGGCAACTTCTATAATTTGCTGAAAGTCCAGTTTGGTTCTAATTCAACATCACTACGGTTGGTTGTAATGCTGCACACACCATGAAGCATAACTTTATGATCCTCCGCAATGCATCCCAGTTTATAGTTGACACCTCTGTACTTGCTGAGGTGGTTCATCACACAGGGTACTGCAAAACACAATATTTTCGCGGCATGACATTTTCATGAGTTGCCACTAACATTCAATGCATATATAGTGTAGACAAGATCTTTAGCGTGCATTTTAGTATCGCGAAACTCAGCTCTCGCGAAATTCGCAAAATTAAAATGCACATGAATATTCCTCGTTTTAAAGTTACGTACTTGAGTAGTGGCAAATTGGTCCTCCCTGTTCAGTAGTGTCAGGAATGGTACCCAGGGACTGGTCTTACTCTTCCTCCCCTGCTCTGCAAAGACTGACACCCTCTCTGATTTCTCCTGCATCGTAAAAAGAATCAAACAAAGTATAACATTACACTGTCTTCAGGAATATGGTTGCACCTCCCTTTAAACATTCATAAATGAGGGTACATATCTCACTGAGAGGAGAACCACGTATCATGACATCATATCCCTTTATTGTGTAAGGCTTTCAATCTGTTTTTCATGATAAGATATATACAGGTGTACATTTTTTTTTTTCCAATGATTTACTTTGCATAATCTACACAATGTTACCATGGTTTGTATATTGCTGTGTACAACAGGATGGACTTGATTTCTTACTCTGTGTATGCAAATTGAATTGATTGTTACAGTGCTATCACATTGCAGGGCTCCCAAGAAAGACAGTGAATTATTAAACCAGAGATGGGGCTACCCTGGGCAATGAATACTTGATAAATGATACACATCACACTCATTACAAGTATTGTTTTATCATGATCATCATTATTACAAGATGTATCATTATCAGACACAGCAATGAAATCAACAAAACTTCAGTACATTTTCCCCTGATTTTTCTTAACTTATTTCAACAATTATTTAAAGTAGCATTTTACATTTCAATATAAAATGTCCCACTTCTGAAGCAAACTATGAGGGCAGCAGATGAAAATCTCGTCACAAGCTGCCATCATCTTCACTGTAATGATGCTCTCTTTCACTTCACAACGAAACAATAAGAGTATATTCCCTGGTATAATTACGACTAAACATGCTCTGTCATTTCACAAGCCCCAAGGGAAATCACATTAAACGGGTCCACATCTACAGCTGTACTAGCACAGTCAGAATTAAAGATTAATCACGTCTAGTTACAATTCCTCATGAAGACTAACTGTGAAGAATGGAAGAAAAAAAATTCAAAGCATCACCCACCTTGAGCAAGTCGTCAACCAACGTCAGGATGTAGCGGACGGTCGTCTCCTTGGCGATCCTTCCCATGAGTCTGACCAGGGTCTTGGCACACAGCGGACCCAGGGCGTGGATCAGCTGGTCTCGTCTCTCTGACCCGGCCAGGTCGTAGTCCTTGATGAAGGCAAAATCTTCTTGCGAGATCATCTGACCTCTTGAATTCACAAGATAGCAGAGAGCAGGGAAACAAACATGTTAGTGGAGTCTTCTGTGAAACTTGGTAGTGGTTATATACACTGTAGTATTACCGGTACTGCATCTAGCCTATCAATTTTTAGAGTATCTACAGCTTTAGAAATATATGTCCAGGTATAGTTCAACTGTTAATTTCTGCTTTATAATTACAGCTGAGAGGCATCATCTGAGGACCTACTGAGATAACTGTTACCCTGGTACTAGTGTTAATAGTAAATAACTTTTTGTCATATAGTGTACTATCACAGTCCCCAGAAGTTGAATTTACAAATGCTGTCAATTACTGTAAGTGCTACACACTCATTAATTCAGGATGTTCCAATTCTGATAACACTACACACATTTATATGTAATGCACCATCATGGCTTTCATCATTACTTCTGTAACTTTCCATCTTTCATTGCTAGGGTTTCCATTTCATCACTGCCTTTTTTTGAGCCTGTATCTGTTATTCATCTTTTTTTTTTTAATGTCTTGTCCATGTTTTCTGGATTGCCCATGATGATTGAGAAAGTGCTTGCAAATAGCCTTGATTTACTGCTCTCCACTTCCCAACCAAGCTTCATCAAAAACATTCACACAACCTGTCTGTGGGAGAATGATTTCCAACTCTGTCCAATGTCTCAAAGGGATGCATTATATTGACTCACAGTAATACACGCATTCTGGTTAAGATAAATTACTGACGAACTGCACTTATTGTGTAAGACAAACATGACTTTTAAAAGCAGTTCACTAGTGTCATAAGGTACATCTACATAAACAATCCTCTGCACCAATATACTCTTTTATAAATGATGTGCCTTCACGATGATAATGATTATATTTGTGGTACTGTAAAGTGTATGGTTTTCTTTTATAATCTTAAGTGCTTGGATCATAATACATCAACACTTTCAACCTAAACTTCCAGCATTTACTCATATCACTGGGACTCATATCGGGAGCCATTGGAACTGAGTTTAAACTTTGAAGTGGTGATGTATACATTAGAATGACAGGGCTGCCAACATTAGAAACTAGTTGGGAGTGAGACTCCCATAGGCAAATGCTATAATTAAGGAGTCAAAATGAGTGAGATCAATAGAAATGCATGCAAATGAAATAAAGTTTTAGAGTGAGAAAGGACCAAAATGAGTGAGTCTCACTCTCAATGAGTGAGAGTTGGCAGCCCTGGAATGATAAGCCATACAGGCTTGTGCATTGTACATGTACACGTGTATGTACATAGTACAACTGTACACCTGTATTACAGTAATACATACATGTACATAGTATGTACAACAAATGATGTGGGATGCCACAAAGCTTCTGTACACTGACTGCCTGGTGAGAGAAATGTGTAGTACAGAGTTGGGTCACTTCCTGTTTGTAGCACACACATGTAGAATGAAGCTAGCACAACTTCCATAAAGCTTTTTAAAGTACTATTTTGTAACCATTGAAGCTATTTGCAATGTGTGACCTTCTTTTTACCAAAACAGACCACTTCAATTTCCCTCTGATGTATAGAATGTCACTTCTCTAATGGTGAATTACTTACAAGTATGGTAACATAAACAAATCATCTATTGCTCCATCAAAACTGCAGTGTTGTCACGGTATTTTACTTTTTACAAACCCTGAACAAATTGCTAAGATTCCTTGTAACTCCTATTCTGCTGCTACATATAAACATGCTCTGTATCACTTCAAAATAAACAAACATGCATTATGTATGTTTGTCTTCAGGGGAAAATTCTGCTCAAGCTTTGTGTAAAGGACAAGATACGGTATCAGAGTCATCAGTGATAGTTACTAAGACATCACTGTTACTCCTACTGATCATACATTATAGGTTGCCATCAATAGTTCATGTGTGTGGTTGAAAGTTCAGTAAGAAGATAATACAATGTACATCCACATGTACAGTGAGACATCACTTTAATAGCATTCAAGTGTGGCGGACTTACACTTGATTAGCTGTATGTAGTCTGGCACTTCAGTCAAGACAGTCTAACGAACAATGAAGAAAGGCATTATGTGGAACTGCACACGTACTGCATTAATCTAAATATATTTATTATCATCCCTTCATTTCTGCTAAAAATGAAAATTAAATGAGAAAAAAAAATATCAATTATGCAAAATGCTTCAAATGTTTCATCGACAGTGGTGGATCCAGGTTGGGCGCACGGGGCGCGCGCCTCTTTATTTAAAAAAAAGAAGGAAATAATTTAAAGAAAATTGGGGGTGCATGCCCCCCCCCCCCCCCACCCCTGGGCTTTAAGTTTGTAAAGGCGAATTCCTGGATCCGCCCCTGATTGACAATTACACAGACCTGTGTCTATTTTTGTGTACAGTGTAATTTTGTCCTGTTCCCAACTTCATCTTCACATTTCATTGCAAACTACATTTGTATCATGTAGGAACTTTATACGTACTTGTATTTCTCCTTTTTTTTATCTCTCTCTCTCTCTCTCTCTCTCTCTCTCTTTCTCTCTCTCTATCTCACAATTCAAGTGACTCCCTTTCTTCAACAGAGTATATCTTTTTCCTCACAAAAATAGTATCATTTTGTGACTAATGACAATGTGCGATTTATTGCAATGAAGGGTCCAGAGAGTGGAATCTAAGTACTGTACATCTCAACATTTGTACATTGTACAATGTAAGTTGTATACTACATTGTACACGTATGTAAAGCTGATCTATACATTGCATGTTTTTTTGGTTTTTTTTTTACGTTTGATTTCAGTGCATGCACATTCACCCAGTCTTTAACAATTCATTTCAGTTTCTTGTCAACCTGCGTGCTCTCATTGTTTGCTAGCATAACAACTGTAAGTATTGTGACAGGAATAACATGATAATCATCCAACTCCAACAGAAAAGGGAACATATTGCCAATGGGGTTGTTCTATCAGTTGTGGGTAAACTGTAACGTTAGTGGGTTTCTTTGCAGGTGTGGCTAGTCACCATGGAAGGGGGCTGGAGAAAGGTGGACATTGTATTGTGAATGTGATGTATGGCAATATGTGTCTACCTAAGTAAAAGCCAAATAAAAGTGTGATGACAGATTAAAGATTAAAGAAGAAGACAAGCCACTCTTAGACTTAGTCTTAGCCAGCCCTAATTTCTGATAACTGGTTTGTGCAAAGTTCCACCCACCCTTTCACAACCTTTCTCTCACAACTCCTACACACACACAGGACAGTCAGACTCAGCAATCAGACAGTCAGATTTCAGAGATATCAGACGGACGTGACCGAGTCTAACGTTAGGCCCTTACCTTATCCTATCTAACCATTAGAATTATCTACATTAGTATCTTCTTCTTCTTTTTTTCATGTAGGCCTTATTTTGATACAAAAAAGATGTAACATTTTTAGACCTAACATGTGAATATTGATTATGTCACATGCTGTTAACAGTTGTGTCAGATTACTATAATTTCTGCCACGAACGCACAGTCAATTTTATTACTCAAGTCACAGAGCTACAGATCACTTTTGCTGTTCACAACACAATCAAGCGCCATCCATTGTTAATAACACAGACAATCACAAACAATTTAATGCGTTGGTAATTCAATGATAGTACTTTTACAGTAGACCCCTTTGGACATAGGCCTACACAATAAAATACATGGTTAGGCCTTTTTTTTTAGGCAGCTGTACAGAGAGGTTACAGCGGCTGACACACCGCTCCGTTTCCCACAGTCACATGACTAACACTCGCCTGCGCTTGCCTACTGAAAAGGATGGGTACGGTAGGCCAGCTCGCGGTGAATGATAATGTACAGATTGTATCGTACAGTCAATATACGTCTGACCGAAATACTTACTGCAGATACGATTGCCAGTTTACTCGATGATTCCGGACCTCGTTTGCTTCCCTTTCAAACAGATTTAGGGGAGGCAAAGGTCCTCCTACGAAGCCTCCTCCAGCCTGTGCTCCATCAGGAGTTAGTTGATCGTACAGGGATGTCATCTTTTCTGGCATAGTTCGCCGATCGGATACACCTAAATTCTTACTTCATCAGCTGCATCCAGAAACCCACGATGAATGAGCGATCGACAATTTTGTTCGCACCACTATTATCGATTACTAAAGCCGGAGAGGGTTAGAAATACCTCCAGACGTTACATTAGAAAGTTATGCTATTGACGAACAGTGATGAAGAAT
Organism: Diadema antillarum; assembly: GCF_040938485.1. Classification (NCBI taxonomy): domain Eukaryota; kingdom Metazoa; phylum Echinodermata; class Echinoidea; order Diadematoida; family Diadematidae; genus Diadema; species Diadema antillarum. The sequence continues at coordinate 1,420,721 of NW_027271581.1, read as the reverse complement.
CGAACGGAAATTACATTCGTTAGAAGAGGGGAAAAAAAGTATACATGACCAACAATGTCATAAAAATCATTGATAAAAACAAGGGGGTAAACAATAAATCTAGCAGGCTTTAATTTCTAAAAGGTATCTTTCATAGACTTCCATTGCAATTTTAGTAGTTTCCTATAAACTTGTGGGAATCCCATCAGAGGGAATCAGTACAAAATCAGAAGTAATTTTTTTTTTTCATCAGAAAAGGGCTACATCAACCGTCTAATACATGGCGTCCTCGGTGTTTTTTTTTTTTATTATTTTTTAATCTGTGTGTTGGTAGAATGTATCTTATTTTTTAAATCTTTGATGGACCTCTTGAAAGTTGTACCTCTCACCATTGACGTATTTATCTATTGTCATGCGCGGAAACATGGCATCAAAATCATTGTTCGACACTAATTGATTGTTATTTTGCATTGATGAATGGAAGATTGGTTCAAATATATTGAACTGAATTGAATTAAATACTATTCTTTCTGCGCGCAACGAGAAATTACAATTTTGTTCTTTCATTTTTTTTTTCGTTATTGGCATGCGACCATAAGCATTAATCAATTAATTATCTCCAACTCTCACCCTTATACAGCATGGACCCTATCACCCTGCAGACTTCCAAGACACAAACATAAACATAAACACAAATAAATTTGAAATTTGAAACTTTCAGGCTATCAGTAAAGCACTAATGTCGAAGCCCTGTTTGAGAGTAAAATAATGTAAGATAACTGGAATGGCAATATCGAATCCAAGTACTACAGACCCAATTATAACAAAACAAAACACAAAACATATATGCAGAACGGAGTATAGGGGCCTATTGAATATTAGCTCCTGAGCCACTGGCAAAGCATATATAGCGCCAAATTGAAAAAAACAAAACAAAAAAAAACAAAAAAAAAACTTCGTGACAACTCGAAGCAGAAACCAAAAAGAACTGTAAACAAAAACAATCAAACAAAAAACAAAGTATGTGGCCTTTCCTATCGTTATATCTGTTCAATCGAACGTATACGATGTACCAAAAACTCATCTATACGGTGCACTTTTCAACCAGATTCATCAGTATTGCCTTTTTGCTGTTTTCGAGGTTCAGACGATGGTGCCATTCAGCTTCGCCTGGCAGAAGTTATTATCTATATTTTATTTTGATAATGGAAGAAAAAATTGCACAAAACTATAGGCAAAGGCAGTGTGACGTAATGACTTATATAGACCGCAAAATTTCCACATTTTTTTTTTGATTTTTCAATCGTAATGGAGCTTGATATTGTCTTTACCTTGATTTTCATTGTGAGAATTAAAATTCAGATTCTTTTATCAGTACATCTTTATCAATTATAAGTATTAAAGGGATCGTACAGTTTTGGTTGAGACCTAATTTCAGGTTTCTAACATTTTTTGGTGAGATAATGAGAAACCTCCTATGAAATATGAAAGAGCATGTAATTCTATGAGGAATTCAACGTTTATTTGATGAAAATTGGTTTTGAAATAGCTGAGATATCCAAAAAAGAGCGATTCTAATAAAGTGTGGGACCCACACTTTACTACGATCGTTTTGTTTCACCTTGTTTTTGGATGTTTCATTCATTCCACACCCAATTTTCATCAAATAAACTTTGAATTCCTCTTAAAATGGTATGCCGCTCTGTACTATATTATAAGTGTTTTCTTGGTATCTCGCAAAAAGTTAAAAGTCCAATTCTCATCTCCACCAATACTGTACTATCCCTTTAATCTATCTATCTTTTAGTCTCTCAGTCATCCTACTTGTTCGCAATCTGCCTGTCGCATTATTTCCTCCTTGGACGCGGTTTTATCCCTTTCGGGAGCGGAACGGGGATGCAGCCTACATGGCGTTCTGTGAGTACAGCTCCACAAGGCGCCTGTAATAAGAGTCTAATCGAGATCGATTAGACAATTATGTCTTCAACGATTCATTTTTATATGATCGATTTCATGTAACACGTCACACACGTGCACAAATTTCCGTCGCATCGCCAACTGCTGAAGACCCAGCTTTCTTCATTAAAAATGCCGCCTTTAGCTCAACCAAAGCCCAAAGTGGAGGATGTTGCAGTAGGCATAAAAGCAATTCTGTTGGGCCCACCTGGAGCCGGTAAAGGTACACAGGTAAGAAAGAAAATGTAACTAAAACATACATGCAGCGTCACTGCACTTTCTTCTTGCACGGACCAATGGACAAGTGTCCTTGTGTGGTCCTACGTACTACAATTGATGTTAGTGGAATGGATAGATAACTCCACCTGTAACCGTTAGGGCCCCTAATCGAATCAAGTGGCTTAAATTATATTACCTTGTACTCACTAAAGGCTAATGCGTAAATGGGCCACATTTCAAACGCCTATTTAGGTACTTTCATACCTACATTGTCATCGACGTTTCAAATTTCACGGAACTAAAATGCCTCTAAATGCCCCTAGAGTAAAATATCCCGTTTGCGGCAGTTTAAGCATTGTTAAGGGTTTTTCCAATGCAAACAAATCAGGCAAATTATTTTCAACCATTTCATATATCATAGACAAGATTATTCATTAACTCAATTGTTTTCGTAAAAGAAATTAACCATTGACCAACGCAGTTTTCATGATTTACCAGGGCAAAACCCGGCACAATTTTCGCCGATAAGGGCAATATGCGACGTAGTATTTCTGCTTGCGGCACGATGTACAATCCCTATGCAATACGCGCGTGCTCCGCGATCTTTAGCTGAAACGCCTTCACATGTCTCGCGAACATTGCGTAAGCGCCAATTCCCATTGCGAAAGCACGTGAAAATAGCGTGCGCACATGCATTGGCCGCAAACAAGATCGCAATTCTGGCGGTGTTGTTGATGTCTTTCTCGTGTTTTTCCCATTTTTTTTCGATGGTAACATCCACTTTCCGAAAAAAATGGCGGCCCACATCGGCTCGCGAAAGTTCTATTTTACGTGAGGATGTGTTTTCAAAATCCATGAACATCGAGAAAACGACAAAAAATCCAGTTTCTTGGACCATTGTTTCTTAACTGTTATGTTAAGAAGTACCGAAAATTTCATTTTGGATGCGATATGTTGTCATTTCGGTGAGAAAATTTCACTTTCGTCTGAGATTGTGCCCATTTTATCGGTTGGTTGTTGTTGATTGCTAGTGTGTTAGTATATGTGTAGTGTGCATGTAACAGTGCAGTGCTGTATTTAGCGGTATATTACCATGTATGTTGTACCTGCCGCGAACGGCTGCACGGCCGCTTACTGACGCAGTTACTCTAGACCTATTGTAAATTTAGTTCTAAATCCTAAGCCAACGCGTAAGTGAGGAGCCAGGAGGCAACAAGGCCAGAACTGTCAGAAGGCATAATATTAAGAACACTAACACTATAAGTAACACTCTGACACTCACTTAGGCAAATATTGGTAGAACAGTAAGTCATAGAGCCTAGACTATCTCAGTCCGGGAAACCCGCTCATGAGGACCGCCCCCGCGTACGAGGATGGTCCCTCCTCATGAGGACCTCCCCCGCCTCATGAGGCCCCCCGGGGAACGCCTCATGAGGCCCCCCATTCACTTCTTATTCATCTCACATCTGACGTATAAATTGTCGCAACTTTGCACGGTGATTTTTTGTTACACACACATGTCCACTATCCATGATGAAAAGAAGAAAAAATCCTGTCTGTTTTTTTTTCAAAAATCGAGTTTTAATCAACCGATGCAGAGCGCCCATCAAAACACGGGCACCAGCGCGTTCGCACAATGCAAGACTGCCGCACCTAGCGGCCTGATCCGACTAAATATTTTCGATGCTTTTTTCTGCGGCTCTCACCTCTCCGCGCACGAATCAGCCTCGTGAAGCTGAAGTCTGACATCTTTTTACACAAATTCGTAACGAGAAAAATTAAATCAGTACTAACCTGATCTTGTCCATATATTCCAAATTACTATTCCACACTGATAGAGTAGGTGGGTAGATGACATACTCCAGTTTGTTAGCAAAATAATCACTTTGTAGGTATGACGAGTTCACTTTCTTCGTCAATTCCGCCCACGATTCCGCCGCCCGCTTACCGTTTGGGCGCTTTCTCTGGAATCATCCCGCGACGCGACGTACGTCGCATCACATCACGCATCCAACACATACCAGTCTGGTATGTGCTGGATGCGTGATGTGATGCGACGTACGTCGCGTCGCGGGATGATTCCAGAAAAAGCGCCCAAACGGCGGAATCGTGGACGGTAAGTGAACTCGTCATACCTACAAAGTGATTATTTTGCTAACAAACTGGGGTATGTCATCTACCCACCTACTCTATCAGTGTGGAATAGTAATTTGGAATATATGGACAAGATCAGGTTAGTACTGATTTAATTTTTCTCGTTACGAATTTGTGTAAAAAGATGTCAGACTTCAGCTTCACGAGGCTGATTCGTGCGCGGAGAGGTGATAGCCGCAGAAAAAAGCATCGAAAATATTTAGTCGGATCAGGCCGCTAGGTGCGGCAGTCTTGCATTGTGCGAACGCGCTGGCGCCCGTGTTTTGATGGGCGCTCTGCATCGGTTGATTAAAACTCGATTTTTGAAAAAAAAAACAGACAGGATTTTTTCTTCTTTTCATCATGGATAGTGGACATGTGTGTGTAACAAAAAATCACCGTGCAAAGTTGCGACAATTTATACGTCAGATGTGAGATGAATAAGAAGTGAATGGGGGGCCTCATGAGGCGGGGGGAGGTCCTCATGAGGAGGGACCATCCTCGTACGCGGGGGCGGTCCTCATGAGCGGGTTTCCCGGACTGATCTAAAGCCATTTTAGTGATTGGTCTGTATAGGCTCATTCAATAGAAATCAAAAAATGTTCTACAGCTGTACGTTCTTCAAAAGAACTCTCATTGCAAAGTGAAAAACCACAAAATCATACCTTGTGCATTGGAACTTCAAAAATATGATTTTAATCAGTAAAAACTGACCCCGAAATTTCATTACAGTATGCAAGAAATTACGTGTTGATTTTTTTACCACAAACTACTGCCGATATCGCGCGATAGCTGTGATCGAACCTTGTGCGTGTCCTTATATTTAAATGTGCGCTCTGAAATCAACGTTGTCTGCTACGTCACCGCTCAGCGCCTGCTCGTGACGGGTGCGCGTCCACGGCATCAGGGAGTCCCGTTTCGCACAAGGCATCGCCTGAAGTACCGGCTGGCAGACTATACTATACTGTACTCGTTTATTTGCAGGGTGCGTATGTCAAAGTCAACAAATCGCTCATTACCGATATGCGTGCATGTGTCAACGGCTACCCACGGAGGTGAAAGGAATTTCTGAATAACTAACGTTAGACTAAGTTAGGTTTTTTATTTTGGTGGAATTCAACAAATTTAAATTAATGACGATGAAAAGGAGGCAAGTTTGTTGCATGGCATTTGTATGTTCTTATGCAAACTTCAACCTACGTTGTGTGTACAACTCCTACAGACGCACGCATGCGCAAGGGTTTGTTCCTGCGCGCGCGGAGAAAATGCAGCCACACGCAAACTTTGACTCGAGATCGACTGAAAATTGTCTTGCAGTGCCCTACTTCCAGCTGCCACACACCCGTTGTGCTGGCTAGCGCAGCTTAGGTTGTGCATTGAAGAAATCGAACATTACCTAGTGTAAACTTTCCAAAAATGTCAAACAAAATAATGAAGTTTACATTTAATATAGGTAAATAGACAAACAAAGACGAAACTTAACGAACTTTCGCTGCAAATTTGGTATGATACGTCACGAATCATCGCAATTTACGCTGAAATTCCGGCTTTCCGAAGGCAACTGTCACCTTCGCTGGTAAGTGAAAATCCTGTATTTTCGATACGTACCGAAAAATGCCTGTTCACACAAAGTGAAAACAATATCCTTCCACTTTTCCATTGACACATGCACTAAAAATTCGCAGCGATAGCACAACGATCATCCCGCACACAACACGTATGCCTATGGGGATACAGTGACGCACAGCGCACATTGAATTTCAGTGCATATACGCGGCAGTGGCAGCTACAACAACTGTACCTGTAGGGCCACTAGCGGTGCCTAGTCTGTATTTTGTCATAAATTTTGGGGCTGGGAATATGTTCCGCGGCATGGAGACTGTCTGGCTTCATGGAATTCCCTTTATGAGGAGAGCCATAAAAGTAAAAAAAAAAATGATAAGAAACTCCTCCGGACAGACAGATTTTTCTGTAATGTTAGAAGCCTAGTTCTACACTACTGTACTTAGAGCCTTAGGTCTATACGACATGTAAATTTAAGTCACAAGATATAGGTCAATGTGTAATAACTTATTTCCAATCACTCACATAAAATTTAAATTTGAACCAAATTGACACCGATCGGTCAGCGGGAAGCAGGTAATCGATGCTGACTTTCATGTCGTCTCTTATCTCTCAAAGAAGTTTATTCTTTGCCAGACGTCACAGTATGTGCGATCAGTCTGTCCCATTCAAAATCGATTTGAAGTTGGCCATCTAACAAAAGTCTAGTATCATGCAATATTTCTTTAATTTCAAGACGTCACTACAAAGAGCAATTTAATTGGGACTCCATGCCATGCGCGCCAGAGCTAAAAATGAAAATCTATGTAGGAAATTTACATTAAAGATTCTGCAATATTTAGATTTTGGCAAGTTGAAAGAAATCGTTGGGAAAATGCTTGTGTCTGTCTGTCTGTCTGTCCATCCATCTCTGTCTGTGTCTGGTTGTGTGTGCGCTGTAGGATCTCTCATATTTAACCCGTTCCTCCCGCAATTCTCTGAGAGCCTTCAATGCCCCAAAACGAGATTCTTTTTTGCACGTTGACAGAGACATGACAGGTTCGTAGTACATCTGTGCAATTTAGCAGTCAAGGGGTACATGTATCCCCTTTCCACATTCAACTATTGAAAGGTACATACATGTGCCATTGAACAATGAAAATATTGATCGGGTGTAAGAGCTTGTGCTGTTGGACTCACAAACTCTTTTGTTCTACATGAAGTAGGCACCTTAATGGGGTCAGCAAAGGTGATATCTACAATGTAGTGCAGTTCTGATTGCTATGTAGGCCCTACATCTTCTTACAAGTTTTATAGCAAAATAAGCCCACACTACATTGGGAAAGAGAGAAGTAATACTTCAATACATACAGTATGCAATTTTCATACAGAAAGAACGAAGAACACTGATATTGATAGAAGCAATTCTAATCTTTCTATCAAAGTCATTTTTCTGGGCCCAGCATTTTAACCCCTTGAGGACGGACTGATATTGCTACAACATGCATTTCCCATAGACACCTGCCCGTGTACATACTCGGGACTCATCCTCAACAGGTTAACACAAACATTCAGTTTAGGCCACCAATGCAGGCACATTTGTCTACATTTTGGGAACCTGGTATACCAGGTTCCTGTGTAGGCGTACGTGTACCAGTCATGTACAACATCGTACATCAGTTGATGCCACAGAAACACTAGGAATGGGTTATGGTCCCGTAAATTATTTTTGCACCAATTTTCAGCTCCAAGTTGAATTTACAATTGACAGAGAGTCATGTCTTGTAGTGTTAGACGGCTAACTTCAGTTTCAGATTGTGCATGCAGCGTGTGCTGGGATCATTTGTGAATCTTGAGATGAGTCAAAACCCTGTTTGTGAATATTTATAGGGCCTAGTACTTTTGTTTTCAGCTATTTTAACCCATTGCACTTTGCAAGGATGAATCCCGAGTATACTCGGGCAGGTGTCTGTGGGAAATGCATGTTGTAGCAAAATCAGTCTGTCCTCGGCAGCCTAATTCTGCTAGTGCTATCTGCTGTACATGCCTGTACCAGTGTCTACTTCTAGTGGACAACTGCTAGAAGCATTGACAACTACATGTATGCTCAGCCTCTGTGTGGTTGAAGACCAGGATCCAAAATGTCTGCTTGACACAAATCTAGTGTTTAGTGAGCTGTGGCAAAGGGTGGATGGTGCACAGACCTGTAAGAACTTTTTGGTGCAATATCTTTGAGTCTGTGTGCACATTACGGTACATGTAGGTCACACTTTAATACTGTATTAAAGTGACAAGCAATCCAAAAAGTCTTCTACTTGTGGGTGTACAGTAGTTCGTACTGAGCTAATAAATGATTACCGTTATAATAAGAGCAAAATACTGTAGGTACAGTATGAATGATGTAAACCCTATCTACATAGACAACATGTGGAAAGTCAAACCTACCCTGGTGGCCAACTGCAAATGTATGCAGCCACTGAACGCCCCAGTTTGTATGTGTGTGATACACACAAATGTCGAAGAAACCGTCTGTAGCATCCACCCCTGATAGTGTCTCTTTTCATCTCCCTTGTGGTTGGTTGCAATATCTACAGACAAGACTGACTTTAAAGTCGGACGATCGTCATCCCTAATGGTACGTAAACTCCCGAACGAACGAAGTTTGTGCATGCAATTGCGCAATGCCAGGACTCGGTGCTATATCCATAAACATGTCGGACAATGCTGCCACTGAGACACGTGTGTGTGTGTGCGTGTGTGTGTACGCATCATACACAAACATTGTGACCGTGAGCTGCGGTGATTGGAGGAGAGAGGCCAGAAGACGCGTGGCTCTTTTGGCCTCTCTTCATGCGCATGCGCACTGAGAGTGTGCGTCCATTCGGAAGCTCTCGTTGCTCGCTCGGACAGCCATTTTGGGTCAGGAGATTTGTAGCACAGAACTCTTGTAGTCTAGAGTGTTGTTCGCTGACCCATTGAGCCAGCGCTATTCTCATTCGGGGTCACTACCTTTGATGCAGAATGGGGGAGGCAGCGTGTTGCGTTCGTCTCCGTGCCTAATAAACCACTCGCCACGATTGTAAGGCTTTAAATATTGCTTGGAGCTGGTGAGGAACACTGTGCAGAGGACTACGTGTAAATGTGCAATGTATGCAATTTTGCACTTAACTTCAATTCCAGTTTGTTTGTGCAATATAATGATGTTCAGTGAATCAAGAATACCTACCCAAACTTGTGAATATTATGTTCTCGTTGTAGCATTTCAATGATTTTTCAGTACCCCTTTTCATCTAGATGTACACGTAATATACAATGTACAGTACATGTCCAATAACAAGAGCATATTGATCAACTCGTGAGAGGCAGTCTTTCTGTTTGAACTTGGTGCAAGTTTTGTGATACCACTGCATTAATCATCATTATTGTTAAAATTATTTGTATGCAACTTGATTGAATGAATGCTATTAAAAGTATACATAGAAAACCTGTAGACATCCACAGCTTAAAAACAGAAATGCCACAAGAATGCAAGGATGTCAACAAGCTTGTCCTCAGTCTCAGTAGTGACGATTTAATCAAAGAAAGCAGTGCATCCTTCATAGAATATAAACAAGATGCAGTCTGCATGTAGACCCAATGTAAACCTTCTCATGTACAAATGGGGGAGCAATGACAGATGAAGACATCAAATGTCTATGAAGTTTGTGTATCTTCTTGTGCAGTGCATAAACTGCATGAGAGATTTTTTTTTTTTACTGCTTATCATACAGGCTGACAAAATACTTAACCCATATTGGACATTAATGTACAGTGCACATAGGTGAAGTCTTAAAAGGGATGGTATACTTTTGGTTGAGTGTGTAGTGATTCAGATTTTAGCTTTTTTAGTGTGAGATAATTAGAAACCACTTACATGAAATATTAATACGCATACAGTTCTAAGGGGAATTAAAGTTTATGTGATGAAAATTAGTTTTGAAATGGCTGATGTAATATTCTAGTACAAAGAAAAAAGTGATCCTAATAAAAGTTGGGTCTTACCTTTTATTAGAACCACTTTGTTTTACTTTGTTTTTGGATATCTCAGCCATTTCAAAACTGATTTTCATCAAATAAACTTTGAATTCCTCTAGGAATTGTATGGTCTTTTAAATATATCATACATTGTGGTTTCTCATTATCTTGCTAAAAAGTTAAAACCTGAATAATCATCTGAACCAAAACCATACCATCCCTCAAAGATCGTTAGTATTATTATCTGCAATTTGCCGCTGTGTTCTTCAATTTCTGCATGAAGGCAGGCAGTGACACAACATAGTAGATGATAGTCTTGTGCTTTATGAGATTATGGTGCTGTGTACACAAGATTTGGCAGATACAGATCAAAGTCTGCAAATTTGTCTTATCAAGAATCCATTCAGGGCATGAACTAACATGTCTAAGAACTAAAACAGAGGGAAAATACTGCAGAAGGCAGAGGCAGAGGGAGTTGTAAGAAGAGAGGAAGAAAAACAAGGTGAATAAAGAAGGAGAAAAATGAAGAGACAAAAGATAAAAGAGGAGAAAACAGCTTAGATGGTAAAGTTCGCATTATAGACTAAACTGAAAGTAGTGATTCCAAATTTTAAGAGAGAAATACAAGAAAGAGAGAGAGAGAAAGAAAGCGAGATGGAAAAGCAATCTAAAATAGCGCTGGGTCATGGTTATTGCCAAAGCTGAAGTTCTTTTTTTTTTTTTTTTAAACCTTTCTGCTTGTAAACTGTAGAGGGAGCAAGTTCACTTTCAGTCAGTCCCATCAAGCACAAGCCCACACAGGTTTAATATGCTATCCATGCACTCCCAGGGCTGCTTACACTGCCTAATGATTATTGCTGCACAGACACAATAGAACTTTGTACATGTTTTATAATGTGAAACATTTGATAACCTTTTAGTCCAATGTATCTTGTCTTTCTCAATGTTCTTGCTCCAGTTTTAACTAATAGTCTATACAGGACAAGTTTAACCATGTGTGCTGTGTTGTACATGCGTTGTAATTGTTATGTATTGTAAGAGGTGTACACCACCTCTTGGCAGTCTTACAGGAGAGTGAATAAAGATAACACATGGAATTGTTGGATGCAATGTGAAAATCATAATTAGCTATGATTACAAACTGTAGTTTGAGAGTGATAAAAGCTCGATACTGTTTGGCTACAAAAGAAACCCAACAGTGCTACACGTATAGTTACATGTACGGTGTATGTACTTGCAGTATATTGTATCCCCTTGCTTGACCTTGCAATATATTTCTATGACTTTGAGTAATGAGAAGCATAGGCCTACTTATAAAAAATTATTCAAAAATGTGAAGGTTTAATGTCAGTCTGTTGACTATTGCAATACAGGTTACAGATTAGAAAGTGTGTAGGCCTATATTTTATCCAAATTATATTATTAATATATTTCAATTAATGTTCTTTGTTTGTTTGTTTCTTTTTTCTTTGCTTGTTTTTGAGGGAAGGAGAAATCTGTGACTAAAATTGACCCTGCTTAGTTTTGATATGATGCACATTTGATGAGACTTGATGGGTCTTGCAACTACTGTGTACATTGTAAAATATATGATGCAACAATGCTTCAAATACATTGTAGACTTGTATCAATTCATAATCAGTGTACAGTACTCTCTTATTGACAGTGGCATCATTTTATCATGTGGTCTCAAGAGAGACATTGCAAATGAGGCAGAATCTATTATCAACTTCCTAACCTGTCAATTCCTGAGTGATAACCTTGTAGTCTGGGTGTGCTGCAATAGAAGCTTATTCTGCACTGTAAAATGATGCCACATTGAATTCATTGTTTTACTACTAAAAAGACAAAAAAAAATAATCCTGTAGTCTAATGTGGGCCAGACCAGCATCATGTGCATACGTACATAACATGTCCCTGAACAAAAAGCACAGTGAGCATGGCACATGTCTATTTATACCAGGTAATTGCATTATGTAGGCAATTCATAATACAGAGTATTATGGGTACCGGTATCAAAGGTTACATGTTCTTGAATGCACCAGTGTGTACACAGCTTGTGTGTGTGCAGAGTGTGTGTACAAATGTGTTAGCAAGATGCTTCAAAGGAGAAATCTCCCAAAGGGCGTGGCTGAGTGGCATCCTGGCATTAGCTGCTGGCCCCACCCCACCCCCAGCGGTGAGGATGCAGGTCATCTACATACGTACATTTGTATACAGACTGCTGCTGTGATCGTCAGCCGTTACTGCCTGTGTTAATGCTGGGGTCTTTGCTGAGTATAAATGCTGCTCGGCTGTGCATGCAGTGCAAGGAGCTTTCCCCAGGGTTTGGAATGTAGGCTGTAGGCTGCTACGGTCTGGTCCACTCTTTAATGTGTGTGTGATTGTGTGTGTTTAGCGGTGTACCTGGTACCGGTTATCATCCTGTGATTTCTGTGGCTCAGTGGACAGGACAGATTCCAGTGCTCCATAAAGGGAGGGAAAGTGAATGGATTTTATCATTGTGACTTGACGTGTCTACGTAATACAATTCTTCTCCAGTGGTGGAATTATATGTATGTTTGTATTGGAATTCCTGCTTGCGCTGTCTCAGCTCTGTTTACAGTTTGACTCACTGCACGCTTGAAATTTGTTCTGCCTATGGGAAGGGTTTATGAATCGTACTGTGGATTGCCTTCACGCTGTCAATGTGCTATGTGATATGATATATTATCGAGGTCACTGTTTGCAAATGGTGTAGGCTTATAAAATGTATTAGGCCTACAAATTGTATGCCACCTCTCTCATCCGGATGACTGTTGACATGGGTTTGCACTTTATTTTAGTGTGAAGCAGTATTGTCAGGACTTGTGTTGTTGGCGTGCATCAATTTCAGATTCATTTCTTGCTGGTATATTGTTTCGTCTTGTGGAGACAAATTGGTTGATTTTTAAGTGGGATGAATTTGTTCTCCTGCGCGCCATCTTTTTCTGAAATAGTTCTTGTGCTCTTGTATTATATACGTAGCAATTTTAATTTGTTTTTGACATTTATGCTGTGAATTAATTTTTACAGTGTGATTTGTAAAGTATTGACCATATAGGGTCCAAATGCAAATTTGCAGCTTCTCAGCCATTGGAAATATGTAGATGCAACAACTATCACAGTTCTGATACAGTAGTATTCTGTAGAGGATGAAAATTATTTGCAGGACTTTACATGTGGCCAACATATATTTTATCCTCCTGAATACTGCCAGTACAAATGTGTACTCTTGATTGTACATTGTATGTACATTGTAGGCCTAATAGTTCTCTGAGGCTTTACAAATTGTATGTGGCTGTTGCAAGGCTGTTGCAATCAAAATTGCCAGGCACCGAAGCTTTGGTGTGAGCATGTTTTTAATAATAGAAAACATCATCAACTATAAAATGTAAGATTACATTTTGTAGTACACTGTAGTTGAGGTTCATGGATTTCTTCTTCTGTCATATGAGGCAATATAACAGGGTTGGTGAGGGGTTATACATCTATAGACATCTCAATACAGTCGGTTGATATTGCATATTAAAGCAGTAGCTATGTTTTGTGTAGGATACAATTCATAATGCAGATTTGCCAGAAGCTGAATGTTGCATTTTACTTCCAGTCAGAGATACAGACTTGTAATCGCATTATTGCAACATTTGTAGACTTTTTTTACGAAGGAACTGAGGCACAGATGTACTGGCTTAGCAGGAGTCTCTGTAGCAGCACAGTTACAAGTTGAAGCAGGGAGGTGTTTTTTTTTTTCACACCTCACTGGTATAATAAGATTACAAATGTGTGTAATTCTACTCATTCCCCTCTCCTGCATTGGTAAAGCATTTCCTCATTTTATTGTTTTGCCTGTCAGCTACAATCCTGTACCTCAGGAATGCAGTTTGCTCATAGCCGTTGAACATGACCTCTAGTAGTTGTATGCATTGAAAACTGTACAGTTATCCCCGCTTCTTCTTACCAGGATTATTAGCAGAGTTGAGAAATGTATATGGGTGGGTATTTTCTGCATGGATGATCCCTTGATAGCAGAGCTTACAATGTGGGTTAAAAAAAGAAAGTAGCTCACCCAGGCTGGGATAACAAAATAAAAGGAGAGAAAGATGGATATCAGTTTGGATACTAGTATGTAGGCCTATAAAGCGCTCCGGACTGGTTTATGCGAATCCTACAACAGTATGGATGCTTGAAAATCAAAACAAAATACTGCAAAATCTGTGTTCTGTATTATTCTCTCAGTATTCCAGTAAATCAAATGAGCCCTGTTAAAACCTGATTTACATTGGTCTGCAACAATGACAGCCCTACAATAAGCTCAAGGAAGTACGCCAGAGATTTGAAAGTCTGATACCACCTGTGTGGAGCTGTCATTGCATAAGTAGTACTGGAACGGGATGTTTTGTATTTCCTTTGTACACAACAGTAGCAAAGTCCAAATACAAGAAAAGACATACTGTCCAATTACACTCTCAAATGTCATGTATTTGAAGTAGGATCGGAGACCTGTGTGTTTGGTGTGAAAATATGTGCTGGTTAGTGTCATTACTATTGATGAATTACGGGTGAATATATTAGATCTTATATTGCTCTACTTAGAGTGTGATATTATGTTAATAGCGTATAATTCATGGTGTTATGCAAAATTACAATGTTACTTTCCAGCGCAACACCAGTCAATATTACTGTGTACTATATGTAAACATTGCCGTATCCTACAACAGCTCTTCCTATACAAAGTAACTAATTCCCAAGAAGGTTATCGTGCTTCCTACTGATAGGCCTACAGTTTGTACCAAGTCCTGCTCTTCCAAACCAAGAAGTTGTGTCTGATTTAACTCCTTGTCCAAATCTTGGCCTGGCATACAACATTATACTGTGTGACATGAAACCCAATGGGTACAGTTCAAGCTTACGGTGTCTACTCTGTCTGTACATAGGACAAGTTGAATAATAGCGACCTGCCCTTAATTAAAAATCAATGACAGTACACTGCACTGTAAGCATAGTGTTTCAACTGACTCCCAGAAATTTTACCATTTCTACCAGCACATTTTGATACAACTTGTTTTAGTACATGTGTATTAAATCATGCATGCATTGACAAGTGTACAATTATACATTGTTTGGTTTTAGAGCTTCAAGTTGGTTCCATGCATGCAGAAAATACATGGAACCAAAGCCCAAATATGAATGTGCATCTAGTGAAAGCAGCGATATTTGTAATTTAATACATCAGTATAAGTTTGTGGAAAATTGGACAATCAATTCAAAAGTTATGAATATTTAAACTTTTGGTGCCAACATTGCTGGATAATAAGGCAAGTACTAAGTACTCTCAATTGTCAATCAGACAGCTTGTGATCAATATGAATTTACAATGTGTCCATGGTTTGTGCTGTACATGATGTACAATGGTGTACACATGTTGTATGTTTCGGTTTAATACCAAGTGAACTATCAAAATCAGTCACTTGCGTACAATGTAGGAGGCCTGTCAATGAACTACAAATGTGTAAGCAGGGTCAATTTGTGTCACAGATTTTGTCTTGCCTCAAAAAAACAGCAACAAACAAACAAAACAAAACAAAACAAAACAACAACAACAACAACAATGCAACTTTGTCTAAAGTTTCATCACTTGAGACTATAAGATCCAAATTTCAGTGCTGATATCATCTGTGTGTACGCTCTACACATACATGTAGTACAGTGAACATGATACGATGCTCAGTGGACACCTTTTCTACTTTCAATGTACATTGTACAATTCACATTGTACTGTCAGCCAAAGACTGATGAAAATGTTTCTCCTCTGCTGGGCCCCCATATACTACAGGTACATTAATTATGCCTGTAATGCTGGCATGCTGTGTATTTTGAGGATGCTGAGATAACACGAGGTACAGTAGCACACCACTGTTGACATTGTAATTGCCTGAGCACTGTAAACTGTTTAATGATGTTCAATAGCCCACCAAAATGGGGGGAAAATAGTGAAAAAAACAAAAACAACATATAGTACGGACGCAGACACATTGTACATCACGCAAGAATACCTTTTTTTTTTTTCTTTTTATATTTTAAAGAAAAGAACAGCAGTTACATGTATGTTCATCATTACTACAATTTTATTCCACATGTATATCAGCAAAGCAATAGATCTACCATCTTGTGAATGACTGTGAACTGCCCATAGTGTTAGTACCATTAGGTAGTTATGGATACCTCCAAATCACTGACTTGGTCATGATTGTGACTGTCATCTAGATCTTTGTGGCATTTTGCATCATTTTGATTTGCTTGGACTGTGTATGGTAATATCAATTATTTAGACGATTGATGCAGTTGTGAGGGTTATTTCTTTTTCGTATGGTTTCATATCCTCCAGGTTTCCAAACAAAACCAACCAAAAACCTCAAAACAAAACAAAAAAACACACACAGGAAAACAAATTCTGTTATATCTTGAGGGTGCCAGGACCTCCGATTTTAATAACTCTTTCTGACCAGTAGGCCTTACCTCACTGCAAATGTGCCTAAGAGACCAGAAGTGGTAATGGCAAATCGGGACCACCAAATTCCCCTTGCTAAAAGCAACACCTCATTGTAAACAAGCTTGTCATATAAACAAGGTTTACCCATACATGTACACTGTATGTCCTTTGCATACTCTCTTATTTCAAGAAATGTTGCTGTTTTGATTTGCATCAGTTGTGCAGAATTCTGTCAGGATACCACAGTACGCAAAATACCACTACACCTGGATTGAAGAAGGAATATACTGTAGTTTGATCATTCTTGTTCGTATCATTCTGATCATAACTAGTGCATTCATACTTATGGGTTTAACCCATATATGCCCATGGTTCTGAAATCTCCATCCACTTTCTACAAGACACACAGAAATCCCAGAGACAATTACCTACCCATTGTAAACCATCCAGTCCTTGAATCATTTTGCAGGTGCCTAAACTAAGATACTGGTCATGAATGTGATTCTGCCAGAGTTTTGATAGTTTGTCCACAGTTTAAATGCTTTTTAATAGAGGTTTGAAACCTTCCCAATTTCCTTCCTCTTCTAGATCTTTCCGCTGCCCTGCCTAGGAAGGAAATGATGTTTTTGTTTGACTCAATGATGACCTCAAGAGGTGCATGACCTGATGGTCCATAACTCTCAGCGTAGTTTATATTTTGTGGTTTGGTGTGTATTCAGATTCATCCATGATGTGTAAGTCGAGTGTACAGCTGGTTTCAACTGCATTTTGCGGCCACTTTGAATTGCTAATAATACAACTGGAATAACAACTGAGGAATATGGGCTTGCCATGAAGAGATTCAAATGAGTGGATGTAAATTTATGACTCCCCCTATCTTCCTGCATATCCAACCCCCCCCCCCCACCAAACACTCCCCAAATCTGATTCCTGCTTTATAAACAGATAAAGCCTGCAGACGGAGTTCACCATTACAATCCAGAAAAGGGAGTTGTGTGAGCTGCATCATCAATTTCAAACTCCAGATGCTCCGTGGAAGCATTGCTCAGTGACTTTATAACATTGTCTCCGCTGATCGTCTGGGAACGACAAAGAAGCTCAGTGATAGTCTCAAGATAATTTGTGACTTGACGTTCTAAAAAATGTCGGCTGCGATCGAGGGTCGGAATCCGGGAGCTGCCCTGCGAGAGGGCGAGGGAGGGCCGGAGCAGCAGGGCGCTGAGCGCCCCAAGTTCTGCATCGTGCTTGTGGGACCCCCTGGAGCAGGGAAAGGAGCTCAGGTAGAAAATGGTTTCTTGCCTGGCAGCAAATTGTTCTCTTTTTTATGTTTTTTTTTTTTTTCATTGTCTTTCTTTTCTTTTTTGTGATAGTTTCATTTAGTTTTTGCATGTGTCTGTTTTTTTGGTGTGTGTATATTCTGTATCCCTCTATCCCAAAGAGGCATTATTGTAAAGAAATTCTTGAATGTTATGTTGCAAATAGATCTTTTGGGGTTCATCCCCTTCCAGCCAGAAAGCTTCAAATGAGTCTTCTAGATGATATGCCAGTGCAATCTGTCACTTTGAACCACTTGTCCAACTCTCACACTATATAGTCACTACCTCCAAATACATCATATTCATACACTTTACAAAGTGTCTTGAACAGAAATTTTCTTCAAATTGTCCTCTTTGGCCAAAGAAGAAAGATAATGTTTGATATTGCCGTGATTATATATTTTTTCTTTGTTCTTCCCTACTGAAAACTTACCAGGTATGTTTATTGTTGTGTTTGTTTCTTTGTTTCTGTTATCTTTTCCTTAATGTTTTGTTTGGATTGAGATATTGTTTATAATGAATGGTGAAAGGTGTAAATTATGAGATCATCCCTTTGAATGTATCTTTGAATCATCTATGAAAGGAAAGAAAATATCAGATAGAACACTGACAAATCTTCCCTGTGAAGTAGCGGGGCTACTGTAGATGTTGTCATTTTTATCCCTCGTGTAGTACAGGTAAACAACCATCTACAATAAATATCTCCAGGGGAAAAAATGATGAAATCATTAATGCAGTGCGTTCAATAGGAAATCCAAACATGCAATTGCTCATTGGAACATCAATAGAAGAATAAATCAAAGCAATCAGCAACTTTGTGAAATTATAAGATTTTAGTTTACACAATTATGAACTGTGTCATGTGCTTTTTGGTTTCAGTTTGATTAACTACCAGACATCATGCATACCAGGGGTGTCACAAAATAGATGGTACACATGATGGTCTTTTGCAAAGTAATTAAACTTTCAACTTTTAATGACAAGCAAGTACACTCTAAACAGCTGTTTCAGCTGCTCAGACTAAGGTGGTATTCTACGGACTGTGCCTAGCTACAATGTAGTATCTCCTTGTTCAGACGTGGATGGGGAAGCTAGTCACATGTACCGCTCATGCAAGCAAGGCAAGGGATGCATTTCTGTGTCTGTTTGGGTGGACCAGCGGGCAGCCCCTGGGAAATATTTATGTCAGCAAAGGATGAAAGGCATTCACATGTAATGTGGAGACTTTCAGTTATCCAGTGATCGCTACTTTCCCTTTGTGTAAAGAGTCTGAATTGTAGACTACCCAATGACTGTTCTAGCAGTAGGAGAGATGAGTGTTTCCATGAAGAGAGCGTGGCGATGGTGTGATGCGGATGGTTTGATGAGGATAGGTTGATTGGGAAAACAGGATGAGATGGGGGCTGTTACAGGTCGCTCACCGGGAGAGACTCGATAGAGCATGTAAGGATGTGTGGTACAATGTATGTGAAGTAGTTCATCTCACAATCTCTCATACTTTGCACTGCCTTAAAGGTCATCATGCCATAGACACCATATATTTTGAGTTTTCATATTAGTGTAAGTACAAGAATCATAGACCCCGTTTACAGTGTGAGGCTCGGCCGCGGCCGAGCCCCCCTTCATTTCAGTGACTGTAAACGCGCAAAAGGCCAAATGCGGGGCCAAAATTGGCCGCGCATTTGGCCACGCTCAGGAAGTGGTCTCAGCCGCGGCCGAGCCCGGCCTTTTCTCAGTGTAAATGCAAACTGGGCCAAATGCGCGGCCAATTTTAGTCTGGCCTCCAAACCCTCTGCCCGTACTATTTCGCTATTCAGGATATTAACCCCCTCAACGTCGAAAACTAGTATAGTTTATGGTGGTTTTGTCCTGCAAAGGATTCTTCCTTTGACAGCAAAGGTCTTTGCCCAAACGGCGACTTCGTCGCCACGGAATCCAGTTGGCAATGGGTCTGAAAATCAGACTATACCAAATTGCGTTTGTTTACAAGCAGAGCACCACTACAACAAAATATTGAAAGGTTTGAATTAAAAGTGCGGCCGAGCCCAGCAGTGTAAACGGACAAAATTGTTGGGCTCGGCCCCGCAATTGAGGCCGGGCTCGGCCCAGCCCCGCACTGTAAACGGGGTCTAAGTACATTGTAATTACGTACACTGTACATGTTTTATGTACAAATGTGTACCATCTGTATGTTGAATGTTAGGAAAAAACTTTGAAACTGTATACATACATAGCAATGTTTGATGTCACACATTGATTGAACAAGATTCAGGGATACAGTTTACAATGAATTTGACATTAAAATGTGCATTTGTAAATTGTATGCTTTCTTCAAAACAATACACATACATGTACAATGTAATCATGTGCTTTTAATATCCTATCCTATCCTACATACATGTACACTGTACGTAAGTTTTAAAAAGATACAAGTTATAATCATGTTCATTGATTTTGATTTAAGATTTGCAGTGCTCAGCATTTGGCGAATTAAACTCATTCTCCAATTTATATGTATTAGTACACAAATGTAGGTATTGCTTGTCCAAACTGGAAGGACTAAAATTCTCCTATGTCATATTGTCTTCTTATTCACTCTACAAATGTACAAATTGTATTCTTCATCCTGTCATGAAACAAATGGTACATGTAGATTGTATTATGCTGATGGGACCTGTAAATGGAGTTTCCTCCATCACAAATTATGCAAAGTGTGGGTATGAATGTAATTTTGTAGGGCTGGATGCTTTTACAGTAATCTGTAATAGTGTACTGTAAAAGTGGATATTTTCGTGCAACTACAATTGTAAGTTTTTGTGCTACAGACCTACAGACATACATGTACAATGTACAATGTGTGATATCCACAGGATGCAATAGATTCTTGCATCATACTTACAGTTTGTACATTTTATTTGGATACATTTGATACGAATGTTGCATCCTCTGTAGATTTCTGCAGCTACTTTTAATACTGGATGCTTGTCTTTTAAAAGTTTTTAAAGAACTCACACACAGGCATATTTAAAACTGATGTTTTGTCCTGGTCGATTTATGATGATGACATGTCTTGGTCTTTTATTTTATTTCATACCAAGCATATATCATGAGGATTAGTATTGCTTCTCATACCAACCATGCCATGACAATAATAACGTCCGGAGTAGGTCCAGTGCTGATGATCGATTCATGATTATTACATTCCTAGCATTGTGCTGTCATCATATTAATATCATCATTACGTAATTATGAGGGTATTATCAAATTAGTTAAATTATCATTTATTTTTTGTTTCTTTCTGTCTTTCTAACCCCAGGCTGCCAGGCTGGTCGATGACTACTGCGTGTGTCACCTGGCGACCGGCGACATGCTGCGTGCCGTCGTCGCGTCCGGCTCCGAGCTGGGCAAGAAGGTGAAGGGGGTCCTGGACAGTGGCAAACTGGTCAGTGACCAGCTGGTCGTTGACATGATCGACAGCAAGCTGGACAGCCCCGAGTGCAAGAATGGTTTCCTGCTGGACGGCTTCCCCAGGACGGTCGTCCAGGCAGAAAAGGTAAAACTTTGCATTGTGGTGCTGGTCAAAACATAGGGAAGCCTCATTTACTGTGAGGTCACTCGGACTGTGATTTTACCTTCCTTTAAGCCAGTACCTCATCGTAAACATTCCTAAAAAGAGACCAGCTACTTGCACTAGTGGAAAATTGCGAATGCTGAATTCACCTTGTCAGAAGTGGTGCCTCATCTAAAGCCAGCTCATTATGATGTGGTTTCTCTGTCATCAAAATCCATCCTGTATTCAGGTTGACTGCCAGGAAATTGTCTGACAAATGGAGTCAACTTTGAAGCAAGGTGTTCTATTTACTGGTTTTGACAGTCCGCTTCAAATTGTTGGAAAGTAGTGATAACTGCAAGTGTAATATTAGTGGTGACTTTCATAGGGCAGAGATTGTACTTTGCCCTATTTCATAACAAAAAAGACAATTTTTTTATAACATCGTGTGCAAATTATCCAGTTGAAGAATTAGGAGGTAATGGCAGCTGTGTCTTATCTAGTTTGCAAAGTGTGTTTGCAACAGTTGGTGGAAGTGTATGAAATGCAAATATTCACAGACTAAAGCGCAATGACTCTACTTAAAATGCAAATTCTTAGGAGGCTGTACTGTAAAGATTGATATTTTTGGGGTGAGTAATTTTTTGTATCATAATGACATTTACCAACTGTATGACACAGTACAAGTTGTACTGTACATGATCCCTCAGCCCAACAGATTCAAACAAATGTTCTTTTTAATTCAAGAAAACAACTGAAAAGCAAGACAAATGCCAGACATAATATAGCTTCTGTAGGAATGATAAACTTTGCCTGAGTAGTTCCATGTGAGTACTCTCATCCCGTGACTGTTTCCCTTCTTTATTAGCTTGACGAGCTGCTCGAAAAGAGGAAGACGAAACTGGACGCCGTCATCGAGTTCGGCATCGACGACTCGCTGCTGGTGGAGCGAATCTGCGGACGCCTCTTCCACAAGCCCAGCGGGAGGTCTTACCACACCAAGTTCAACCCACCCAAGGAACACATGAAGGATGATGTGAGCTTGGTTTTATTTAGTTTTGTTTTTTTTTTCTTTACTGTTCTTTCTGGTAGGCAGTTACGCTGTACTCCCCGGCCTGAAGATCTATCCATATAATTAATCAAAATAACATGTTTGTCAGAAATTGATGTCCAGAGTCGCGAACATCCGTATGTTATGCGGCAGTTTTATTTTTGTGAAGTTAGTGAGTCAGCTGACAACTGATCCTGGGAAATAAAACATTAAGTTATATGTACCTTTATTGCACAGTTACACAACTGATCTAACAGATAACATATACCATACATGGCTTGTTACTACTAGTGGCCTGTTCGGACTATTTTTTAATCGTAGGTGCCTGATCAGGGCACCAAAATGGAAATTTGATGGCCCAACGTAAACTTGTAGTGTTGTAGTGGCCCTGGGCCACTAGGCCATGACTAATGTCAAGCACTGCTTTCTGTTGGTTTGTGAAGTTTAGATGGTAAAAGATTACAAATAACTTTTGACCAGATATATGTCAACAAAGCTATAACTTATTTTGTATCTTCATAAATTGCCCCATCATATTCACACAAATGTTTGGTTCTTTTTAGATTTGCAAATTATGCTACAATATTAATAAGCCTGTGGTATTTGCACTATTAAAGGAATGCTGTTGTTTCTTTGTAAATGCTCGCTATATACGTAATGAATTTTTGAGCATATTTGGGGAAGACAAACAAAAATCATTGTCTGAAAATGCTTCCCAGCTCTTAAGTTTCAAATTTGCTGATGATTCTTTCCAGAAGGCAACTCTTCGTTTATATTCCTGTGTTTCCCTGTCCTTGCATAAGAAATTTATCATTTTTTATCACTGATTTGATTTTGAACTTACTTTAAATAGATAACAGGAGAGCCCCTGGTTCGCCGTGGTGACGACAATGAGGAGACGTTGAAGACACGACTGGAGGCGTACCACCGACAGACCGCGCCCCTCGTGGACTACTATTCCAAGCAGAACCTCCACACCCGCATCGACGCTTCCAAGTCTTTCGACGCCGTCTACGCCAGCGTCCAGGCTGTCTTTAAGAAGGTCCAGAAGGACAGAGTTGTATTCGTCTGATTACTGAGTCATATTTTTTTTCTTTCCCTTTTTTTTTAATTTTTAAATCTGAGTAGTTCAAGCAGAACATATATTTTTGCGACTTAACTCATAGTTGATAAACTTGAACGATCATAAGAGGGCAAGCCCTGTGATTATGTGGGAAACTTTTGTGTGTGTAAAACAAAGGTTCTCCATCTACTGTATACACCATATATTTCACGAATTGCATGCCATTCGCAATTTGTGAATTTAAAAACATGTGCAAAGGTTTGATCCCAGCATGCGTGTGTGACGTGTATGCATTCATTTCCCCGTTCAGGACCGTACCTCCAAGATCGCAAATTTAACCACTCACGAAATTGTCAGGAAGTCCGGATTTGTGAGAAATTAGACTCGTGAAGTGTATGGTGTATACAATAGTGCATCGCACTAAGATATTGTTGAACTCACTGGGATGTTTGTGTCAATAATAAATGGAAATAAGTAGACTCTTGAGAAGGGGAACTATATCATACAGAATGTATGTGGACGACGATTTGGAGGTTAAACGCAATTACAGCATTGTGACTGTGATTGAGTGGTTCAAATTAAGATCTTGAGTGCCGAAAGGGTGTGTGAGCTGATGGATGGAAAATGTTTGGTGATGATAATGCAATGATTCAATAAGCTAAATTATACAAACATGAATATGCCTGTGCAGGGAATCAAATATATCTATATAATTCTGCCTTGGTGTATCAAATCCTCTAGGACTGTCACATCAGTGCTTAGGAATGTAATATTTTAATCATTGTTCATTTTGGGTCACTATTTTTCCATCATTTGATCAGTGATCAAAATAGTCATCTTCACAGCTATTGTTTTCAAAAATATTTAATCTTGTCACGCTCATTTGTTGATTGTTTTGTGATGCTTGGTGGCACGGTCCTATAAATGGCCCCCAAAGCTATTAAACTGTAATGATTAAATGTTGCTTCATTTTGTTTTGTGCTGTCACCCATGCCAAAGTTCATGCTAAAGCTATATCACAGCTCCAAATGTATGTCAGTATTTTTACACAGAGAATATATTATACAGTGGTGTGTCCTGGTGTTCTTATAATTTGCCTGGTCTTGTGATATTAATTCTTACTAGAATGGCAACTTCTTGTGGCAACAGCCAATCAGGAAGCAGGATATTTGTTGTTACCATGAAACGTTACCACGGCGTTTGCCACTGTGGCAAGAGTTGCTATCATGTCAACTTCTTTGTGTTGAATATGGAGTCCAGGTGTAAGCAGGAATGAGCCTCAAAAGGCTTCTTGCATTTGTGAAACTGAGTTACTTGCTTTTCTATGAACATATTGAAGATGTAACAGCATTTTAGTTGTGCTGTTGAAAGGCTCTACACAAAATCTGTATGGTTATTTATTAAATTGTTATTCTTTCTTTTCGTTTGTTTGGTAGCTTGTGGGAATTATGTACTATGTAAAGCAAATTTTTGATGGTTTGGGTTTAAAAAGAAAAGAACTCTAAAAACATATGTAAAGTTTTAATAGTACTACATTATATATCTCGAAATCTGCCAAGCATAATCATCTTCATATCGTATTCTGTAGATAAATGCACACACACACACACACAAACAAGCATGCAAATGGGCAAGCTAATTGTGTTCATGTGTATTGAAGTCATTCAATATGCGTCAAATAACCCCTCGGCAGTGTGTTACGTGTCAGTGTCTTTAAGCACCATTCTTCTCTTTGAAAAGAGAAGTTGGACCACTTCAATATTCACCTTTTTGTTTTGATTTCTGTAGTTTCTGAAGAAATAGCATGGTTGTCACTTAATTGTAATGTGGGACGTAAATTAATCCCAAATGCAATGTAAATGTCTTGTGTGTGCTGTACTTATGGTTATCAGCAGGAGAAAGGAGCTGTATTTTTCTTTAAAATTCTAGTGTTATTTACCTGACCTGTAGATCAGGAGACTTGGACATGTGAGAATTAAAAGCAATATTAATTGCAAATTTGGTATACATACTTTGTAAACTGATGTAGCCAACTTGAGGATGGGGGTTTCATTTTCATTAAATGTTTTAATAGTAGTGTGCAAATGATTTTGGTTTTTCCAACCAAGTTAATATCTGAACTGCTGACCCATTGGCAAGCCATGTTAGTCAAGAAAGATACATCAGAAGGTACACTGTACAATGCAAATCAAGGACCTCAAGACCAGGGGTTAGGGGGCTACAGACCCACCCCCACTCAGACTTTTTGGAGCTCTTTAAAAAAAAATCTACCCCAACCTGAATTTTAGTAATACTGATGTATTGCCTGATTTGTGAAATTCAGGGGATTTGTGTAGGACGCAAACAAGAATTTGCAGTGTCCCAGTTCAGCCATTTTGATACCCTGCTGATGTCTGGAAAAATGATTTACTTCAGATAGTGATGGATGTGTGATGTAATCACAATTTACATGTATTTGTAAAATATCAGAATAGTTCTATGTTTGTTTGTTTGTTTTCTTGTTTGTTTGTATTCTAGTGGTGTGAATGGACACATGTACAGAGACTCCAACTCTCCCGTTTTCGATGGGAGATCTCCCGCCGAAAGCCCATTTTTGCAAAATCTCCCGTTCTCTTGCCCTGGCTCTGTGTCTCCCGCTTGAAATGATTTCTTACTTATTACTAACGTATGTTGAAAAATAAGCCTTAGATAGCATGAGAGAGCATCTGGAACCCTTGAGCTTGACCCTGGACCCCGGCCGCAAGGAACTTCGCACTCGTAATATGGACTTTGTGCATATCAAGTTGGAGTCTCCCGTTTGCTAGGGGTTTCAGGCGGGAGAATCTCCAGATCAGAAGGTGCTTGGGGTTGGAGTCTCTGCATGTATTTTCCTTCTGTTGTGTGTTGTTCTGCATGGTGACTTCTTCTTCTTCTGTCTCATTCATAATGAGCACACATCACACTCTAACATTGAGAGTAGACACAACATATCTTATGTATTTCCTACCCTACAAGATCTCTGTTTCAAAGTATGAATTCATTTTGCTTTAGAATTGCTCTACAGCTTCACATGCATACATGAATAAAGATGTTATCAGGGAAGACCTACAATAGTGTTATATCTTGCAGAATTTTCTAGTCCTGTGGACTGGGTAGTAGAGTGTTCCAATAAACTCGAGGGGAAAATGGAAAACTGGCTGTCCCGTGTTTTTGATCTTTGTTGCTTTCATTTGTGAGGACAATATGCATGTTTGTTTTTGTTGTTGTTGATGTGCTTGTTTTTATAATTGAGCCTTTAGCCACAAAATTGAACGAGAAAACTTTAAAAATGTAAAAGCATCACTGACCACTGTAAAAGTGGATATTTTCGCATTAGTAATTTTTCACGCTCTGCCGAGTAAGACGAATTTTGCATGACGCAAATCTCTCGTTTGAAGAGGCTACACCCCCGTAAATAATGCCAGTGTATATCTTGGCAATCAATGACTTAAAAACCAAAGATATAAAACACCTGTTTCTTGACCCTGGCCTAATCTAAGCATCAGTCATCGCCACAGCGCCACGGGGGGGGGGGGGGGGGGGGGGGGGGGGGGGGCACCGCGAGAGGAGGAGATTGTTTTGGTTTTGGCATGGGCTATGTAGCTCCATGGTGCGTGTGTGTGTACGTGTGTGTACGTGTGCATTACACATTGTCAGCACCGGCAAACTGGCAATGCTCTCCTTCTTATTCCTGTATTTTCGTTATTTACGGGTCAATTTTTTTCGTTCGAAATGTAAAATGGATGACGATAGAATTTCTCAATAGAATATAAAATTGAAAACTTTAGAAAGGATAGAGAAAATTGAGTTCACTTTGAATGGTCTGCCACAGGCAGATATCCTTATCATGCTCTTACGTAATACGACAGCTGCTGGAGTCATTAAACCCTGGCTTGGCCTCCAGGTTTGTCACGCCTGAGCAGAAAGTTAATTTGCAATGGACAAATACTTCGACTCCCAACTCCCAAACGAAAAATCTTTAGCGAGGTATAGCACCCCATCAGCTTCGTGGAAGTGGGGTCTCGCCTCAAACGAGGGATTGACGGCATGCATGTTTTTTTAAATTCTGTGGAATATTGGCAAAATATTGCCGTGGGTTAATTTTGGGGCTAGTTTCTGGCCACGCAAAATGCACAAAAATTTCCACTTTTACAGTACGTTTTCAGAAAAAAAGTGATACATGTGTTGGTCTCTTACGACCACATCATATGCAATATTGTAGGAATGACATTCCATTCAACTGTCACACTGATCATACACAAAAAACAATTTATAATGGAAGTACATGTAAATTATTTTGTTATTTATGCACTTGTCAATGTAATGACTCACCCCACTACCCCCGGACATGGGTGCGTCATTTCCTCGTTTGGTCCGTCAAATTTGTGACCCAGGTGTTCGTCATTTTACCAGCTTTGTCCGTCAAATTTTTGACCGAGGGGTGCGTCAAAATCCCATCAATGTCGGTCAAAATTTTGACCGAGGTGTGCGTCATGGTACGTCACTTGGCTATGGAAAATAACACGCATTATTTTGAACCGAGGAGTGCGTCATGGTACGTTACTTGGCTATGGAAAACTGCACGCATTTTTGCACGCTACAAAAAACGCGTCCCGGATGCGTTTTTTTTTAAAGACGGCACAGATTGGGGCATGGCGCGTGTTAAACCTATGGGAAAAACGTTGGGTTAGGGTTTTTGGTTATGGTTATGGTTAGGGTTAGGGTTAGGGTTGGGGTTAGGGTTAGGGTCAGGGTGAGGGTTAGGGTTTGATGGTTAGGGTTAGGATTAGGATTAGGGTTAGGTTTAGGGATAGGGTCCCCGATAGATTTTTAGTTTCCCCAATCTGTGCCGTCTAAAAAAAAACACGCGTCCCGGATACACGTACCGCGAGTGAAATTACAGTGAGCGCTTTCCCGCGGCAAGTGAAAATCAAAGTCGGGAAGCGTTTTGGAATAAGAGGAAAAAATGCTTGCCAGAATCTGGCAAGCAAAGAATTTAAAAGCCATCCTTTCTCCTTACATTTTCCCTCCAACAAACCCATGAAATCATGCATACTCAATCTCAAACCAGGGACTGATCAGCGATGTATCAACTTAGTTCAATCTTTTCTGTCGAAACGGCAGCAGAAGAACTGCCTGCCGCATGCTAGTGCTCGCCGGGATAGCCCGACGTAAACCAGCTGGCCAGACGCGCGCGCGACGCTGTTAGCTGTGCGAATAAGATCTCTACGTACCGCGACTAGGCTGTAGTTACGCAGTACTCGAGCGGGAATATGTTATGAATGCCGCGCCGTGGCGTGGTGTGTACCTACCTGCGCTGCAGCAGTATGCATCCACCGCACTAGCAATGGCCGCGCACACACAGCGCATTCTGCACACATGGGAACATGTGATTGTCATGTATGGATTGCATGCACAGAATACATACAGTACTACTTACTGTTCGGAATATCGTAGCAGCAGCGTGATGTACGGTGAATGACAATACGGTGCTTACATGGTAAGGGAAACTTGCCGAAACTTTTACAAATTATGTGTACGAACCAAAAGAAAATGAAATTGCTCGAATAAAACGTATGCAAAAATCGTTTCAGTATTTACGGGGGTGCGTCAAATGTACCTAGGATGTCCGTCACAAAACTGACCGAGGTGTGCGTCACTTTCAACGTGTTGTCCGTCAAAAAAGTGACTGTGGTGTTCGTCACTTGCAGCGTTATGTCCGTCAAAAAAGTGACTGTGGTGTCCGTCAAAAACCCCGTGTGGTCAGTCAAAAAATGACCATGACGCACCCATGTCCGGGGGTAGTGGGGTGCGTCATTACATTGACAAGTGCATTACAACTACATCCCCTTCACCCATAGCAGTTATAATTACAGGGGGCTTACCTCATTAAACAAGGATCTAAAAACAATGGCAATTCCCTTGTTATGGCAGGTTTCTCACTCTATCATGGTACTTTAAAAAAAAGAAACATAAGACTAGAGACCGACAAAACCATGTTATAACAGGGTTGTGTTATATCCGAATTCTAGGGCCCATACTGGGATACAGAAGGTACTAGCTTATCACATAACGAGGACATTTCGGTGCTGAGAATACAAGATTTTCTCATTTTCATTCAGATTATGAGATGAAAACTTTTATAAAAAATATTAAAAAAAAAATACCAGGTACGTGTAGTTCAAGATGTGTGCAGGTCAAAAAGAAGCATGTGAGGCCTGCTATTTCCTCAGCTCAATTGCAAACGTATGTACATGTGTATTTGCAATAAAGGTCACTGTTTCGTGAAATCTGAAACTTTCAAATACAGTGCACTCCCGTTATAACGAAATGCTCGGGACCGGCAGTTTTCTTTCGTTATAACAAAATTTCGTTATAACCGAACAAACACAACATATAACGAAAACGAGGAAGCCACGTATATACAGATGTATGATATTCTGTTTGTTGAAAACTCGTCATACACTGGAAAGCTATGTGAACATTAAAACAAATAGTTAATCAATTTCAGATTATTGTATTACAATAATGCAAGTCCCCCGCGGAAACTCTGCGTGACGCACCAAGCGAACACACCGTGATGTGACGCGTTCACCCATGCAGAGACGCTGTAAATGCCTTGTTCCGCTACGTATTTTCGAAAGCGATCCGCATTTCGTTATAATGGAGCACATTTCTTTTGTTTTTCTTTGTCAGTGGTGCTCGGAAAAGACTTCGTTATAACGAAAATTTCGCTATAACCATGTTCGTTATAAGCGAATTTTGTACCATAGACTTTAATGGCGATAATTTTGGGACCAGAAGTTTTACTTCGTTATAACAAAATTTCCTTATAACCGTGTTCGTTGTAGCGGGAGTGCACTGTACCACCTTTCATTTGAGATCTTGTATATGAATGGAACTGGATGTGTGAGTCGACTCACACTTGCACTATGTGCATCTATAGAAGCAAAAACATTCAACTTGGAATCCACAAATAAAGCAGGATCTCAGATGAGCATACACAAAAACACCAGAAGCTAGAAGTGGCATGTTATCATAAAAGTGTAGGATTTATTTTCCAATAATCTTCTTTACACTTTGTGTTTTGATATTCCCCGTGTCGGCCAAGTATTCCCCACTTGGCACACAATTATTCTATCAACATACAGTGTACAATACATCGTAAATACATTGCATAGCCCACAGTGAATCAGCACAACACATCACAAAATAATACACTGTACATACAGAGCACTCCAGGTATAACAAACACATTTATACCAAAATTTCATGACAATAAAGTGAAAATTCTGAGTCCAAAATGACTACAATTACATACCTTTTTGTTTGGCTGTGTAATGAAATTTTGATATACATGTAGGACAACTGCCAGTCCTAAGGTCCTCGTTATAACAGGAGTCTCTTGTACATACAGTGTACATGTACTGTAAAACGAGGAATGTTCACATGCATTTTAATTGCGTGAATGTTGTGATAGCCAAGATTCGCAAAATTAAAATGCACCTGAAGTTCTTGTCTACACTCTACGCATTGAATCTTAGAGGCAACTTGCAAAAATTTTATGCCGCGAAAAAGGCCGTCGGCTCCAATTTGCGAAATTTCATGCCGCGAAAATATAGTGTTTTACAGTATGTATGAATATGGTGCTGAATTGCTGGCATTCGTGGCATCATTTACACAGTGACATTTCTGTTGTTTGCTGTTGTATTGTTTATAATTATAATGATTACTAAATTTACAATACTACTCATTTAATAGTATTGCATACAAAGAGGCAAAATATTTATTTTCCATATATGAGCCATCTGTTCATATGTACATGTAATCGTTCTTGTTGCACAATTTTCAAAAGCCTCTCAGAACCCAAGTTATAAATGACTCTTAACCCTAACTAGGCCGGGAAGGGGGGGGGGGGGGCCTCCGAGGCCCCCCCCTCGACGTTCCGCGCGATGTATCGCAATCGCAAAAAGCTATCGCCGCGACGTTTCATGACTTTTTTCTTTCAAGTCTCCCGCATCTTTTGACACCAAATTTGCGACGCCCGGGCACGCGATTCCGAAGTTACGCATAAATTTGTACATGCATGTCAGACCAAAAATTGCTCAAAAACGTGAATTCGTGTACAATTTCAATGCAAACTGTGTTGCAGGCAAATTTCATAAAAGCATGATTATTTTGGTGTTTTATTGATTAAAATCAATGAATAACATATTTTCTGGTTCGCAGCGATGTCGCGAACAAATTCCATCGAAAAAAACAATGAAAAACATAAAGTCGAAAAAACAAGGATATACATAAGAAATTAAAAAAAACAATAAAATACTTAAGAATTCTTTCTGATATCACAATTTTTTTAAATTACATTTGCTAAGGACACTAAAAAGAATATTTACACAAAAAATGTGCCTGTTTTGAGCTTTATTTTGTGATTTATACCAAATAGTCTGATTTCATGCATCATTATGCATAAATTAGCATAATTTAGCATAAATGATATTTTTTTGAAAAATTAACTTCATGGTATTTTAGTTTACATCATAGGCAATGTGTGTGCCAATTTTCGTCGCGATCGCGCGGTCGACGGCCGAGATCTGGAGGGGGGGCCTGGGAGGCCCCCCCCCGGCTCTATCAACTACCTAAATGTGACCGTGCACCTCAAAACGAACATAAAGTCGCACACACTGATTTTGCGTGAGGACTGAAAATAAGTGAAATGGGTCAACCTAGCCGACCTTGACTTTTTCATATTTTCTGAAAGAGCGGATCTTCTTTTACATTCTGCTAAAATTTGGTGTCATAAAACGGGCAGGAAAGTGTTTTTTTTTAGCAGTTTATCTCGAACATTTTTGGTAGAAAAGTGTGATTAGGCGTGTCTGTAGAATCCCTTTTTCATTTCTGAATAACCTTGTCCACACTCTTCACTTTCAACTCTAATAACTTTTGAAAGGATAGGACTAATGCTTTGAAAGTTGGCATTAATTATGGACAGAATGTGTTAAAGAGGCGTGCTTAATTTCAGTTTAATCTGATAATCCTTTCATTGTTGTTACTCTGGTGGTTTACTTCCTGTTTTTTGTCCCATTCATCGCACAGCCAGCATGGTTTGGTAAAGATTAAGCGCTTGAATAGACACTGTACTTCAGAGCCTCTTTTCTCAGTTCACACTTTTCCTGAGTTTGTGCTTTCTTTCCAATATTTAGATAGGTTAGGAGAGTCCATTTGATTTGACATATACATCATTTTAAAGCTTAAAGTCTGCTCTTTCAGAATATGGTCTTAACTAAAAATTCATGTCTGGCGACTTTTTGTTTGTTTTGAGGTGCAGTGTCACAAATAGCCCGGCCTAGTTAGGGTTAACCCTAAGAAGACTGGGGTATTTTGGTAGCTGGAAAGAGTGGGGGGGCTAAAGGACCCCCCCCTTGAGATCTCGGCCGTGGATCGCGCAATCACCGCGAAAATTTGCACAATGGTAGTGTGCGATATAATCTACAAGATCACATAATTAGATATTTCAAAATAGTCTTCTTTTATTCTATATCAATTAATTATGCTAATTTATGCAAAAATCAGACTTTTTGCTATAAATCAGTAAATAAAGTTCCAAAAGTGCAAATTTTTGGTCCAAATACTCTTTGTGGCATTCTTAGCAAATGTACTTGAAAACAAATTTGGTATCAAAATTAATTTCTTATGTATTTTATTGTTTTACGAATTTCTTATGTATTTCTTTGTGTTTTACCTTTTGTTTTTGTCTTTTTTTCAGCAAAATTTTATGTCAGACGTTTTTGAAGAACAATACTGCTAAAACAAATTGAATTTAGCCATTGAGAGTAAAAATAAGCATATTTATATGAACCATGTGAGAAATATCAATTTGCATTCACTTTGTACCCAAAATCACATTTTGGAGCCATTTTCAGTCCAATGTGCACATACATGTACAAAAAGTTATATACCATAACCATACCCCCGGGGATCACAAATTTAGTGTCAAAATGTGCGGGAAACTCAAAACAAAAACGTCATAGAGCGTCGCGGTGAAAGCAATGCGCGTTGCCGAGAAATCGCACAAAATGTCAAGGGGGGGGGGGCCCTTTTAGGCCCCCCCCCCCAGTCTTTTTAGGGTTAAATTTAGAGCACATTTGAAAAGAGGAAATTTCTGTATCTGTCTCCTATTGCTATTTCTTTGCAAAGGTCTATCTGATTTGTGCAGATTCAATGATTTCAACCAATTCCATTCAATCTTTCTCCTGTTTCCTCAGCTAACTAGAAAGCTAACCTGTCTTTCATCTCTGAAGAATCCGTATTGTATGTGGTAGGCAGAGCCAGCCAGGAATGACAGTCAAATGAATAGACAAACTGGGATTGACGTTTCAATATACTCGGCATATGAATCAGTTTTGTCCAGACATTAGGAACATGGCAGATGTACAAGTGTGGGTCCATGAAACGGCGCCCTCCTGAATACCCACGTCTGTGTACCTTTTAGCACAGTCATGCAGATTGACCAAATGACAGCCCTTCATGGTTGATGTTGCACTATTAATAGGGAGGGGTGATGGCAAGACGTGTCCACAACCTGGACTGCTCATGGAATAGATTCAAACATTAACCCTCTGGCACCTTCAGGGTCCTTGAGATGTCTTCTGCTCACCAAAACATGCAGTATATTTCTGCATGGTTTAGATTAATAGCTGTGACAATTAACCCCCCCCCCCCCCCCCCATACTTATTTTTCACAAATTGCCACACACTGGAGTGCAGTGCTTTCTTCACCAATTGGCCCCAATGACTGGACATTTACTGTCAAAGAATAGAGATTACCTAATCCCCATAATCCTTATTGTATCATCATGACCTTATGGACTAAAGGCACATTGTTACAGCTGGGTGGGCTTGCTTTTGTACTCCTGGCTAAAGTTTCAATGGATACCTGAATGCTTTCCAAGTAGCTTGGCAGTAAATTAACCTACATGCCTGGGCACATAAAAGGTTAATGAGTGTTCCACAACTTTCCATGACTTCCAACAAGTCAATCACGCCACCTG
This sequence comes from Diadema antillarum, assembly GCF_040938485.1. Lineage (NCBI taxonomy): Eukaryota > Metazoa > Echinodermata > Echinoidea > Diadematoida > Diadematidae > Diadema > Diadema antillarum. The sequence continues at coordinate 1,386,318 of NW_027271581.1, read as the reverse complement.
CTATCATTCACAGAACCTTTCATGTAATTTGCACACCACTAACAATGACTGCCAAAGTTTGTCTTTAGGACAGAGAACTCAAATCAAGAGATTTTCACATTGCTTTAGATTCCATCTGCCGTATCATTCCATGAATGGTAAAGCCAGGGTAAGAGACACAAATTTTAACGCCAACCATGCTTGCTATCCAAATGTATGTGCGCTGAAAGTCGTAATCAACAAATGTCTCTAATCGAGAGTCACTATAATTTTGAACCCTTATGGATTATTTGGAAGGAATTTCCCTTCATTCAGCCAGACCTAAAACGAAACATCCAACTCACTCAGGGTCGGAATGCTAAATGTCCAACGATGGAATTTTACATTGGCCGGCTCTGGAAATCCTACTGATGAATAATGGGACTCCATGCAAACAAAATACAAGTATAATGTGGAGGGACTTCAGCCCTCAATGTTCTTGACTCTGAGTACGACAGGTACTGACGTGCACGGCAGCATCCCAAGCTCGGTGATCACCATGGAGACGAAGTCGGGAGGCGTGACATCATAGACAAGATTGAGGAGGCTGAGAGAGTTGATGTCCCGCCAATTGTCAAGGTTGCTCTTGGGTCGTCTGACAGAAACCAAGTCCTCGGGGTCACCTGGCAATATGGAATGAAAATTGGAATTTAGATATCAGATTATTGGCTGATATGGGGGGATAAGACCAAGAAAAGAATCTTATCCAACATTGCTTGTAAGTACTATGATGCCAGACTCAAAATCATGTATACCATTACACATTCTTGAAATCTGGCAGAAACGATGAATTGTTAATTTTTATCTTCATCACATTCCTAAGAATATTACAGAACATGAAGATAAGTTTACTCTTAACTGAAAGAAACATATGCACTGTCTCTATGATGTCATTTGACATTGGAATTTCACATACTGTATAAAGAAGAAAAAATGGGATTGTAAAGCTCTTGTCATAATTTTCTTTGCCACAGGTGACATTATACTGAGAAGTCTTAATACTTTATCAAAATAATTGTTAATCATTGGATGTAATCATCCAGATCTCTCGAGACAAGGAAAACCAGTAAGTGAAGTGGTACTGTATACAACATATATTTAGCAAGTCTAAATTTTTGCGAATCAAGACTTCCCGATGATTTCATGAGTGGTTAAATTTGCGATCGTGGAGTACTGTACTGAACAGAGAATACAGGTACATCACATTCATATAGGGACCCGAGTCAATATTTTCGCAAGTCTTTAATTTCGCATATTGCAGCTGACTTGCGAAATTTGCGAAAATAAAAACTTCACTAAATATTTGTCATATACGGTATACATATTACACCTCACACAGTTTGACATAATAACATATCTTACATACCTAGCTCATTTGTGACAAAGCTGTCCGTCTGAACCCTGTCACTGAACTTATACGTCTCACAGCACACGAGGACGGGGACATTGTAGGCCTTTGCTACCATGGCGATGACTGATGACCCCACTCTCGACATCACATAGCCATTGGCTAATAGGGCATGGGCCCCTAGGAACACTTTAGAAACCTGGGGAGAAATATGGAAGTTCTACAAATGAATACCAAGGTACATCCAATGTGAACATAGTACAGCTCTTTATAATTTTGCCCTAAAAGGTGATTTTAAAACAGGCATTGTTTGAAGATTTTCATGGTGGTAAAATTTTCGGAGTGGATTATTTCATTGTACACCAGGTATTCTTTCTTGGATGTGAATGTGGTCCTGAACAGGACCTACTGGCACTCAATCTCAACATTTGGGTAACTGTTTTTTACCATCCTGGGGAAAATTCTTGTGAGGACTGTAAGAACATGCTTACCAAAACATTGACATTGAGTAGGTCATTTTCAGGACTACACACAAACCCAGCCATCCACCACTGAATGATTTCAAACGTAAGAATACATACAGTATGTGTGCTTGTGTCATCAAGTTTACGATGAATAGTGCTCCTGAAGCATAAGGTATAACCACCCTACAGTCTCCAAGGAATATATAGTTGTAATGATGACACATCCATATATCCAATATACTAAGAAATCATGTTGTTTTCTCTGATTGCTTCCAGAAGAGAAACCATGTGTCTTGTTGCACTCATGCAAGATGATTAAAAACTAATGCTCTGCTACATTCAAGCTTGGCATCAGTAATAGTATTGTTTGTGAAAAGATCATTTTGTACTCCACCTTGAAAGGTTCCATCAATGCAAACCATTATGATTTCAGTTTCTTAAATGAAAAGAAATCTCTGTGGAATGACAGCAAAAGCAAATCAATGCCTGCTCTTCACACTATGTCAATACATTTCCAAACATTTCTGATCATGGTCATGCTCAAATTGTTCAGTATCATAAAATACTGTAAGTGTTTTTACTCTCAGCTTCCAAGTTCTGACTTCACATGCATATAAACTATACATAAAGATCATATTACAGTAGGCTGGTGAAACTCTAAAAAGAGGAAAGTCTCTATGTGTTGCTTGAGCAATGCTGGAAAAACTTACACATAAACCAACAATAGCATACAAGTATCTGGATGGTTCTCTAGGTCTTTTTGTACCTCAGGCATCATATAGGAAATAGCATTGATGAGTATGTATGTACACTTGATGCCAGCCGCCACCAGCCGCCGAATACCCTCTCGACCCTCGACCTTTGGCCGGCTGTCCACCATGACGACCCGGAACTTGATGCCAGATTTGTGGGCGTCACAGAGGACCTTCCTGATTAATGAGGAGCTGGATTGGGAAACAGGAAGACATGAAGATACGTGTACTACAGAAATCTGTGCTTTACATCAGCATGGCTTAAAGGTACTAGCCCACATTTGCAAACCCACGAAAATCAAAACTGCATAAAACAGGTCCAATAGGACTTCAAGTACAAGTTATAACAGTAACATACCTCACCTGTTGCTCTTTGTCTATACCATTCGATAAAAGAGAGAAAATCATCGTTTTAAAATCAATTTTCAAACCGGGTCAACCCGACCCAAAATCGAATTACGAGCGCGGGCTATAGCTACGTACATGTAACTTACACATGTATCGCATGCATGTAGTACGTACGTGGACCGGAGCTAGCGAGCGTTATACGATGCATACGGTGCATTTTCATTTATTTTTATGAAAGTAATGGACTAATTGGAACGAAATTTTGCACAGGTGTTACTGCAATCATACCCAAACTCCATGCTAACTATGAGACCAATTGCTGCAGGTTTACAAATGTGGGCTAATACCTTTAAACTTTGATGACTCTTTGTATGAACTCTGTGTGTGTGTGTGTGTGTGTGTGTGTATTTTTTACACATATGTCAAAGCTAGGTCATGACGAAGTTCAATTAAAAGTTTATAATGAGCTTATGGGAAACTATGAACACATAGAAGATTAGTCCCGAGTATAGTCAGACAGATGTCTGTGGAAAATTACATGTCATAGCAATATTAGTTTGTCCTCAACGTGACGACTCTAAATCTGCAGGAATCAACACAACTTTGTAGTTTTTTTTTCACTGTAAGACAACAAACCACAGCAAATCAGATTTCTTGCCACTTGTGCTATATTGTAGTACTGCAGAAGAGCAAATTGGACATATTTTATGTCATGAAAATGAAAAAAAGATTCTTTTTCTCTAACAGAAAGTAAACAATCTGTCATTGTAAATACAATTTTGTGAAATTCTGAGAAAGTTCCCTCTTACCAGCTGTAAATGAGGATCACATCTCCATCTTTGATCTTTTTGCAGGCAAATGTTGTTGAGATGGCTTCTTGGGCCAGGAAGATTTTCTCCTTGATGTAGAGGTCAATGCACTCTAAAAGTCGCTGTTTGGCCTATGGGTGTGGAGGATGTTTAAGGACATACAGGAGGAAGAAAAAAGCACATTTTCACAATTATTAAACTTTGAAGATGACAGCAAAAGATTGAGAAAAGGCAAAAACAATCATTATGGTTCCACAGGTAATGCAAAACCCTCTTATCCACAGAGGGCAATTGAAACTCCCTACAAGACAAGTGACAAGTATGGACATTATGCCTATTTAAAGTACTAGTATGAGGCAATTGCTCAAATGTCCCATATCTAAAAGCGCAAGAGATTCTCTTCATATTGCCCTGTCTATGTGTACATTGTATATCAAACTTGTTCTGGCATTCTGCAGTATTTTGAAGCTAATTTCACACCCCAATTCCCACCCCCATCCCCACAGACCCATACACATTCTTGCAGATCTTTTGTGCTTCACATTCGTGGGTGGCGAGGTGGGTTCACTCAGGCACTACCGTGTCTGCCTCATGAACCAAAGGCCTCAACTGCAAGGCCCATTGTGAACTACGCGTGCATTAACATACTACCCCCTCTGCTATTTAAAGTGGCAATAGACTCCATTCACCTGACAGAACCTAAAAAAGGTACAATTTTTTTACAGAGTCACAGCCCATGCAAATGTGAGATCCAGCTTCACTTCTTGTGGAGAGCAAAGGTACAAAACTGGTTAAGTGGACAACCCCACACCCCCGCTGGTATGGGGTGAAAGTGAAACTGACCTCTTATTGTCTGCCACAGGTGACAAGCAATGGTCAGCAAAACAAGAAACAAGTATGAGCTGTGACAAATTTTTAATCAGTTATCGCCCTCTTTACAAAGTGGTCAGCAAAACAAGAAACAAGTATGAGCTGTGACAAATTTTTAATCAGTTATCGCCCTCTTTACAAAGTGCATTGGTAAGATCGCAACTGCTGATCTAAAATTTAACAAACACGTCAGAAAAAAGAACTAGTAGGATTCAAGCCTGTCATCTCCAGGTCGGAATGTCAGAATTTCAGAGCCTGGGCATTTGTTCTAAAGTTCATTGTGTCACAGCCAACAACCAGGGATAGCCTGGTGGTGGGGCTGCTGCCTGGAAAGCAGTAGATGACAGGTTCGAATCCTTCGGGTTCCTTTTTCTGAAATGCCTTTCAAAATGTAGACCAGCAGTTGCAATCTGAGAATACTTTTTGTACAGATAGTGACAACCAAAAATTTGTCACGTCACATATTCATTCCTCTACGTGAATGATCATCTCTTTCCTTCAAGAAACAATTATGTAAGTGGTTCCTGATTAAAGAGGAAAAGTGTAATTTTATCAAGTCAATGATTGGCAAGCTCACCTCTTTGTCAGCCATGCCTTGGGGGATGTGGTTGATCTGCATCTTGAGGTACTTAATGGCGTTCCCCATGCTGACTGACTTGGGCCTACACTGGTTCAGAAAACTTCACCACGCAGAGAAGAAGGAGAAAAGTATAAGAAAATACCAATACTCAAGAAAGCTGCAAGCATATCTGATCATACAGTGTACTTCATCTCAATCCTTAGGGGAATAAAAGGTATTATGAAGTCATTACGATTCAATACAGGTGGATGCAACAGTGAATATCTATGAACACAAACCCGTTCTGTGCTTGTTCAAACGTACTGACAATTGTTGCTATGGCTTACAACCAGAATGGATGTGGTAGAAGGGTGTGTAACCTGCTGCCTCTAAACTTCAAATATTCCAACTTAAAAGCTTCATGTGCACAGTTGCCACCTTTGTCATGAGCAACAGAAAGGGGTCTTTTTTTCTGTTCACAACACAGCAGTTATATAATGAAAAAGGAAAAGGTTGCCATGGTTACTTACTTGATGTAGGGCTTTATTCTGCTCTCCAGGTCCCTGGAAAGGTCCTTCTGAGGGGGTGTGGTATAGTCTACTATGACCTTCTTAAAAGCAACTAGTAGAGCTATGCACCTGTGTCAAAAGCAGGGAAAGGGAAATACATTTATTATTCTGTGCATGTTCAAACAAGTGTCTTGCACACATTACAAAAGCTTACTACAGGGATGCCAACCTTGTGTAACAGCATTGCAGTATTCTGAGGGCTGAAAAAGCATATTTTTGGAGGAAAAACAGTATTTTTACCTTTCTGCAATAGACATGTGTAGTAATAACATTGGGGAAAAATAGTATTTTCCATAATATTTGCCATATTTTGGGTAAACAAAAAGTACAGAATACTGCAATAACAGTAACAACTGGCATCTCTGTTACTATCATACAAGGTACATGTATGTAGAGTGAGATTCATTCATATTTGTTGCAAAAAGAAAGTAACTTGTTAGAGCACTTCCCGTTCAAATGTTTCCATGCTAGTGGTGCCAGAAGATCCAGTGAAAATAATCAAAAAATTTCCAAGCTACATGGCAACATCATCCACAAACTAAATGCATAACAACATCACAAGAAATGCAGAATGCCATTCAATCCTGGGACAAAGGATGCACCATGGCACTTACATCAGCTCTAAACAGTATTTTGGAGATTTGGGAAGTCATAGCTTGAGCTTGCATTACCACTGACCTCGAGTTTGCTCCCGAAATGATTCCTTCAGCGTACTGCAGACCCAGCTTGATGATGGCGGGGTGGATGCCCCCAGAAGCGAAGCTGAGCTCGCTGGTCAGCGACACCTGTCGCTCAAACTGGGTCAAGTGCGAGAAGAGGCTGACCTTCTTCTGGCTCTCCGGTCTCTTGGGAACCTGTGGGTACAGAGGTCAAAGGTCAGTCATGTATAGAGAGGTGTGAAATTGGCTTGGACAGTGACTGGCTACCCAGTGGTCTTGGGATGACAAACCAGTTAAGATGATGGTTGTCATACATATTTGCTTTAAATATACATATATAATCAAAGGATATTTATAGCACTCTGGATCTGACAGGTAACCTCCTATGCTTTAAACATGACACATAAAATGGTTAATGCGAGTATACCATCTTTGATTCTTCCAATTTATCTCACATTTTTCTCAGTCACATCATACAAGCTTGAAATTCACTGCTTCATACACATTTTACTGATGCCATCCTTCACTTCATTTTACTAAATCCTTATACGCTTTGTTTGCTAATTGATTAGTATGTCCCCTGGAGTGCTCTCCATGGCAATTGGCTCAGGTCTCTGGAAACTGATTGCCAATAAATAGAGATTATCTTATCCCCTTAATCCCTATTGTGTCACCATGGCCCTCCTTTTGTTATGGCCAAGTGGGCTGGCTAACTCACAGGTCTGGAGGGATTACCAAAATGTTGATGAAATAGCTCGGCAGGTTACAGTCAAGTGTACATAAAGGGTGACGTATCAACTAACTTAATTTGGAACATCTCAACATGTTTTGGCAAAGTTCAGTTTGGTGTTTCAGTATGAGCACTCCTGCCAATGAGAAATACATGCTTTCACTCTAAAGCCTAAAGTGACATTTCTGAATCAAGGAGGAAACAAAATAACTTACTTGTTGCCTTTCCAATTTTTTAGCCATCCTCTTTTGGACATTTGGGTCGTCAAGTTTGATGTCATCTGACACTCGGTACATGTCCTTCTTGCTGTGTGCTGCTGAAAATAGCACAGGATTATTAGTGAATTATTACATTGAATTACACTGATTTGCATATCACAGGAATGAAATGTGTCACAGGCATAAAATGTTGCATATCACAGGCATAAAAGCTGGTGTCATCAGCCAAACAATTTCTTCATTTTCTGATGGAAATACCAAAGAGCAGAAACACATCCTTTTTTGGTTTGGTTTGGTTGACATCCTACACTGGATATACACACAGTTTGTAGGGTTATAGATTAAAGGCACTAAATATATATTGACAAGGTGCCTGTTTTATTCGTCCATATATAATCACAATTTGGAGATTTTCATTGCAGACAGTGACTGTAGACAAATAATCAAGATCTTTGCATAGATTTTATTCTCCGTTCACATCACTGACATCACTTGGCATAAATGCTATGAATAATATGTACATACTATGCTCATAATGATAATATGCTATGGAGTATGACATACACTGTTAAAGTATGACTTTTTCAGCCGATTACTTTGTGGAAACAAAAAAAAAATTAATTCATGAGTCCCTTAATCTCACTCACTCTCAACACATTATATGTGAGCTAGTAAGTTCTTCTGGACAAGATGTAATGTATTTTTACACAATTTTATTAGTTCTCTGACATCATATCACAGGAGGGGCACAAAACTTCTACACCCTACGAAACATGTCAGTACATAGATATATCTAATTCACCTTCTGCAGGTTGTTTGGTGGGCTTGCTCTGAGAGGCATTGGCAGTGGTTCCACCAGCCTGACTGGTTCCCCCAGCACTTGATCCTGTCCCACTGGGTGCTGGTTCCCCAGACTTCTTGGCTAACTTTGCTGCTCTTTCTGCTTCCTGTTGGGGGAAAATTATTCTAATGAATCAGTCCCATTTTCTAACTTTTCACTGTTTTACAGCCTCACTGTAACATTTTGGTACATACAATAATTCCAGTGTAATTTGTTCATGCGTGCTGCAAAAGCAACATCTCTGTGAACAACTCACATATACCTCACTGTGCAAAGATTACTGCAGAAAACACTTGAAATAGTACAATAACCTGTTCTGAATTCAGTTGATTACTCCTAGAATAATATTAATTCGTTAGAGCTCTATGAATCAAATATAGATGACTGATAAGAAAGGAGTTTCTGATAGACGCCATTTTACCAAGATAGGTGAATTGATGAGGGCCAATACATGTCTTTATTACACTGACAATTCCATTTAAACAACAAGATATCACACAAACTAAGTCTTGATGCCCATTGGCTGTTGAAGACAAGCTGATCTTGCTACAACACACATTTCCATTGACACCTGCCCAAGTATACTTGAACTAGTTTCTTTAAATGAGTGAAAGATTATTCAAATAATGCCTCACTTAGCCAGTAAAGTTATAAATGATAAAATTTCATGTTATATTTTCTTTCCATACTGTGCATTTCAACTGAACCATTGCATATCTAGCACCTACAATTTGTCACTATGTCAGGCAAGGTTAAACTGATATTGCATCAAAAATTTGCAAAATGTAATACATAGGTAGGACCTAAATATTAAGATATCCATACCTCCAGGCAAAATTGTAAAAGTAATGCATGTACACTATTTAGTGTGCATTCAGCCACACGATTGTACTAGACTGATATAGATATACACGTAGCTGGTTATTTCAGGGTTATGTCTTCCTGTTATTAGTATTTACAGTGTATGTGCAGGTGTGTGCACAAACATGTTTGTGTGTGCACTGGGAGATTCAAAATCAAAATGCTTGCAAGAACCACAAGAAAAGGATAAAGCTTTGTCCTACCTGTTTTGCTCTTCTTTCTGCCTTTAGCTCTGCTTTGCTCTTCTGTGGAGCTCCATCCTTAGACCCTTGCAGAGCCTCCTTCTCCTTTTTCTCCTTCTCCTCCTGTAACTGTTTCAACTTCAGGGCCTTTCTCTCCTTCTTGGACAACTTCTTTTCCTCGCTACCATCCGCTGCAGCCCCATCTTTCTGTGCCACCTTGCCCTTCGCAGGGTCCACAGCAGTGGCAGTGGAGACTGCCGCCTCAGCCATCGTGTCTGTATAAGGATGTACTGTGTGTGATACAGACTGGAGATAAAACAAAACACGGATATCAAAATAAGAATGAGTAACAACATTGACAATTTACGCAGCAACTTGCAATATCATAACTTATGATATTTATGACATACAAAGTTGTAAGGGGAAAAAAAGCTCTGGAGAAGTGTCAGAAAAGGAAGAGGAAGAAAGAAAAAATCAAAGAAAAGAGAGTGTTTTGTGGTGAAGTAAATGTATGTGTTATTGACTGTTAAACAAAATAACAGGAGAAAAACTGAGAATATCCACGGCAAATAGAAAGAATGAATTTATATAAAATTTATGAGATAAGCTTTGAACTGTGCAAGCTAGGTAGGTAGTAGCGTAGACTAGCCCCAGGGGCAGGGCACTCCTTGTACAGAGTTGAACTGTGGGAGTTTCGCGTTTGGCATTCTGGCTGGCATGGTCACAGTTAGTAGTACTAGTAACTGTTACTACTTAGTAGACCAATAAATCTGCGTCTTGTTCAGTGGCCTCTTAACTGTACCGTGGCATAAGTACGGTAACACACAGTCGGCCCCTTGACCGACCTAAGCTAGGTGCAGCATGCACTAGATAAAGGCTAAATGAGATACAACTGTACATAATATCAATACTAACAGCATTAAATTTTAACTAGCATAGTTCTACCAGCACTCACCCAGCTGTCAAAAGCAGTTACAGTTTCGAAACCACAACCATGGCATAATTAACAAATTATCAATGGAATGGGTGCCTGAATATGGCATGAAATTCAATCTCTAAGTAACTCAAGGCAATGTTTGAAAACTTTTCACCGTCTCTGTCTGGGCTTGTCGTCACTTTAAATCGTCAAATGAGTACTCTGAATCAATCTCTCTTTCGCCGTTTATCATGCGTTCTGGCGCTGAATTGACGCGCCGAGACCCATCCATGGCATGCCCGACTGCGAGGTACGAGGGCCAAGTTTTGCGTGGTTCTGCTGAACACTCACAATTTATCGAACGTATGGGACTGAGGATGACGATCCATCTGGATGCAACACTGGCTCACTGCCGCATGGGTACACCCGTTCTCTCGCATTATTAAGCTTTGGTCTTTTTCTTACATAGTTTCAGCCTAGGATGACATAAAATCAGTTTTATTTTCTTACAAGCAATAGCGAACGGCAATCAGAAAGCGTACTATTATAATTTTCTTACCCACTGTCGGCAGTTGTCACTGTACACGACGCGAGAGTAGATTTTACACACAATTTCATCATGTACAGTGTACAAAGCCTGTTCCATGTTATAGCACAGTGTGCACTGGTACAGTGGTGAGGATAGTACAATATGTTGGATATCATATAAAGATGGAATATATTATGCCTTTTGGGAGTTTCATGTGAACCAAATTATAGTTGCATAACTGTTGATAACTTATAAATCACTTTTAACTAAACTATATGAGCTTTGTTCCTTAATGCATTTAGCAATGTTCAAGTCCCCCTTTCGTTCACCAAGCTGACACCCCCATACGTATAATGTAGTTTACCACTCAAGTAATTTATCAAGAACATAACACACATGGCAAAATACCACCGCACCCGCGAAGTCAGACGAACCAGCGATGTATGCTTGTATTCCACCCATATTTCCGTGATAGCGACAAGCCTACAGTTTTCAGTTTTACAACGAGTTTCATCCCTTTTCACACTTACACAGAGGACGAAATTAATCACACTAAGATGACAGTTAAGGGTAAGTTAGAATGAGACGTTTCATTTGCATCTTTTCCACCGCTCATATCGATAACTTCCTTTGCCTTTGCAACTTGGAGCTTGGCGGTTTTACCACGTAAACCCACTCTCTCGCAACTTGACAAGGCGGTATTTCGGTCACAAAGATAACTTGGTATTGAGCAAAGATGCATTGGGGCGCGCTTGAATTGAAGAGGATAAAAGCATGGGCTTGGCACCGGTGAATCAGAATTTGTATGTGTGTACCGCATCATGACCCAAATGCTTACTCGATGACATATATCGCAATGGAAAGCATGAAGTATATTGATTTCAATACATGCTGTTTGTTTTCTGACTTTACATTTTTTAACACATTGAAGCGGAAAAAAAGATACTCTATTGATACTCTAGGTTTAGTGGCACGGTCTTGAAACATAATTTTAGACGAAGATGTGATATCAAGGATCCATGCTGCATTACATAGATATATCGCAGTGACGTAGTATTTCTAACACTTGACCATGGTTTAGGCCCTATCGATGATCGTGTGATTATTGATAATATTCTAAGGAATGACCACATCTCTCCTCGTCTCATGCGGCACTAGGAATGCAGTATTAAGCATCAATAAATCCGCCACTCTGACTACTATACTACACTGTCACTCCTAGATTGCTACAATTGTGGTACTTACTATATGGTACAGACGTGTGGCTCTGCTTCTCCCACTGTTCCTTCTTGTACTCGTATACTTCTTTTATTTCTTGTACTATCATTACGACACTACTTCTTCTACTTCGACCACTAAGTTATTACTACTTCTACTAGGCATACTAGACCATTACTGCTACGTATTACAGCTTTTACCTATACTACTATAATATAGCAGTATACTGCTGCTTAATTCTAAGTATTTCTAACGTAGGCCTATACACAGCGTAAATGATAAATGTTTCTCACACTCTTTTTTGTTGTTTGCAGATGATTCAAACGTGTTTTTTTTCACATTCGGATCCCCACATTTTGGTGGATACATTAAATTCAGAACTTCAAAAGTTGCTTTATTGGATAAGATCAAACAAATTGTCTTTGAATCTTCTCAAAACTAAGTGTATGTTATTTAGTAATTCTTTGAATAGTCTTCCTAATGATATAGTTTTAGATGATACTGTTATAGATGTAGTTTCATCAACGAAGCTTTTAGGATTGACAATTGATAATAAACTTTCGTGGAAGACACATATTGATAATATTTGTCATACAATATCTTGTAACATTGGTGTTATAAATAAAGTTAAGTTTTATTTTTTGCATTCCCACCCTCCTTATGCTATATTCAACTTTGATTTTGCCTTGTCTCAATTACGGTATCATAGCTTGGGGAAATACGCACTCAATGCATCTCGATGGACTGTTACGTCTCCAGAAAAAAAGCCCTGCGTATAATTTGCAATGTATTTTGGAGATCTCATACAGACGTTTTATTTTTTTGAAAATAAGATTTTAAAGGTAACTGATTTGTATAAGTATCATCTTGGCCAATTCATGTATAAATTCAGTAATGATTTATTACCTCCCACTTTTACTGGGACGTTTGTGAGAAACAACTCCTTCCACAGATACCCGACTCGTCATTCTAATGAATTTCATTTACCTTTAACCAGAACTATATTCACTCAATCCACATTTATATTTGTTGGACCAAAATTTTGGAATAGCCTTAGTGATAATTTGAAAACGGCCCCAAGTTTGAATTGTTTTAAAGTTAAGTTAAATATTTTTTTTAGATATTTATAATAATTCATTTGAACGTCATTATTAAATATATGTATTTTTCACATTTAAATCAAAAAGATAAAATTTTGTTGAATTTTTAATGATTGCAGAATTACTGGAATATTAACTTTCATCTTTCCCTTCATATTATGCGTATGGTTTAGCGGTTCCGTTCACTCTTCACTTCTTGTCTTCTCAATCGACATAGTTCTTTCTTTCTTCTATTCTCCAACCATATTATTTCTTCTTCTTCTTCTTCTTCATTTCTCTGTCTTTTCTTTCCCGTTCTATTTTCTGCATGACAGCGACGTAGTGTTTGGATTTGTCTGGGTGTCTGTCTAGGGCTAGTTAGGTTTTTATTCGTAATTTGTGTAATTCATTTTTGTAAATTGAATTTCGTGTACAAAAGTAAAAGATCAATGATATCTTATGTATATTTTGTTTCACTATGTTTGGGGGGAATGCACCCTACAAGCATTGCTTCTTCAGCATTCCTCCCCATCTCCTGCATTTTCTAAACTTCAAAATGTTTTGTGCTTATTTTTTTCCACCCTATCATTTGTTTATCCTTAAATATCATTTTTCATATTTTGTAATTGTTGACACATATGTACTTATGTTTTATGTGAGAAAAAAAATGTATTTACAAGTTCTGCTGGAGATGAAAAAAATAAATGAATGAAAAAAATGAATGAATAATTATTTTACTGTTACTTCTGCTTTTACTACTACTTTTACGTCTACTTCTGCTTCTGTTGCTGTTGATGCTGCTACTATTAGGCCTATACTAACTGATATTATCATTATTATTATCAATATTACTTCTACTACTAGCGCTCCTAAAATTCTTTCCGTTTGATTGATTAGAGCTAATTTGTATATGGGAGCTGCAAAATTTCAATGGCGCACAGCCATCACATACAGTATACAATGATATATGATTGGGGATGTACATAAGCTACAAGCATACAGCACAAAGCACAAATCTCGCATGCAAAATGACATCACACACCCTATATACCATACTTTACCATAGCGATAATGATGAGTCCGATATAGGAAATGGCATCGATGAAAATAAAGGTAAGAGTTTATAGTGTTTTAGTATGATGACTTTCATAATATAAAAGTAATATGCCTAACATTGTAATTATTCTTATGGTGATGATAAGGACCAAGACTGCGTTTGTTTTCAATTTACGGTCATACTCAGGGTTTATTTTCATGTCATACAAAAAACCTACAAGATCTCATTTCAGCAGCATACAGAAGTCTCATTCTAACATTAGCATCTTCAGTATTCTAATGTTGTCCTTCTTTTATCTATTCTGTTACTATTCCCAGAATCAATCAATGTTCATTGTAGGATCTATAATAAATGTATTGCAAGAACCAATTAGTATACGTTGTGTGTTATCAGAAAGCAAGCGACATTAGGCAAAGGAAGATCGTAACCACAGCCTTCGGTAGACGCGTGATAACGATGATATCGATTTTCTCTTTCGATGTACAATACATGTCTCCGGACGACTGAGTTTGGTCGTCAATTTTCCGCCTTCCTTTATGAATTAAACCAAGACCGACGTGACCTAGAAGAAAGCACTTGTGTGTGCAATACAGACAATGTTTTGGACGTGTAAGCAATCGATGTTATAGGAGTAGGGTAGAGTGCTCGTTTCGTGGGACTTTAAGCCCGCTGCTTCTAAAACGTGGTAATTGGAAGTATGCGTGATTTTTTTCTTTTGAACCATTTTATTGATCAGATAATTGACACGTCCATCAAAGCAACACTGCATGGTTATATAATGATTAACTTACAAAACAAAACAAAAACAAAAAATGTAACGATGAAATTACATCAAACAGCATAAGATGCACATAGTGGTTAATGATATTGATTAAGGATAAGGATTATATTTTCTGCAGGGAACCAGTTCTTGTAATGAATTTCCTCAGTTTTCTTTTGTTTGGCAATAGTAAGTTCTATGTATATTGTGTTGAAATGTGAATGAAAGATATCAATCCAGATAAACACGGTGTTGTGTTTTTGCATTTACTGATATAGATGTACCTTTTGAAAATTAATATCATATGATTTAACAACAATTCCTTGTTTCCTCTCCAATCTTTGATGAAACCACACATTAGTCTTTTCCTCGTAAAAATCTCCTTAGATTTAAAAAAAAATCACTAATCTTGTGTACAAATTCGTGTCTGAGCTCACAAACAGCTTCACAGTCATAAAACATGCACATATGTGTTTCTAGCGTTGAATTACAAAAGGTACACCTATCATCCCTGGTTTCTTATTCATTTACTAGTATATTCAGCATTGGTTGATATAAGCAACGTGTTGATTGATTGTGAGTTCTCTTACCAATATTACTGCCACATAATTTTTCTAAATTGTTTTTAATGTAAAGAAGATATTCATGAGATTTTATTTAAGAACATGGTATAAGATTATATAAAACACGTTTTCGTCAATTTCATCACAGTTGTTGGAAAAAGATGCAGCGCTCGTTTGTTATTAATTGACGTGTTTGTTGAATCCGCATAATGATCATGTGCACATATTATTATAGGCTAAATTCACGTAGAAAAGGATTAAGAGAGAAAGAATGGTTTGTGTCATTTCAAATAAAGATGTCAAGATTTCACCAGAAAGCATGTCATCTTTTTTTCCCCTATAGAATTCCTTGTTCATCTGATGATTTGTTGACACTTACCGCATCACTTAGGCCTATACATTCGTAGCTATTGCATGTAGTAATGTGCTCACGCCATGTAGTCTGCAAGTGAAAATGCAAAGGGTTCCCAATTCAAACTAGGTATGATAGATTTCATATAAGATCTTTATCATCTTCTTTTGAAAACCAAATCAGCGTTCGGCATTTTGTAGCGCGACAACATTGACCCCGGGAAGAAAAGCATGAAAAGATTTGGCCAGGTTTTCCCCCATTGATTGTTCGATGAGACATCGGACGAATTTGCCCTCGTAGTAACAATGGTGAACGAAAATTAAGGAGTGAAAAAAAAAACCCGCAATGGCATGAGAGTCTGTTGGAGTTGTCTATTTGTAACACAATGGTTGGGGGTAGATGCTGAATCAAGTACAATATCACAGCGGTAGGCCACGTATGTCCTCCTTCCACCGAATAGTCGGGAACAAAATGGGGGGGGGGGGTGAACATCTGTCAAGGTTAACTCTTTATGTGCTTTGAGTGCCCATTGGCGCACACACACACACACACACGCACATAGAACATGAAAAACATAGCGTTTATACACACTGTCGAAAGTTTCTGTCACAGAAAGGGGTAATATTCTGAACTCCACCTTCTCTGGTCCTTCCTTCCATTTTTTTTTTTCTCTTTAAAAGGAGACCTCCCGATGATTTTCAGATTTTTACAATTGAACAACTATAAATTAGTTATACTGAGGACAGAGTTTCAGAATTTATCATAGTTGGGATGAAGAATAAGAACATTTTCGAAATTTATAACAAATTTCAATGAACAAGGATGATGACATGGCAGGGTCACCTTAATGTATGAGTTGGGGCTCAAGGAAGCAGAACAAAAGAAGAAGGTATGCATAGATTATACACAGGTGAAATCGCAAGCAAGCGGTATTGTAATGGAATTACACTGCTACATTTCTGAAATATGTGAGCCTACTATGTCATCATCCTTGTTAAGTGTAATTTGTTTAAGGTTATTACAAGTTTTGTTTCCCTGCTTAAGAACCACAATAAATTCCACAGATCTATTACATGGAGCTGTTGATTCATATACAGCATTATTTAAAATTATGAAAATCGTCTGAAATGCCCCTTTAATGTACATCTTTTTTTACACGCTAGTAGGCCTGTAGATCATTCCCATTATGTTGCAACTCTTAAAGAATAACATTGTATTCACAACGTATCTTCTCTTTTGGTCACATTTTCCTGGTATGCACGGCCAAATAGTGTCTGTGTCAAATTTTGCTATGTTATGATATATTTATATGTATGTGTATTCTAAAGTCATGGTAAATATTGTTAATAGTATGTTTGTATTATCAACATCATAATGAACAAATGTACAATGACATATAGATTAATTTCATTTGTATATTGGTGCTGTCGTTCAAGTTTTCATTCCAGTGTTCCACGTCCTACAAGCTTTTTTTTTTTTTTAGTGGGACACTCTTTTCCGTCGTTATGATTACTTACTTTTTTGTTACCAGGACAAAGTGTGCATTGTTTCTTTTTTTTTTCATAATATTTTATCATTCATGCATATACTTTATATTGTATTCAACGAACTATTTTATTAGATGAATGAAAGTCAAATTGACAATTTGTACCGCTTTGAATCATGTTTTCTTTTTCTTCTTTGATGGAAATAAATGAACTATATTGAAATGAATTAAACTGATCATCTACCACTAAAACGTCTATACAGAACTCGCTCGATTGTACACGATATAAAGACAGTTTGTATCCCTGCTGGAACGAACACAGTGTGTCCACTCGTAGTCTGCTATGTGGAAACGCTCCGAATCTAACAGTGTGATGCTGATTTAACAATATAGTGTGGTTTTTCAAAGAGTATTCACATAGTAATATTCTGTTTCACACTGCGAATGATTCATAATGTAATCATAATCTTCAAACGCTCAAATTTACCAACGTGAAGAGATTTGACACTGTGTTCGCAATGTGCTCACACTGTGTTTCATTATGTTTCACACTGTGGGACACTGTATTCTTTCCAGGAGGATGATATTGTCAAGAAGTCCTTGACTTTTCATCATGCATATTTGATAGTGTTTAATTGTGCTAAATTTTCTCTTTGATGTTGATTATATTATTTTGTTTGCTTTATTTTATTCTATCTGTGAAATTTAACGTCAGTTTCCCATATTTGGCTGCAGTGTAATTCAGTTTGGAAATAAATCGCATTTCTAAGGATGACAAGCTGCAGTGTAATTCAGTTTGAAAATAAATCGCATTTCTAAGGATGACAAAAAAAAAAAAGCTCTCGGTCATGGAGCAGCGCTGTGAAATATGGCTCCCGATCTTATATACACTCATGTTGTGCATATTAATCTCAAGCACATGCCCGCTTCCAAGTACGACTATAGGCCTACGTGTCTTATCATTTTTCACAGTTTTATCAAATAATCATGAATATATGTATGTGTGTATATGATTATTATGTATTGTTTTCATCCGATAATGGCATTTCATATTTTATTGTACATGCAAGTGTATGTCACTTCGCAATTCAGCCACTTAGCTGCCATGGCAGTATTATGAATAGATTTGATTGAAATGAAATGAAATGAAAAAATGGAGCATACTGTCACGTGCTTATGAAAACGGTATGGATCTAAAGATCACTGCATGCATTTCAGTTTTACAAACGAGGCGATCCACGCCCATTGCTGAACAGTATGACGTGTACCCTGTACCAATTTTATGGTATACGGAACGCTCAGTGTCGCTAGGGCTCGACTTTGTTTTGTTGTTCGTTTATTATTTTCATTCTTTCTTTCTTCTTTATTGTTTGGTTACCCGAAAATATTTCCGTGAATAGACTCCGTGGGTTCGCCCGTCACGCTCCAGCAAGAAAGCTATGTCGACTTTGCCACACTGTACGATTCGTGTAATGACAGTGCCCATAGTAAACGCACATAACATACAAATTGTACCTTTAACTGAGTATTGAGGCTTCAGTGCAGACATTGCCTATACATGGGAATAATTCTCAAATATAATGATATTTGTCTCTTCCGGAAGAATTTTGCTTTTGACCTTTGATCTCGACTGATTGAAATGTATTTGCTGGATTATATCCCATCTTTTGATGAATGCCATCTATCACACGAACACAAAGGGTGCATGAAAAATCCAAGTTGGAAAAATACATGCAGCATGGATTATCCATGTATACGCACAGTCTCATTCTCCCTAAAAACATGAACGCATAATACAAATTGATCATGCTTCCTTGTTGAATGAAAATTTGATTTGATATAAAGTACATTTAATGTTATACTGCCTATTATGATGTATGCAATCATTAACGTTTATAACCATGCTGTAGTATCAAATGAGATTGTCTTTTCTTCTTTTGTTCTCCTTATAGTTTATGTATAGTTATGTTGTTTTTAACAGTTTAAATCTTTAGGACAATGCACATAATTGTATTTTGTTTCGAACTTTAGAAGAGGAATTACTAAAATGAAAGAAAGAAGAAAATGTAGAGTTGTCCATGCAGAAAGCGTTCAAGTATTGCCTCATCGATTTCCAACCCCATGAAAGAAGCGTATAATTGGTGATATTTAGTCCACTTCTCTTTGTTGCATATTAATCAAGGATTTCCTCAGGATACATCTTAAACTTCTCTTTTCTATTTCTGTGTCATTCCACAGTTCTTCCAAGCTTTGTCATTACGTAACTGCAACCATGGAGACGCAAGTCATCAACATCTACGGACTCGAAAATGACTCTGGAATTCGAATCGCTCACTTTACTGTATAGGCTAATGTTTCAGTAAGGGCAAACGCATTAACTATACATAAAAAAGGAGAAATAAATAAAAGGTGACGAATAACGCTCACCTTGGAGCTCAGATCCGTGAAGTAAGATATTGGGTTTTAACAGGCGATCGTCGAAAATGGACATCGGGAGAACTGTCGAGTGGTCGGAAGAGACCTATACGGTCTCCGAACTGTTAGATTTTAATAAGATGCCGGTCGTGGCCATGGTGAAGCAGGGTCACTGCTCGCTGAGAGAAGAAGATTCGCTCAGCCAAGGACAGGTGAGTTTCTATATGTAAACACAGGTACATTCTAATCGATAAAATGAAATGTTATGGCTTATGAAAAGCTTCTTTGAAAGAAAGATATTATTTACAGGGGTGAAGGTTCAGGTGTGAATTTCTTCAACCTGTCTCCCTCTAAGAATTGTAGCTCAGCAGTTGCGATGTTAACATATTTCATAGAGGGAGACAAATAATGAAGAAACTCACATCTAAAAGCTTTTTTTTTTTCTTTCTTTTGTTGGGGACACATTTCATAGAAACTATCATTCAGGATCATTCGTTTCTGGCTGTCCTATCTGAAAATATTTGGTGTGTGCGTATTGTGTTTATGGAAGAGCATAAGAAGATTCCATTCTGTCTGTTGAAAAATACTGATGAAAAGCGCTGAAAAAGAAATATACGTGTTTATCTGTTAGCAGATGAATAGATGTGCAGCCATGAGGAATAATGAAGTTGTATTGTCAACTGCGAAAATGCCTCGATCCTATTATCACATTATTGAAGTTAAAGAAGAGAAAATGTCAGGAGTCAATTGAAAAATGTGTATGTGTTTATGTGTGATAGTGCACTAACACACATGTATGCGACTGTGCATCACAAAACTTCCAAAAAGAGATGTTTTTAGTTATCTTTCCATTGTAGAAAGGGAGATTTAAAGCTTCAAAATGCAGGATTGATAACTCATCAGGTTTGTGTTTTTTTTTTTAACACATCAAACTAAGTAATGGCATGTTGAACATACATGGATGCCACTCTTGAGAAAGGGCGCTTTGGAGATACAAATGTGTTTAAGTGAATTGATTGCCCCTTGTAATATATTATTATGGAAATTTAACTGGAAATTGAAAACTCCGTGGCATCTGCTGTGAATGAATTATCAGATTAAATGAATTGGTGCACTCATAAACATTCTATTTGTGATCAAAGGTGCTGCAAACAGTTTTCACATCTTCTGTACGTTTCAGTTTCAGTTTCAGTTTGATTTTATTCGTCCACTTGTACAAAAATACAGAAATACACAAAAATATACAATGAAATGAGAAAATCGGGGATTTCTAATCTTACTCGTATCGACAAAATATGGACATACAGGTACATAAAAGGAAATGACATACGTGTGAACAATTATATATTTAAAGGTAAAAGTGGAGGATACTGTAATCAATAACCAGTGTGTTTGACTGGAATTCTAATTTTAGTGAATAAAGGGGATAACTCTATCAGAAAAGTATATCGTAAATGATAGATATTGTTATACTTAAAAGGAATTATGTTAGAAAACACCCCAAACCATAAGTTATAGTTCATATTAAAAGATATAAATAGTATACGTTATGAACCTAAGTAGAAGATCAATCTATTCAACTCACTGTGCGTGCTGTGAAACACGGTTACACACAAATAACAAGGTACACAGAGACAGACACTGATAAAGACAAAGACACACAAACACACAAGTAAATAATGGGATATCAGTCCTATTTTGCCATTTGCAATTAACCATATGGAAAAAAAGCATAATTGCGTTGTTTTATAAACGTATATTAACATACATGCATATTGCTAATGTTTGTTCATCATATTGACATCGTCGTCGAGAAGAATATAACTTCGCTGAAGGTAACTTCGCAGAAGATTCAGATTAAACGGGTGTAACAGCAACAAATTAGTGATACAAATTTTGTCAACATTTTGTTGGAATCTAGCAGATCATAAGACGATATGTCACAAGACACACTACAGATTAATGATCAGAAACTTTCTATCATTTCTGTAACTAACGTGCCCAATATTCGTTAATCTGGTCGTAGGGGTTCTGTTTGTTGTTGAAATGAAGATGACAGCAAAATCACAATAATGATAATGATGGACATTGAAATAACGATGATTATGACAATGATGGTCATAGCAACAACTATGTAGCTTGATTTAATTCATAATCACAGCTCCTTATTTTACGCCACAGATTATCAGGATTGCTCGTCTCCACACGCAGAAGCGCGTCATCGCCCGCGACGCCAAGGGTCGGGAGATCAGCATCCCGCTCGACTTCCCGCTGCAATTCGAGATCCTACCTGCCAAGTCCGGCTCTCTCAGAGGAACATGTAAGCAGCTTGTGGTGTGAATAGAAACTTAGCAACAACTGTCGATGGTTTTTGATAGCCAAAGGTATAGAACTGCTTTGATAAAGGGGGATTCCAGGCCAGTTAAAAGAAAGAGTAAAATATTGTGACAAGCAAAACGGTGCAATGAACATTTTGATTAAAATCGGCTTGAAAGTATAAGGAAGTTGTGCCATATCAGAGATTCGCTAATTTTTTGTATAAAAGTTCTCGAAGAGTCGATGATTGTGAAAATGCAAATGAGTGAGCTGATAATGGCATCACCTGAAACATTCCATTTCACTTTCATTTTCATATCATGTCATTTCATTTGGATGCAAGAAAATTTTCCATGTTAGGTTAATTTGTCAGCATTCACCAGCAACCAACAAAAACCAATGAAAATGATGAAAGCATTAAATCTGAAATCTGAAAGTATTTACATGCACACTCATAAAATGGAGTCTCCTCTTGACTGCATTGACCGAACCACTGCCTATACAAGTATTATATTTACTTGCAATTTCTGGAAGTGAATAAGGAACTTTTTTAACTTTATTTGTTTAACATTCCAAGCCTTTGTTGACGTATTGTTTAGATATTCAAAGATGGCCGTGTTTTTGGTAGCATGAATTCTATTTGGAGAAGGAACAAATAAACTTGTAACCGTCGATATTCCATGATTATTTCCTGAATGCCCATCAAAAGACATCTTTGTTTCTTTGTGTCTTTGACTTTTTCCACTGTGTGCAGTTCGAAAATTAAAGAGAATGCGATTGACGGATCTCGTACGCAATTACCAGCTGCCGCACAAAATTAGACTTCCCTCCAGCCTCCGCACCAATCCCATCGTTCTGAATCTCATTGGCATCGATCTGGTGTCAGGACCCATCGACTTAATACGCATGGATGAGGAAGTCTACCTGCAGGGGAACGCAGTCAACTTTGGTCAGTGAAGCGTATCGGCCACAACATGATTATTATTATGCTAATAATACCCCTGGGGGGCATTTCATCAACGAGTTCGTCGGAGTTTTCACCGACAAATTTGCTATCAGCCAATCAGACGCAAGGATTTCATTAGCTTTTAACAGTTGTCAGTGTAAATCCTTGCGTCTGATTGGCTGATAGCAAATTTGTCGGTGAAAACCTCCGACGAACTCGTTGATGAAACGCCCCCCAGGTATCTCCTTTGTTCGTGTACCAAGGAACAGTTTTGAACAAAGCCATAATGACTGCGAGTTTCTTTGTTATTTATCATCTGGAATATAGCAGAATGGGGAGGATCAAAAATCGCATTAGCAAAAGAAAACAAATCATTTCTGTAATTCTTTTTTTTTCTCTATCTAACAAGATTCTCATTCAAATCTGAAAAACCTACACAAACGATTTGATTGATCTGTCGCTTTCTATCAACAAGTTACTTTCAAAGATTTCCATGATTATCCTATAAGCTGCTTTACATCAGAGTTATCATGGTCACCATTGCATGTAATACATTAATTACACGCCATATATTACGAACTAGGCCAATATCATTTTGTCACTCTACGTTACAATCGAAATTTGTCTTTTCATGTAGTGAAGTTGTTCACACAATTCCCATATGTCATAAATGTAACGAGAAAAATACAGCATCTCCCCAATTTTTGTGTAAGGTATTAGCGCGTCCACGTCCATAAATTGTCTTTGCTTTTATCTTTGTTTTCTTTTCTTCCTATATCCTTTACTCCCATGTAAGTCAACCATGCACCACTCAACTCTAAATACATCACATTTAATATCTCGACTGCGAAACAGAAATGATTAAGAATTAATTCCGCGTTTTCCTTTATACACCAACAGGTATGAAATGCATGACTGAGATTTTGGTAAATGATTTTGAATTCTCTACATGGATGAACTCATTTTCTTTCCTTTTCTTTTTATTGTCTACAGGTGAGCTAGATACAACCATTCTTAACATTCCCGATAATTCTGACCTGGAGGTTTCACTAGCCGTGGGCGCCAGGGCAGGCAAGGAGTCGCAGTTCAGGAAGTTGGAGAACAAGCTGGCGGACAAGGTGGCCAAAGACGTGCGATTCGGGACCGTGGTCGGAGCGCAGGGTGAGTCACGATGCGATCGCTCTGGCTTGGAAGTCACTGATCTTCACCTGTTCAATGAGGGTACACTTTAGCCGCGATCACACTGGCAAGTTTAAGATCGCGATCTTTAGGCCGTGTCACACCGTTCCGGGCAAGCTGCGCGGGCTTGTGGTGAGGAGGTAGTTTCCAGCACGTAGAAGATTTTCAGCGGGCGAACAAGAATGTTTGCAATTTTCATTCATGCCTTGTTATACCGCACCTGAGGAAGTTTTGCGGCTTGACTTGCGGGGAAACAAATTTACTCGCCGGAGCTCTCTGCAGTTGGTCCGCACCTGACACTTGTAAATCTAGCGCGTATCTCCCCTGTAGTTGCCCGGAGGTGCTCACGCAAGTCCGATTTAACCGCAGCCAAGTTTTGAGCATGACCAAAACTTTTTCCGGGTGAGTCGCGGGAATGCCCGGAGAGGTCCACGCAGAACACCAGTAGGAGGCCCTTAGCGGCAGCACTTCCCAGGCAACTCCCACGCAGGTACTTCGCAGTCCCGTATATTATGCAGCAAAGATAATGAAATTCTGTGGGATTTCAGCCATTCCATCAGAGGAATTCCTTCACTGAGTTGTCAGCCCCCACGCGACTGGTACATAGGTCACACAGTATACTCGCAAGTATGATTTAAGTAGAACGCGTCCAGCAAGTAAGACACTCGCTCAAATCCTTTTCCGCCCTCAGGAATGTCCGGCATGCTAGAAAATCCCTACACGTAACAAGCCCGAGTAGCTTGCCCGGAAAGGTGTGACAGGGCCTAAACACGGTTGCGGGTAAAAAATATGCGTGCGCACCTCCAGGCAACTACGGTTGAGATACGTGCTAGGTACTGTCATGTGCGGATCATCTACGGGGACCTCCGGGTAGTAAAAATTGTTCTTTGCAAGTAGCACGCAAGGCTTGCCCGGAAAGGTGTGACATGGCCTTTTTGTCAATGTGATCGCAAACTCCCGGTGAAACTTCTCGCGAAAATTTCCACTCAAACTAGGTATGATTCCCCCACCCCGCCAAACTTCCATTAGATCTTTTGCCAGTGTGACCAGGGCTTATAACGAGTAAAGTGGCGCCACTGATATTGCTAGAATTTAGACAGGGTGCTTACTCTTCAAATTACGTTGTTGTTCAATCATACGGGTGCATCACTAAAGACGAGAAAGTGGTACAACCACCAACTGCATGACAAGCTTCATTATCTGATGTTCTAGTTTTTGATGAAAGGTAATGTCGTCCTGACCCTGCCTCAAACTGCTTACTGATATTTTTTGAGTGTATCACTGTCATAATGATTTCATATTTTGAATATAAACTATTTTTTTTGTAATGACAGGTATGATCTATTTTTTCTCGAAGCACTTAATCTGTGTTCTGTGTATAATTACAAACAACAGAGAGATGTTGTGTGGAATCTTTATGTCTTTGCAAACAAATTCGAAATTGAATAGAAAAAAAAAGACTGGGCAGGTCTTCGGATGAACTGGGTCACAACATTCTACATGCCATTATTTGTCTAGTGAGCGTTATGCATGGATCAGGTTTGAAATACCTCTCCCATGAAAGGCTACAAGCCAATTTTGTAAGCCCACTTTTCACCAAAGCAGCTAGAGTTCACGTTTTCTATTAGCACTTGCCGAATCTATCTATAAAGTAGTCCATGCGCCGACATGCTTTTACTTACCTAGCTGAAGTGTGTTTGCGAGTTTCTCGTGCCTTATATAGACACTTGAAAAGAAGCAATCATTATTCTACTGTGTTCAAATTAACTTCCACATATTTTGACCATTTATGTC
Organism: Diadema antillarum; assembly: GCF_040938485.1. Taxonomy (NCBI): domain Eukaryota; kingdom Metazoa; phylum Echinodermata; class Echinoidea; order Diadematoida; family Diadematidae; genus Diadema; species Diadema antillarum. Next base: position 1,360,480 of record NW_027271581.1, on the reverse strand, counting down.
ATACGATGTATAACTATCATGAGTAGCAATTTTAAACCACAGTAAATTTTCAAATGAGGACTGCCAAAAAACAAAAAACAAGTGGGGTAGCTATGAAATTACTATATGGTTCTGCAGGATAGGAAATAATAATTAAAAATTTATATCGTATAACTTCAGCACTTATGACATAAAGCAGCTATGCCCAGATTTTTAACTAAATTTTCAGTGCTTGTCAAATAATTTCACCCGCGCTGCTGTACAATTTTAGTCTGGTAAATGCATTTGCAAATATGGCACTGTGGTCCTTTCATCCCGAAGGGTTAGGGCGTCAAGCATAACTTATACATATAAAAAAAAATCATCAAAATTGAATTTGCTTATCATTCTTTCATGACAAAGACATCATTCTTTAGTTGCTGTTAATGAGAGTAACGAGGGATTTTCGTTTTATTCTGTCTCTGATAATATCAAGAAATCAAGCGAATATTACACATCGGCGCACAGACGACCCCGGCCCGCCCCCGTTTGCAGTCCACTATCGGTGGTGCCTCGTCCTACATCGAGCAATCCGCTGGCTACAACCACTCGCCCACCCAAAACGGTGACGCCGTTTCCGGTGGAATGTATCAGAAGCGGAACAGCCGGCCCAGTCTGGCTGCCATCGAGAAACGCCTGAACTCCGGCCCCTTTCCGCTGCCGAACGCCAACAGCAATGCCGAATTCCACTTCGACAATGCCGCCTTCGACAGCGCCGACCTCAGCGAATCGGACGAACTGGAGAGCGAGAGTGACAACAGTGACGCGCCCAAACAGGAGACGTGGACCAACATCAAACTGGATGGGGACGATGACGACAACGACCTGCCACCACCGAAAGAACTTTTCACTGCCGTCTCGTCCTTCTCCTTCCATAACCCTAAAACATGGGGCTTCGGCAAGCGAGGGAAGTGAACAACAGGGACGCATGATAATACTATACAAATTTATCAACTAAGTGGGTGCTAAATTCCTTCACTACCAGAATTATACGAACTGCGATGTAATATGCTACAGAGTCTGTGACAGCAAAAATCGATGTTTTCGTGTCATAATACGTATTGCGTCAATTTGTTGAGAAAATGATCTTAATAAGGTGCACTTATCATCTAATATACATAAAATGGACTCCTTGAGCACTGTGTTGAGGGAGGTAAGCATAATCACAGGACAATAGTTACTACAGCTGACCCGTAGGTTGAAGTAAACTTCTAATCACGTTGTCCGAAATATCTACAAGTATAGAATCAAAAACTGTAAACAAGAACAAGTGCATAGTAAACAATATGCTTTTGTCACGGTACTTCATGTGAAACAAGCCATTACTTAAGTTGATGAAAATTGTTTTGTATCCAGCTTTGTTTTTGCATTGTGCACACCATCAACCATGCTTCAAAAGCTCAATGAAGGTATTAGATTATTATCTGGTATAATCATAACAGCTAAGGTATTATTGTTCCTTGCTTTAATACTCTTTGACGTTGATTATGTGGTCGTGTCTGATGCCATAATTTTTCAATACATAAACTTTCCCATTCTGAGTGCACATCGAAACAGTCTAATGTGGGAGGTCATTAATCTGGGAAAAGATATTTTGTGAACACCTTTATTAATTAATAATTAGTTAGTTGAAAAATGAGCAAAGAAATGGGATTCCATTGGGATTTGAACCCGAGACCTCCGGATTGCTAGCCCGGAGCTCTACAGACTGAGCTATAGAAAGCCCTAGTACAGTGTTCGTTTGTGAAGCGTTACCCAGGAAAGTGATTCACTTTGTGTAATCTCGTACCTATTAATCAAGATTATGTTGCTTTCACGAGATTTTTGTACTATCAGACTTTGTAATCTTATCCTGTATACATTGAATTTCATTTCCAACGGCTTGCCATGACAATGTGCCATGCATCACTAAAACACCCGGAAACACGGTTTATCGCTGCTAAACTGGATGGTGCGTCTTAATGCATAGTAACTATAGTATAGGCCTAAGTTAAAAGTTCTTGAGGGCTACATTATGCAGCAAATTACTTGCCTATCGTTGCTGTTTTATATCATCAACTCAAGCTTGTGAACATACAGTTGTATAATGCAGTGACTGTTAAAATGTTCTGTGTTCAAACCTTTTTCTGTAATCTGTTTATATATTCTCAGATATTTGAATTTCATATCGTCACATGATTATAAAAGAATTATTTTGTTTTAGCATTTCGTGTCTTTCGCGATATTTGCCTATATAAATAAATTCATTAAAAAAAATAATACTATGAAAATGTTTTCGCAATTCATTTTGTTTATTTCATACGAATTGCTCTCTTTCTAATTTATCAGTTTTAAAACTTGCCCCTATCTATTACGCTTGCAATTAACCTAAATGGGTTTTCAGACATTGTATAACATCATTGGTAAACGAAATTCATGCCAATATTCTGATGCCATTCACGAAAGTGTGATCAATAATCGCAGTTTTCTTCTGTTCTACAGCAATAGCTATGTTTTTGTTTTATTTTGTTTCTGTGTTTTTATTTAGTTTTTCAGTGAGTCGTTACTGTTGCAGAGTAATCTTTGACACTTTAAGGTTTTTTGGGGAATAACAAGTTTTGTTTGAAAAAGAATGTCTACTATGCAACTCATTTATGTTCTTATATTTTCTTTTATTTGTGTTATATAGCAAGGTGTGGGCAATTCATTCATGTGGATTTGTGTCGCAATATCACCAAGATTCTATTGTAACAAGTTCTTGGTATAAATCATTTAATTACCAGCATTGAAAATTTCATACTAACTGTCAGCTGGTTATCTATTATTGACATCTGATTAAATCATCTGTTGTGGTAATTACGTTGCGAACTCCATAATGAAAGCGGATTATATGAAATGGGAGACTGGTGAATACATGATACTATAACTGTGTCATGTTGATAAATACTTAAGCATATTTAATAGATTATTATGATTGTGTGAATCTTTATGAAGTATTCAAAGAATATTTATTAGGATCGTGTTACAATACTCCAAGGTTAATGTGTTGTGATACTCAGCATTCTATATTCATATTAAATTGTATTAACGTGTAGTAGCAGCGATGAGTGTAGTGCACTGTCCCCTGCTTGACAAGCAGCGACAGGCTACATTGGATTACCTTGATGATAGAGAGTTGATTGTTGTTTTATTTTGTAAGAAATATTCTCATTTTGTAGTAATGTGGATTATACTCTTCATCGGTTATGAGGAAAATTCTGAATGATGATATTATTTGTCATTCTTCGTTTTAAGAACCATTGTACAACACAGTGTTTCCACCACCGGGTTGTCTAATTTAAGAGAATAATGGTCAAGCCTTTGAAAACGTATAATGGCTGATTATTGTAATTGAATACTCTCACATATTATACATGTAAAGATATATCGATGTTTCAAATGAATGAATATAGTTTGTATGTGTATACTGAAATACATTATGCATTGAATGAAGTACGTGCGTATTATATAAAAATAACGAAACAAAGAGCAACTGTCTTGGTGGTCTGTTATTTTCTAGTCTCTATATTTTTCCATTGAAAACAAGAGTCAAGATAATATGCTTTTTTATATCAGTTTATTTTCATATTTCTAAAGAAAATGGCATACACAAAATGTAATCATACAAGACTAAAATTACAAAATATAAAATAGGCGAAACTTCTCCTGAATATGCAACTGCCTCAATATGGAAAAACACACACAAGTCTGTTTATAGTAGTATATCGGACTATGTATGATTATTTTAAGTACGAGAAGTGTAATTGCGCCTATATACAGAAAATCAAGTTTATTCAGTCGTATAGGTCCTGGAATATAATCAGGTGTAGCGAAATCTGGAGCGCAGATATCTATTTGGACCATATAATTGAAGAGAAAATGACAAAACACGAACAAACTAATTAATGCTATACAAAGATACCACATGATGCAACATTATCAGTAATGCATTACTGACAAGTAAAGACATTGACGGAATTTGTTTTTTCCCCTCGACATGGAAAGCAATTATTTTACCTGGAGTGTACAGATGCAATACATTTGAAGGGGTCGGTGCAATAAAGTGCAAACCCACACAATAGTCATTTTGAGATAATCGCTGTTGAATCTTTGGAAAGTCCATCATTGTACATTAATAAAACATGAATGCATGCATTTTTTACCATCTTATTGGTTGAATTCAAATATGATATTTTCACGGAGGTTAGAGTGAAGGATAAGGATTATGAAAATGCATGTAACTCAATTTTGACCAAATTGTGTGTTAGCACTATATTGCACCGACCCCTTCATTTTATAATCTTGAATCCAGTTTCATGCAGCAATTGTTTCTTTACGTTTTGCATGTCTTACGCTATAACCCACAAATTCTTCTTTAAAAAGAATGCATATTCAGATTCAGTGTTTAGTTACAGTGAAAATGAATTCGAGTTGTCTCAAGATTCTTTAAGCAAAACTTCATTATGAGACAATACATCTATCTTTATACTTAAAGGACAAGTCCACCTTCATATACATGTGGGTTGAGTGAATGCAGCAATATTAGTAGTACACATCAGTGAAAGTTTGAGCAAAATCGGACAATCCGTTCAAAAGTTATAAATTTTTTGAAGTTTCTGCTCACTCAAGGCTGGATGAGAAGACTACTATAGCTTGTGATGTCATATGAGTACAACGATATAAAGAAAGAATAAAGAAAATTCAACATATTTTCTCTTTTCTCGCATAACAAAAGAACACTTGACTTCTCTCTTTCAGAGGGCAGGGGGAATAACATTACCCTTATGTCAGTAACAAGTCGAAGAAATGTGCGCTTTATTCAAAAAGTACAGTTTTGTGAAATTCTCTTTTTATTTTCTTTATATGGTTGTACGCATATGACATCATGCACTGTAGTAGTCTTCTCATCCAGCAGTGACTACGCAGATACTTTAAAAAATAATAACTTTTGAACGGATTGTCCGATTTTCCCCAAACTTTCACTGATGTGTTCTACTAATATTGCTGCATTCACTCAATCCACATGTATATGAAGGTGGACTTATCCTTTAATAATATACATGATACATAATCTACATTATACATTTACACACACACAGACTCACCCACACGCAAACATACACACATATATATGTATATATATATATATATATATATATATATATATATATACGTATGTCTATGTGTGTGAGTGGCAATCGCATATATATCATCCATAATCATGTACATATTTGTGTTAATTAACGCAGAGAATGAGGAAACTAAAAGGGAAGGAAAATATAGAAGTATACGATACAGAGGAGTAATAAAACTTTACGTTTACTGGTCAGCAACTATCAATTTGTATAGTGCACTATACACAAATATCATTTCCATTTCTTTCCCCAAAGTTGACGGAGTATGGAATGCTGGTATATAAACAAAAGTCACAATGGCATAATCCGCTCTTTTTCCATTGGGCGAACTTCTAATAGATTTTGTATGCACGAAAACTGGGTAGATCTCTATTGGCGACGCACCCAAGTTTATAACCTTCATCAGGGGCGCGCGCGATGCTTCGTCTACTGCAATCAATAGCTTCCCACGCTTTTTCTGTCTCTTTCTCTCTCTCTCTCTCTCTCTCTCTCTCTCTCTCTCTCTCTCAATCTATCTCTCTTTGTGAGCGCTCAAGCTGAAATAACATTGATGACTTTGGTTTGGATTTCGAAAGGCAAAGTGCGTTGGCGATGGCAAAATACATTCGAAGTCACTTGTTCAAAGTCAGTAAGCCGTAGATATTCGTTTAATTACTCATATGATTTCCTCTTTCTTTCCTATATTCTTATACTTCTGCACCCTGTCCTACATACTCTCCTTCTCATTATTCTCTTCCATCTTCATAATCTTAGTCATTATATCCATGCATTGCTAATGCAGTTCCCAGCCAACGAGGCGTCAATACAACATTTACATGATATTCAAATGAATGTGTCGTAGCATAATTTATACGACCAATACAAAGCTGTGCGATTTGTTTGGATATATCCATGATATCACGAACCAGTGTCTGTTAAACCATGATCTCAAACAAGAGCTACCCAACGCATCACTGTACGTTTATAAGAATCGTCTTGTGCATTTACGGCTACAAATTCTTGACATGCACTCAACTTATTGCGTGTCTATTTTCTTGTCCATAATTATACATGAAGCTCTTGCCTGTCGTTTACGCAAGACTTTACAAGTCAAACCTCAAGTCTCACGATCTCCCGTCTTTCTGACTTTGTTAATTGACAAGAAAACAGACAAACAAATGACGTAATCAAATCACAAATGTTATTCTTCATTTTAGCATGTGGTGATAATTACGAAATATTTGACCTCATAAGAAAAATGAGAAATTGCAATTTTTTAGAAACATCATAGTTGTTGATCAAGTAGGCTACCAATAAGGATTTCATCAGACGTATTACTATCATCTAATGGAACTTGACTGTATCAGAATAACATTATTATAATATAAACATGTTTTATCATGGATTCTTTTTTATGACAGTTCCGTAAGTTTGTCTAACTTCGTCGTATCAACAAGCGCTATGTAATTTTATTGTCCATACAAATCAGACAAACTGATTTGGACTAAAGCAATCGACACCCGCTGTATACACCCAATACTTATGGAACCAGTTGTAACGAATGAACCAATGTAGCGTCAGTATTTTCTACTCTCTGGTATATCTATATGAGCCGGGGGAGCACCCTCGCGGTAAAAGTCAAGGTCGGCGCTGTTTTGAGAACCAGCAAACGAGAGCACGTTCATGGCGGTTTGTGCAGGAGAAAACTAAATGGAGTTTTCCTACATAACAGGGCGCCAAAGATTCACGCCATAGCTAGTTGGGAATTTTGGCATACACTCTAGGTGCGCCCGTTGACGTCTGCCGAACTTGCTGGCGTGCTCGTTCATTCGCATCTTGTGCCTCAAGCAAGGAAGAAGAGAGGGATAGAGGGGAAAAAAATGGTGCGCACCCTTCTGTGCCTTTTCATTCAATCGCTGATTAACATGACAATCAGTTTGACGATAGCTGCTGAAAAGAATCTTCCACCTACATACTGTTTTTTCCTGCCGGGGTTGCGGGCTAGATAATGGGGAGAGACGGAATGTGGGGTGAAAGAAAAAAAGAGGAAAAGAAAAGAACGAGATTCGATCCAGTTGAGCGGACACGTTGGTCTAAACGGGCCTCGAAAAAAAAAAGCAAAGAAAGCAGTGCGTATCAGACAAATAAAAAGGCGAGGACACGTACATAGCACGTCCGTGCACCAGTCCAATGGGTAGGTTAACTTTGTAGCTGTTGTGTCTCACGGGTTAAGATTTGGGGCCGCATTTTTGGGGGTCCTAAAAGCGTAGAACGACACAGCGATGATACTCGAAGAACTGGTAGCTAATGTCATGACCGCGTAGCTTCCTCCAGCCAGGATTTGTGTACAGAGATTTTGTCAACTCACCAGCAAGCTTCTGTAACGTGTGGTAAGGTACAAGGGCAAGTGTGGGGCGTCACACGAAGGATGGAGATACTTTGGATATCGTGTCTTCGGTAGCATCCCCCCCCCCCCCTTGTCATTTCATACTAAGGAAGGTAAGTACATCCACAATCACAGTAATGTAAAATGATGTATCTTCGCTTTTCTGTATTTTAGGCCTACTGGCATTGGCCTGTGATACGTTTCTTTCTACACGTTACGTGGGACAGGAGTGTTCAAGGAAGCGTTGCAGCAAACTTTATAGCACTTGAATCTGTATGTGCGTGATAAATGGTTGCTGTTGCATTGTGTATATTTGGATAAGGATCCTTATATCCATTTCAACGTACATGGTGCATATACATATATATATATATATATATATATATATATATATATATGTATATATTTACATGTACATTTGTGTGTGTATACAAAAGTATACACTGTACATTTGTATTGTATGTGTGCATGTGTGTGTTTGTGTGTATCATGCACTAACAAAGTTGTGAACTGTGATGTAAAATATCTACCATATTTGTACATGTATATCATTATCATTCAAGTGAAAACTTTGTGGTTGTGTGTTGTGTGTATAGATACTCTGTGTAGTAAAGATTCAAATAGAATTGAATTCATTTGTTCAGCATAAAAAAACATCAAATCATGACAATGATAAACAATCACGACAAAGCATAGAGTAAAGACAGACATATGAAATACATATTAATAATATAATGCATACATGTCTGGTAAGCTGAAGGGAAGCAAATAACGAGAAATGAAAGTTCCCTTAAAATCAGGCGGATCCATCTACAGGTAAGCAGTGAAAATATGCATAAGAGGTAATCATTTTCATATTTTTTAAACAAAGGATGAACAAAATGTAGATGGAAGAACAGAACAAAAAAGAAAATATACATGTAGAGCAATGATACACAAGCACTACATTTACATTACATGGGACAGTACACAAACATTAATTATAATCATTAGATGAAATAATGCCAGCCATGTATACAAGCGTGTCGAGAAGTTATGAATGATAATTTTGTATATACTGTAAGTCTCCTTAAGTTTACATTTGAATACACTGAAAAAAAGCAGCTTTACGAATACCATCTGGTATTCAATTCCATATGAACGGGCCTTGATAAAAACAGATTTCTGAATTAATAATGTTCTTACAATATGTACTTTGGACGTGTAAAAATTCTCAGCATTTCTGGTACGGTAGGGATGAGTATTACGTAGTAATATCATATACTTACATGTATATCTATCATAAAGTGTTAAAATGTTTTGGGAATAAAAAAGGTGAAATGTGAGCTAAATAAGTTGAATGATTAATTACTCTTTTGTACACATTTTTGTAGTTTAAAAGGTCAGGTCAGGTCACACCCGTAGCATTTCTGCCGTTGGGGCACTGAGATGTCCTTCTCCAGGTTTCCTTATCCTCCGCCATTCTCACACAGATTTCCACCGGTTTCTCCGCCCATCTCCTCACATCATCCACCCAATTCCTCCCAATTTTCCTCCCAAAGTTTAAAAACTTTGTCTAAATATATATTATTTGCAGTATTATCCCCAAACAGAAAGACCATAATATTCTAAAAGGAGCGCAATAATTGCATTGTATATAATTTAAAAAAATACTGTGGGTACAGATTCAAGTAGAAAAAGTATCCCAACATTTTTTAAACCTTATTGCATATGATATTTATGTGCATTTGTAAATGTGCAACATTTTAATGTACAATATTATAAATGCTTTGAAGGATTCCGTGGAGTGATTGTATTAATGCGTTGCTACCTACAGTACCTACAACCATACCTATACATATCACAGGGATATACTTATGGATGATTCTGAACTCGGACTTTAAGTTTCTATAATTCAGATCAGATATTTGTTTTATGTCAGGATCATAGAGCATAATATTTTAATATGAATGATCATACGTTGTTTCTCAGTAAATGTGAAGTCGAAATTACGGTGATTAAGACAATGACATGTATTAGCGAAATATACATACATGTACAACACCTGTACAATTGTACATAATATTACTGCATGATGTATACAGTAACTCCCTTCATTGACGAGGCAAGTGGTGAAGAAGTGCATACAATGTGAACAAAAAATGTTTCTCTTTACTTTATCAGTTAAGCAAATACATTGATGACAGAACCTGAAATCTTAACTTCATATTTTTTTTTGTTTTGTTCAGAAGCTGGTATGAAAGCATGTACTTTATTATCCGATCTTAAAAACTATACAATATCTTAGAGTAAGGGGATTTGTCATTTTGCTACCACCCAAAGTATTAAATATCACTAGTATGTAGTCTTCAATTATACGTAACTTACAATTGTACATGTACAGTGTACAGTCACAATCTTCCACATCTGTATTTTATCTGAACTTGCAAACAGTGTATATCTGGACTTATCGGGATACACTCAATATACGTGTTTGTAATGTCAATAACCATCGCATTGTCTGCATTAATACCACTGGTTCATGAACGTCATTTCCGCCATTGTGAGAAAATGTATACCAAAATTCGCTACTGTAACATGTCGGCCGCCATCACATCGAATCCTACAATGCAATGAGGCATTCAGAACTCAATAAAAAAGGTAACACCCGAAAGTAATTAAGGTTGTAGTTTTCGTTTTGATTGACAATCTGTTTGAACTTCCTACTCTACAATGTAGCTAAGAATTATGTGCAATTAGCCAAAGCTGTAAGAACATGAACCAGTGTGGTCGATAAATATAGTTTTGTTTATATTAGGAAAGGCGGAGTCACGACGTGCATGTGTCTAATATGTGAACGAATAAAGACGAGAAATTAACTCAAATTGACAAGTACGCAAATATCGCTTTCGTACAAGCTATTAGAGAGGCCTTTTGGGATTACATCTTTAATAGCAGCCTGCTGCTGCTCTTACCAGGAACCATTTCCGAGATAGACGGATTTCTGGAATAGCTCATGGGTAGCCTTTGGAATCAATCAACAAAGACCAATCATTGCTGTTCGCTACACTCAGATATCAATGAGTTATGCCACTACACAATCAAGTTGGCAGTAAAAAAAAGGAAGGTGCAATATACTAAAACAGGCAAAGTGGTAGATGTTTCATCAAAAATGGAAATGAAATGTATATTCTACATGTGTCAGTAAATAAATCATCTTTTGTTAGACATACTTGAAGCCCCCCCCCCCCCCACATAGAAATTACCATTTCAAGAAAAAAACAGTATCCAAGCTGAATTTGTTTATGCGTGCACCTCAACTACGTATACAGATAAACGGGTTTACAGTATACAATTGTATATACCATAAATTATTCTATATGAGTTATGTGCACATAGGCCACCCCCCCACACACACACACACCCTTTCTGTATCTACTCTGTTGTATTCACAGAAGAGTACAACCTGTTCATGCCCAGAATACAAAATTAGATATGATAGATTATAATATTTCAAATCTTGACATAATCAAGCAATTAAACATCCCCTACTGTACATCTCCCCCTTTAAGCTTTGTTTTGCATTACCCTTCTGGGCCTACATGTATCCTTATTAATTAATTCCTAAACCTTTTGTACAGTATTGCTGAAATAGTAAAATGATGTGGGACTCTGAGCTTAGAATATAATGTACGGAGATGAACTGCACCATTTATGTAACTGTATTAAAATCTTATACATAAACTACATTTTTATTACAAAAATATCCAATGACTAAATTCAAATTCCATTCTCTTCAATGCAATTCAATTTATTTCCACATAATCATTACAAATACATAGATACATAAAAATGTGATATAACTGAAAATAAATGTATCTCACCAATTGGAAATAAAGAGTATGAAGAACAACATTATGATACATGCATATGCACCAAGAAAGTTGATCAACAAACACAAAATAAAAAACAAATAATAACATGGGAAATAATTTGTAGAGGGATTATGTGAAATATCTTCTTTTTTTTTTAAATAGAGACATAAAGTTCTATAAAACGTATAGGTATAATGATCCCCAAGAGAATAAGGAAATTGAATAGGACTTTTACAAAAGATATGCCTGACCTAGCAGCAGCAGGTGAATGTAATTTGTGTTGCAATGTTTAACACGAAAGAGGTACTGTACATGTACATTTGTATGTGTACCACGTCTTCACAGCAGATGTACTGTTGGCCTACATACTTGCTTACGAATGACGTAATGGCGGTCCATTGGATTAAAGCAGTTCTAATCACTCGTGACTGTGGATTTTGTATACTGATTCACCTGTAGCTCTGTTCAGCTATCCACTTACCCTCATGAATGGCGCGCTGGTGATGAGATTTCTTACGTGATGGGCATCTTATGACACATTCTGAAACGTTTGTGTTGGTATCAGTGTAAAGAGAAGTTACGAAATTTTTATTCCGACGCTGGACCTCTCTTCTGCTTAAAGGGATGGTACATTATCGGTGGAGATGAGAATTGGGCTTTTAACTTTTTGCGAGATACCAAGAAAACACTTATGATATAGTACAGAGCATACCATTTTAAGAGGAATTCAAAGTTTATTTGATGAAAATCGGGTTTGGAATGACTAAAACATCCAAAAACAAAGTAAAACAAAGCGATTGTAATAAAGTGTGGGTCCCACACTTTATTAGAATCGCTCTTTCTTGGATATCTCAGCCATTTCATAACCAACTTTCATCAAATAAACGTTGAATTCCTCATAGAATTACATGCTCTTTCATATTTCATAAGAGGTTTCTCATTATCTTACCAAAAGATGTTGGAAACCTGAAATTAGGTCTCAACCAAAACTATACGATCCCTTTAACCTTTCTCAACTATTACAGTTGTGTATATCATCACATAAGATGGTCCTTGCATATATTTGCATAGTGTTTAGTCAGAGATTGAACTTCTAATGATCACGAGACTAAAACTTTTAAAACTTTTTTAAAAGATTGCAAGACAGGGATGACGCTCTTAAAAATTGAAAAAAAAATGTATACATTTTATATGTTTATATCCGTCGTTTGCATACTGCAGTTAACACCTGCAGTATATATGTTCAAGTGCTTAGGACTAGCAGAAGTTATTCACCCTAGTCAGCTCTTGAAGCGTATTTATTGGAAACACTAGTTTCTTTGTTCAATAGTTCATTCGATTATTCTGTCGAACATGACTTGCTCAAGCTATTGGCCAGTTTATAAACGGATTCGGGTTAATTTAGAATCAAATTTGTGATCATATTCAACGACAGCTTCTCAATAAGAAGTCAATCCACTTGTGAAATAATACATGTACTCTATGCATTTCATTATCTGGATCCAATTTGCAAGATTTGTCATAAGCATGCCTTTGTCAAAAAAAGAAGAAGATAAGAATAAACCTGTTTGCATTAAGAATATGACTGAAATCATCTATAGGCCAGTAGCCTACGTCAGGCGGAGGAATACCAGAAGAATTAAAGCACATGCTGCTTATCTGTTACAAAGTAAGTCTGTAGCTAAGATATACAATCGTAACGACTTCTTGAGCATTTTTCCTAAAATAAAAAAGCAAAATCATACACTTCATACCGCTATGGGAATAGTTGCAACGGCCACACAACTTTACTCAAGACTTGAGCATCAGATAATCGGAATATAATGATAATAATAATAATACAGGGTACACTGTACTTATAATGTGCCAGTTCCACATAGTTAACGTGCTCAAGGCGCAGTAGAAGAGTAAGTTATGAAATACAAAAATCCTTACACAAACATGCACATGAAAATGAATGACACAATAATGATAATGAAAAAATATACATCATAATATACAATTCTACTGGAAAATGGTCATGAACAAATGAGTCTTGAGGGCAACTTTAAAGGAGTCAACATTCGAAATGTGACGGATAGCTTGAGGCAACTGATTCCACAGGTAAGGTCCAGCATGTGCAAATGTAGACGACGTGTAGACGTATTGATGTCTACCATTACGCAATTTTACACGTGTGTCTACAAGAGTGTCCAGTAAATAAAAACACACTGAAAAGTCTTTGGTGAAACATGTTGTCGGCCCTAATTAGCATTTTTTGGACTCAAATTTTGTCATGTTTTGAGATCTGTTGCTCCCCCCATCCACTGGTACTTACAGTACATGTATTCAATGGCAGTTGAGTCTGAAAGGCACCTCGGCCAAATTACATCGGAATGAGGGAAACAGTTCTTTTGTCAGTGACCATGCACGATTACACAATCATCATTGTCCAAATATCGGAATGTACATGTAGAATGTATTCATGAAGATGCACAAACACATTGTTTACAGGTGACGGTGGTGATGATGGGATCACAGAAAGACCTCCGTTTATACATGTTGTTCATATAATATGTGTAGTAGGTCCGTGATTACAGGAACATACTGTCGGGGATACTTTGTTTATGTATTGAATTGTATTAAACATTAAATGAAATGAAATATTAAAAAAAAATGTTAATTGAAACTGTACCCTCCTGAAACGCTGATCTTATTACTATCCGAATGATTCAGACAAACGAAATTGATATGATATAATCGTAAAAAAGAAGAGTTCTTTATAAATTTAGATTAATATGTCAGATACACTGTAAGTGTCGAGCATGCCAGGTCCTCTCAGTTCCGATTTTTATTTCATAATTTTTTGGGCAATTTCTATTCGCTCATCTTCATGTCTTTACCATTTTGTATCGCTAATATTTCATAAGTAGGGATGGCAATATGTACTGTAGTTACCATCGTGAAGGTACAATAATTATTTGATTTATATCTTCCTAAGGGAGTGGCTGGACATTTACATAATTATATGCAACGAGACATAAATCAATTGTCTTCCTACATGTGAGGCAGATCCACTTTGGTACATTATACTTAAAATATGTAATTTTTAGTGGCGGCATCTAGCGTTGGCTCAAAGGGAAAATGATTGTTGTGACTCCATGTCTTGAACCTCCTTGGATTAGCTCTTCCCGTCCTCCTTGTTATAATTATGTACATGTAGTCTCCTGTATACGTTGACCACACCCCTCTATCCATGGCACCATCCTGTGATTAGTTGTTCCGAATTCCAAAACCTCTTATTAAAGTAGAAAAAATCAGAGAAGCCGTGAGTTCGCGTGAAAGATAGAGAAAATTTGGATTGTGTAATGCAAAATGTATGTAAATTGCAAAAGTTTAGAGAGGTACAGCTGCTCATACTTGTATTACACACAGAATTGCCAATATCGTTGTTTTACTCTTTACACTTTTATGATTCATAACTTTCTTATGTGTTAGCACACACCAATTAACCTTGGCATCGGCGATGTAAGAAAGTATAAAACAAGCTTTGAAAAACAATGAATATCAATGTCTACGTGTACCTGTCGTTTTTGTCGCACTGATATATCAACTTAAATGAACTTAAGATAAAGATACAATGTAACAGATACAATATGTATGGGAAACTTGAGAGACAGGAGAACGAATGTATAATAGGTACATAAAAATATATCAAATACTTGTGTTTATAACATTATATGTATAATTTACAGGGAGGAGGCAGATGTTAAGGCCCTTCAGAAGAAAATAGTCAATTATGACGTACATTGTACATACATCAGACATTCAATCGGCCCTTCCTACAAGACATGGACGAAGGGTGGAAGAATAGCTATATACGGAAAATGTGCTAGACAAGGCATGCAATCGATAGCCCAAATCCAGGTCCTGTAACCGAAAGATCAATACTGAAGGCCATTTGTATGCATTGTGGTCTGGTTGTAAACAACAATCTGAGCATTCGTAACATATCTTACAGGTCAGCTTGTACTATATAGCCATGTGCATGCAGGTGCCTTACAGGAATAGATACCCAACACAAACACACACACATCGCACAAAAGAGAAAAAAAGTCTTCATAATTTTCAGCGGCGGCATTACCTGATTACTCGTCCATTAAACGCTTGTATTCATGCTAAGAAAAAGTAGACACTGTTCCACACTGACTGATTCAGAACAAAATCATGACTTCAGAAATGAAAAATCAGTGCCCTGTCACTAAGATTTTATAATTGATTAAGGTGCCCCCAAATGGAAAGTGCAACGTATAGCTTTGCATTTTAGACTTAACAAGACAACAGTCACATGCAATATACCGTATATACTCGATAGGTTTGTGCCACATCATCGTAGTTGTAATTTGTAAGTTACATGCATTGCAAAAACTTAGGTGATCCTTGATTTGTTACGGCCATTTATACTATCAGAAATTATAAGCCTACACTTACAAGCAACAGTAGCATTATGGTCGTAAGTGTTGAGTCGTGTTCAGCTTGCTGTATAGTTGAAATTGTCATTGTGGATAACGACAAAACTTTTGAACTAATACCTTCTGTCCCCCCCCCCCCCCCCCCGGAAAAGGCGTGAGATACACTTGTATGTATTTGGTATATTCAGTGCAATGTAGCCATGTTTTGTTGTTGTTGTGATTTGTGTTGTATTTTGTTGTTGTTGTTGTTGTTGTTGTTAGTGGTTTTTTTATTTATAATTATTTTTGGGGGTGGAGTGGGGGGGGGGGTCTTATTCCTCCACTATTGAGGAACAGATTGTGGACCCATCATGTCAAATCATTGCATGCGGTTAGAATACGATTGTATGTCCATGGAGTGGCCTTCTCACGACGGCAAAGACGCTTGGCTTCATACAACGTGTTAGCGCTGTGTCACATCGATCGAACGATCACAGAGTCGTTTGTATTCAGTGCGATATTGATTGATACATGTTACTGACTCACCTGCTTGCATGCCTCTCGGGTCTTCAAAAGAACAATATATTATAGCATGTTTGGTACTCCCACCTGCGGAATATAGTCCAACTTCTGTTGATAGGGAATGTTTCTCATTTTCGAAGTAAGCATCAAACAACATTCAGTACAGAGAAGTACGACTTGCATCTTTAAACTGTACTGTACTAACTGCTGCATGATCTTCTTTTTCCTTTTCATATGCAAGTGACTTTCAGTTTAATCAACGTTATGTAATTTTATGTTATTGGCATTCGTTATCACTCTTTTTGTTGCATCAAATTCATTACATGCGTATACTTTTATCATGCATTTGGTTAAAAAAATAAACATGAAGATGCCGTAAAACGATGTATAAACCGTAGGCCCTATAGTTACATGTCATGCATTTAATCCGCTTTTATGTTAGTCGTGTTGGAAGTCTGTCTTATTCCATCTAACGGCAATCTCGAACGGGAATCCATTTTCCTATTACCAAACATGTTTTATCCTTGGCTGGTCTTTATTAACAGACTGGCATGTGACAGCACTTTTGTTTCACAATCTACCACCTACCAGGTGAGCAGTGGGATGTTGCTCATGATTTTGATATTGAAACAATGTTCATCTTTCTATGAATCTATGAATAAACAGTCATCAGCATCGAGTCAATTTGTGTCACATACAATCCTTGTAATAGCCCACATCGCGGCCATGAACTGTAAAAGCCCGATAAACAACTGTTGTGAACATATGTCATATTATGCTCCAATAGCTCATCATGCTCATGGAGCCTCTATGACAATTATTGGCCGATAAGGGTTGACACACCTTAAAAAAGGCAGAGCTCTGACGTACATGTAGTGTACACCGTACATGTACACCTCAAGTTTCAAAATGTATAGAGTCTGTGGCGAATAGTGTACACGTGTTAAGAGAGTGTACAACATGTAATATTGTGTAAGAATTGTGAGGAATCTAGGGGCTCTAGGTGCAGATTCTGTATATCATGAGACAAGTTTGAGCTGTGAGTTAGGCTTGGGTTTGCTGTTTGCATCATTTCTGTTCTGGAGATTCTCATGGCTTTGCAACTGAGGGCCACTAAAACGTAACTTTCAAAGTAAAATTCAAGCGTGTGATTTTCACAAAAGGATTTTTTTTTTAATCTACACATACAACTGTGTTCAAAGATCATCAGATATGTACTGTATGAATAAAGGTATATGCTACTTTCAATTATTGCATTCAACATTGAACGCTCTTTAGGTGCTTGTTTTAATATTACGTCGCAAAAGTTATTCTTCTCTATAAATACATATTGATTCATTGTTACATATCGGGAGGGCAAGAAGGGCGGAGATGCAGTTATCAGTTTCTTCCCACCTACATTGTAGTATAAAATGAATGGATCTTTTGAAGGCAAATACTTATGTTGGGCGTGGGGTGGGGGTGGGGGTGAAACACACAAGAGTGGATTCAAAACCTGTACGGTAGCACCGTAACAAGTATAGCTGTACAATTACGCACAAATAAAGCACACAACAAAGAGGATATGTACTTTGCTCCTATACGTGCTATATGCATGTAGGTATTGTGGCTTTATGCGAATTCCGAAAATATCCCGTTTAGAATAATAATCCCAAAGATAAACATCTCCGGTTCATTGTCATGACTAGCTTACAATCAAATAGAATTATCGCGGGTGGGGATAGCTTGATAGAATTATTGTGATGATGTGTTTACTGCTACACAGTGTATTGCGTGCAATGTAGACGCAGCATTTATAGAGACGAAAAAAAAACAACCAACCGATGCGTAACAAACATGAGTAACAAATCAGACCAATTTGAGGTTGCTTTATACAATCACGCATATCGAATTGACGCCTAAAATCATCATCAAGAAAGAGGGGAGGGGGGGGGGGATCACACAACGATGCCACCTCCGAGTTTAAGCATTTTGGGGGACTATCTCGAGAAGTTCGATCACCTTAAGAGATTTGTCCTATTGTTTCTCAAAACACTGAGGTTCGGTGACTTGTATAGGGGCCGCTATTATTTTTATTTCTTTTATTTCTTTTTAGATAACAATAGTTACATTTATGACTACCTCCTTCAGAGGCATTTAACGCCCTCCTGTGGGAAGGAGTAATTGATTGATAGGGGAGCCCCTTGATATTCTTGAGTTTATATACAGCGTAGATAGATATGAATTTTTGGTTGTTTTTCCTTTTTCTTTTCTCGTAGCCAGAAGCAGAAGAAGGAGTATACAATTTTGGAACACAATTGCTTTCCTCAGGTATGCAGGTCCGCTAAATACTATTTTATGACGGTGATGAGCATTTTTTTTTTTCACATAGGCCTACCATGTATTGTAGAGCCTATATACATATACGACTGATGATAATATTGATCACCTTCATTTGAGAGCTTCGTGCTTATCTTACTAAATGTTATGAATTGAATCATGAGGTGTTATGTTACGCGTGTAGATACCTGATTCCGTTTCGATTTCATTAAAAAAATGCACCCCAAGTTCCTTTTTATATTCTTTTGTAAGGGCTGAGATTTCTTGTTTAACTTTTTTTTTCCTCGTTTGATTGATGCTGATTGCTAACTCAGTCCTGGTCTTCGTCTGTGTTAGCATCCGAAGCCTCCTCAGATTCGGCCGGAGCACAATGCATTTTGTTTGCCTTGCAGAGCGCCCTGTAAAATGTAAAGAAAAGGGGGACAAACGTATGAAGGACTTTAAGGAGGGGAGAGGTATGCATACATAAATAAGTAACATGAATTACCTAGGAGGGAAGCTATACGTAGCGTATAGGCTGTTGTGGAAGCACAGCGACGCAGATAGAAAAAAATCGTGATTGCCAAAATCAGTGAATAGTTTGATTGCATGGTTATCATACGATGAAAATGCTTGTAATCTCGATGAAGTATAATAGCACGTGGGTCTATAGGAGCAATTCTGCATCCAAACCGTGCTAGTAAGCATTATAGGATGAACGATGAACATTGAAAGCTGCAGACTAATATGCCATATAAGATTGCAAAATTAATGGCTTCCATGATCAGTTATTTAATACTGTTTTGTTTCCCTTATCTAACAGTGGTGCATGTCGCGCATAATTATTACTGGCTTCTATGAAACACAGAAGTAATAATGATTTTGAACTCGGAATTTGTGTAGTACTAGTACTCATGTGCGAAATGTGTCAGTGTGTACGACAAAATAAAGTAAGCCTAACAATTAAGGCAAAGCCATTTGACCTTTTGCCCCAGATAGGCAAATTGCTCTCGTGGTAACAGAACACTGTTCATGTGGGCAAGTTGGGGAATTTTCAGCGATTATAAGATGGAAAAGACCAGCTCCTGTCTGTTGTTGAAGAAGATGGCGCGCATCCCTGTCCGTGACTAATTCCCGCAGTCACACAATGAGTGTAGTTTTGTCAGCGGATTTGTGCAATAGGTCTAAAGAGATTTTGGGAGCATGAATTGGCATTTTAAGAATTGAACAGTAAAGTATAAAGCATGCGCTGTTTTGAAGCCTGAATAAACTAGACTCTTCATAGGCCTACACTGAGTTAATTGGTTTTCTGCATAATTGATCACGGTTGAGACGTGCTTAAATGCTTATTGCACACACACACACACACACACACACACACACACACACACTTAAATTGCAATTTGTATGATATTGCACAGTATATCATATCTACTGCATATATACGTGATTTATGAGTATTATATATATATATATATATATATATATATATATATATATATATATATATATATGTAAATACACATGAGGATGCACACGTAAATGAACATGTAATGTACAATTAGTGTGTGTAGGGGAACTCGTACTACTTGTATGTGCCTTTGTATTAGGCCCACAAAGAATCATAAAACACACATGAGGTGAGTACACATTATCAATTGTTCTTATATACCTTTTCATGATTATTATTAACGATGTTAAGTCAACCGTGTGGTTATATTATGAATGCACAATAGCGATGTATACTTTTCCAGAAGATCGAACGTTTGCATGATGAAGGATGCGGATTCCATTAGGAATTTGTCACGCACCTTGTTTTTCATCGCACAAGAGTACAGATCTCGATGGAAAATCTTCAGCACCTGCTTATATTTTGGGCAGAAGCACAATAATACGTGATTTTTTCCCCCCATTCCTTGTGTTGAAATTTAAATTGGAAGCACAGCGCCTAAACATCGTCATAACAAACGGCCTATGATGCGTCTTGTACATCTTCGTTTCATTCCTATAATAATAATTTACCCAAGAGACATGTTGGTAACACATTGCAAGTTCTTAGCGTCAAGTGTGTGAGTAGTATTCTCCTAGAATACTAAGAGATGCATTCTTTGGACGCCTCAGAATGCAAGGCGCCATAGCAACACTATACGGGCTCGATGTGGTGTCCGAAAAGCGACAGTTACTCCAGGCAAAATCAATGCCTCTCCGTAGACATTCGTAGAGTCAGCATGGCGTTTGACTACATATAGGGGGAAAAAGAATAGAAAATAGCACAATGCAAGGTTTTATATACAAGTCAAGAAGTCAAATGTGTCATTTGCAGTAATACAATTCATAAAATGCATTGCAGCTTGATAACATTTATTTCATCTACGGGACAAACTAATGACGTCCAATGTGTTAATTGAGTGTGTGTGTGTGTGTGTGTGTGTGTGTGTGTGTGTGCGTGTGTGTGTGTGTGTGTGTGTATGTGTGTATGTGTGTGTGTGTGTGTGTGTGTTTGTTTGTTTGTTTGTTGGTTTGTTTTTATTCTTCCGATATGTATAAGGCCTACTTGCATTTACCATGGAGCTCTTACAAAGATCATTGTGTTGTAAAGAAACAATACATACACACACACATTCATACCCCCCACACACACACATACACACACACATACACATACACATGCACAACAAGACGGGGTGACTGACTGATAAGAGTGTGGGTGAGTATAGTGAATATAACTATTACAACTTCGTTTAGAAAAGAAAAAAATAATAGATCTCTTTCTCCAGAGATTGTGCGGCGCACACTGCTATCTTATATGCATGTCAGTACCCCTTTGTAAGTACACTTTGTTTGACTACGGTGTTAATTTGCCTGTGTTTCATCCCTAGAAACTGCAGCAAGGTCGCCAAGTTTTGGAACGTCGACAGAAGTGAACTCACTGCAAAGGCTAGACGTCAGTCCCAGCCGTCAGGATGAGTGCGAAGGCAAATGTCGAGGACATCCAGTGGTCTCGTCAAGCCTACACGCTGAGGCAGGCAATAAAGAGATGCACCTTTCCGCAATTAATCAAGGTTGTGCAGGGGTACGAGTCTAGTGATGACAGCGAGACCCTAGCTCTGGGTCAGGTAAGGGATGTTGTATAGGCACAGAAGCATATCATCGGATGGCCAATTACAGTGATGTTGGTTGGCCTAAACTTAAAGTCTAATCATTTCACTTTTTGATAATCATTATTTTGACTACTTATTTAAAGTCTAATTGAATCTATCGCAGTTATTATTTCATCTGCTGCGTTCAATGGCAGATTGCGATATGGGGTCTCAATAAGTGAAGGCGTGATTAGCAAACCCTTAAGTGAAATTTGGCCAAATTTGTCTGAATGATATGGAAGTTAAATGATCTGGCATCGTGTCAATGTCGAATGTTCAACTAATCAGGATCTATTGCGAGTGATCATGATTCATTACAAAAGACAAGCTTTGCGTGACTTGATTTTGTCATGTCTGTTTTACAACAATCAAACTAAATTAATACAGGCCTAATCACATTACAATACGTCGTCGCCAGAATGAAATTACACTGTACCACATCGCAGTGGTTGCAACTCAGAATGAAACCGAATTAGATGATTACCAATAAAATTGAATGCAGGGCGGAGTACTGCAGACGGAGTAGACGAAGATCACAATAATATAGTATAGACCGAACATTTCTATACCACGACAATAATGACAGTTTTAAAGGGCTGCCCAAAATAAAAGTACTGTAGGGCCTTCACTGTTCGGACGTGTTGGAGATGCTGTATTTCATTTATTATAAGGTATATTATATATGTATATGGCATCATCATCATGGGACACAGCGTTGGAGGAGGGAATATTGTGATCTAAGTCGCTCCTAAAGGTCCAAGCTAGATTTAGAGTCACTCATAGTTTATTTCAGTTGACAATCGCTAAATGTCATTTCTCCATTGATTTATTGTCGATTGACCGTTACATTCGAGATACATTGTATGAACAAGTGCAACATTTTCGTTTCCCACCAGGTCTTGC
Source organism: Diadema antillarum (assembly GCF_040938485.1). NCBI lineage: Eukaryota > Metazoa > Echinodermata > Echinoidea > Diadematoida > Diadematidae > Diadema > Diadema antillarum. The sequence goes on along the minus strand of NW_027271581.1, from coordinate 1,337,797 downwards.
GGATAAACCAGATCCACACGCAGACCCGCGTTCTGGCCACCACGGACAAGAAAGGGCGATGGCCTGAGCATCCCGCTCAGATACGCCGAGGCGAGGTTCGAAGTCGTCTCCGGAAAAACGTAAGAATACGAAATACTTCCATCTACTGCATGTACTGCCATGATGTTAACCTACAGTATAGACCTATTCGGTTTTAAAACACTGTAATTAATGTCGCTCATAACTTGGGTGATCCCAACATAAGAAGACAAGATAATTCAATTGATTATGCAATGAGTCAGGTGCATTACTATGTCACTACGGTCGTCTGTTAAGAATGAGAAGGACTTTAAGTTGTCTTGAACACTATGGGTTTAGTGGCAACTTAACGCCCTTATTATTCTCAACCGACGATTTTACTATTGTAAGACATTTCGAAGCCAAAGCCCTCCCCCCCCCCCCCACACACACACATCATTAACAGTAACGAAAAAAATATCGTTTCGTTATTTCGTGACGAAGTTGTTATTTCGTCAACGAATTTGTCGATTGACGATGTCACTTGCCAACAAACAAAAAAATTGTCACGAAATTATAATTTTGAGACAAAAGAGACCTTGCGACACTTGGCGCCCCATAGGTATACTTAACTATGAGCTTACCCTCGAAGTTACGAATCATCGTCTGAACCTAACTATTGACTTCTAGTCAAACTTGATACAGTACTCTCAGCTTGATTAAAACTACACTGTTGGTCATAAAGGTGGAATATTTTTTTTTCTCAAATCTTAACGGCATATCTATTACAATGTGCTTCGAAAATAATATGTTTGATGTATGTCAATCACTTAACTTTGTTATGATGTCGTTTACACACTTTCACAGTGATTTTTAACTAGCATAATTATGTCTAAATCATTACAAGCTATGGGCATAAAACAACATTGATAATATTACAAAAGAAACTTTATCAACAGAATAGTTGGTTTTAAACGTCATTCAATTTTCAAGATGACATTTTTGTGTGATTCCATTGACAAGTTCACATCAAAATTAGTCATTGTTCTCAGATTTCATTAATATCGGGTAGGTCCACCCCGGGTATATCCCCCTAGCATGAATCAAAGCGCGTAGGCGTTGTGGCAGGCTGTCCACCAGGTTGCTAATGACGTCGAAAGGTATGGCATCCCACTCTTCCCTCAACGCAGCTGCCAGCTCCTGCAGATTTTGAGGAACGACTTCTCTGCCGTTGATGGCTTGGCCCAGGGCATCCCATGCATGTTCTATGGGGTTCATTGTATCTGACGAACAAGCTGGCCATGGCAACTGCTCAACCCTCTCTGCCTCTAGGAATTCTCTTAGTACAGTTTCCCTGTGCGGTCTAGCGTTATCATTCTGCAGTCGGAAATTGAACCCATACACATGTCTTTCATAATTATGGAAAGTAGTGGAACTCCAACATCTCCCTGTAGACAGCGGCGTTCACTATGTAAGTAGATGCCACTAGTGGTGTCATCCGGCACCACTAGTGGCGTTTTTCCTCCGTAATGGATTCCGGCCCAGACCATCGCTGGACCTCCTCCACCTTGGGCTGTCTCGTGGACACAGTCATTCCGGAGGCTTTCCCCAGCTATCCAACGAACTCGCTGTCTCCCATCTCTATACAATCAAGGATGAACCGGCTCTCGTCCATGAAGGTAACGTTTTGCCAATGTCCCAGTTGAAGCGTCCTGTGCTACCTGGCCCAAAGGAGACAAGCTACTCCGTGGCGAACAGTCAGGCGTGGACATCTAACCAATCATCGTGCTCGGTAGCCATGTTGTATCAATCTGAGATTGACTATTGATCTTGAGATGTTGTTGATTCCATGATGTCTCCTCCGCAAGCGTTGAAGACGACTCGCGGGTAACTTCCGGTTTCTGCGGCTAAGATTCGACAGTTGGCGATCATCTCTACTTGTTGTCAGTCTGGGACGTCCTGGTGGTTTCCGTGGCAGCACATTTCCTCTCTTACGATGACGCTTAAGGATTTTAGAGACTGCACCCTGTGAAATCCCTTGGATTTCTCCTATACGAGTCTGCTTGAAGCCCTCTTGCCTAAGCGCTATCACTCTCTCGCGCATTGCCGTCAGCATTGGACTAGACATAGTCAAGGGGGACTCTGTTCCGATTTTTAAAGCAAACAGTACAGGAAACTTGGAAAAATGAACTTTGTCTTCACGGTGCAAAATCAGCAAAAAGGGAAATTTTTGAACTGCACAGGGCTTAATAGTCTGCACAAGGTAACTTTGTTATGTAATAACACATTCCTCATGTTCAAATATCACCTGAATAATCCGGTAACATTGCGTAACCAATAACATACCAGACTGTCTACAGACAGCCGTTTAAATGCAAACAAAACGGTCGACTTTTATTCCATACAAAATTATTCCACCTTTTTGACCAACAGTGTATAAGCTTTCTATCATAATATGCTTGGGATCGAGGGGTCACTGTCTACTCTCATTCACGCATCTCTCGGCTTTCATCACCTGAAAGCAGAAATGAAGAAGCGACATTAAGATAAACAGATTCAGAGAGAAAGAGATAGAGAGAGAAGGAACATTATTAAGTAAATGTCGACGAGTATCTCTGTTGTAGATTCGATCAATTTGGGATATTGACATGGCGAGCAAAGGCAGACTTATTTTGTACTGAATAGTGGAAGATTCAGATATACAATTAGATTTATACAACATGCATTACTTTGTTCATTGGTTCACAGGTTCGAAGCCCATGTACATGCGTGAAATCATCGACAAGTCCTTACTACCGCAGAAGGTTCAGTTCTACACGGGCGATGATCTGACTTTTAACGTGCAACTCAAGGGGAGCCCGAACAACGCCAAGGAAAAGTTTGGCACCCTGCATTTGCAGAAGATGTATGAGACAGCTTACTTGCAGGGCAATGCAATTCACAACAGTGAGTAGCGATCATTTACCTTTTTATTGCTTGAACTTGCATGTACACTGTATTACAAAGCTCTCTTCCTCGTGAGGGATTGTAAAATTTTGTATGGGTCGTTAAACGGTTTTAAGCAGCCATAAATCTTTGCAATGAATATGAAATAAAAGCATTCAAATTCTTTAGAACTCGTGTGTTTTGTAAAGTAACCGAAGTTTCTTTTTTAAATTGCTACATAATAAACATTCTTTTCTATTCTTCATTCAGACTGTCTGGACACGATGGTCGTCAACATTCCCCTTCACTCGCCTGTAGAGGTCGTCCTGGCAGAGAGTTTTATCGTTGGATCGAGAGATCGGTGGGAGCGATATCAAACGCTACTCGATAAAATCGTATCGAAAAACGTCAGCTTTGAACTGCATCCGGGTAACCCGCGTAAGTACCTTCGTTATGTTTTAAACGCGCTGCTTCCGAGATCTTTCTTTTTTTTTAATTCTATGTAAAACAGGCCATATCCGAATTGTGATTATCTGGATCTGTAAAGCTAGAATATCAAATGAAAATAGATTTGGATGAAAATGTTATCTTAGTGGAATATTGACTAGTTGAATAATCCCCCCCCCCATAATGCAAAATAATACAAAATTTTGAAGCGGGAGTAGGCGGTCTATAAACAATACATATTCATAATACTAAAAGACAACGCATTTTGTTACTGTTGGTGTATACAAATCGACTCCATATTACAATAAAAAAATCAAAACCTACAATGATTAAAAGTATTTCGGACATACATTGCTACTCCTTGGCCATATCCGTCGCGGTCTTTACGAATAATCATGTCGGCCTAATCACCTAGGTCAAGTTCAGAATGTGCCATCGTGTTATAACATTTTGATTCATTCATAGCAATGATGTCAAATGTTTGATATTAAGACTGAGGCTTAATTCCTCAATCTTTGAAGGAACAAATTTTGATATTAGTGTTTCGGGAATACGAGAAAAGATCCTTCCTCGAATTAATAGTATACTCTGCCTTCTGCCTAAAGGCTTTGAACCTTCTTTTATTGGCAGGGAACAACTTGATTTGCATTTCTTACATTATCTGTTGTGTAGTGCTCTGTGAGTAGTTTGTAAACTGTCTATCCAGTCTTGAGGGAATATTCGTCATTTTGGTGGCGTCCGCTGACCAACAGAGATGTAAAAAATGTGTTGTGAAGCCTGTTTTTTTTTATCAGCATCGGCTTAGGCGTGTGTTGTTGCCAATTTGCTCGTTGTTCGCCCTGATGAAGCTCCTTGACGCAAAGCACCCACGTAAATCTACTGATGCGTCTCATTCCCGAAGTGAGCTATGATGTTAGTGGCAAAGACGCGGGTTCCAGCGGCTGCATAGGACTCCGTCTCTGATGGCATGGGAAGCAGCCCGGGGCTTATGTTGTCGTTTGGAGTACTAGACTAGCTGACTGATTGGCAAACAGTTTGAGCTCATGGTGCAGCTGTCTTTCTGTAAGGTTCTGCAACACCTCCCGTGATTCGCTCTAGCGGTAAATGATACTGGACATAACGATTTTCGTTGATATCGTATTTTCGACCAACTCATCTACGAGGGAAATTTTTTTGGCTACTAGTATCTCATCGGCTCTATCGTCCATGTTGCCATAGCCATAGCCGTAGCTAGATAGATGAAGGATTACCTCCTTCGGACTGATGAGTGAGAATTAAGCGCGTGAAAGAAACTCTCTCGATCTTAACAGGATCCTGCGTGTTTTAGGGAGTTAATGGATTGACTGCGTTTATCATCGTACCGGCGGTTGAATTAAAATATCGACGCTCTCCGAGTGTTGATTCGACACATTTGGCGTTCATTGAAGCATAACGAGCCAGGTGCCTTTTGTCTGTATATAAATTGTTCGCGAAGTTGATCCTCAGCGGAGAGCGAGGGATGCAAGTCACGATGGTCCTTACCCTCTTTGGAATGGGGATTCTGCTGAATTGGAATGATTATGACACGGGTTCGGGGCAGGATTTTTGAATCTAGGTCAACGGTGCGTTTATTAACTTGTCTGTTCTGGTAGAGCAGAGAACGAGTCCAAGAATGTATCGCAGCTCTCACAAGACATGATCTTTTGATTGTTGGGATTGCAAATTTGTCAAGGGTATTGATTAATTTACTGGTAGTAGTGCAGTCACCTAGGCCTACTAGGTGTCATCTTGTTTGGGGGCCTTGCTTTCGAAATCGAATATACGTATATATTAACTGCATAAACCCTTTTCTATCAGTCCATAGGCTTGGAAAAATACGCTAAGCGCACTTTTAAGTAAAGCAGTCATGAAATTAATGTACTGAATTTCCTTTCCATTTCTGCTATATTTTTCACAGGAGTAGTCCAAATGTCAAATAGCAGTTTGGACACACTTGCAGTTGTCAAAAACTCATTGCAATTTACATCTAAACTCTTTGTCTCCACGAGTTTCTCTTTCAGAGATAGGTTTCAGTTTTGCCATCTCTGTGTTCATATCAAAATACTGGATAAAATATCGCAGCATATTGAATCAGACAGAAAAGTCTTATGGCGGATACACGGGGCATATCGTCGGAGATAGCTAGGGTACACTCCCTTCATAGAGCTGGGAGTCCAATAAGTTCCATGGATTGATAAAACAGTCCAAAATAGCGCAAGAGATGATGGCAATCATGAAATAGCATCTAAAGATTTCAAATCCGGGTGAAGAAAGTTCACGGTGACGTACTTGTACACAGGCGTAAAACAGTAAATATGAGTAAGATTTGGAGGCGAGAATAAAATTGTGTCAGTTTTGTTTGTTGTCCTCTAAACATGCTGCCGCCAAAGCAGAAAGAAGACGACTAAGATTAATCTTACATTTCGACTCCTATTTTATCTGTAGGTAAGGAGGACACAATCGTTCTACAACAGTATTCACACTTTGTTAAAATGTTGAATCAAAATTGCAGGTTCCTCACAAAAAAAAAGTCAGAATTTGAATCTGACACTGTGGCATCGTCTATCAACTGCGACACTAGTTTTAATTTCATTTTGTTTCTTTTTCTTCCTCACTGTTTCCCCCACAGACATAACTTACTTCACCGATAAGAAGCTTGAGTCGGCTGATCTACAGGAGCATTACGAAGAGATCACGCCAGTTGGAACAGTCTTCGTTTCTTCTAAGAACTCCAGTCTGCGGCCAAGTAAGAGTGCGGTCCTTGCGGGTCCTAGCGGGGCGCGAACGATGTCTGCCGCGACATCGGCCAGGAAAAGGTCTCCAGAAGTAGGCATTGACCGCGACAACGCCTCTGTTCAGGCTGGCGACAGGCCCACGAGACCCATCATGCGACATTCGCAATCAGAGCAAGGCAACATGAGCAGCTTCGTGTCGAGTCGTCCCCGGCTTCAGTCACCCAACAGAAGCCCGCAGAAGCAGCCGGTCTCGTCAGTTCACGCCACGATGCCCAGATCAATCTTGAAGAAGAAGTTGAGCTCGCCACCGGAAGAGCGATTTCCGCCACCTCCGGCGGATTTTCTGTCACCATCATCAAACACCGTTCAAAATCCGATGGCGTACATCCACAGCAACCGACCCCAATCCCCTCCACCGCAGCAGGGTGTGCGTCGACGGACATCCCAGTCGCCCGGGAGGACGGCAGTGAGTGCAAAGAGTCCGATCCGGGCGGACTTTCCGAGGCCAGTCAACCAAACTGTGAACAACGTATCTCCAGGGGGATCTGCCTCCAGCCGGAACAGCTCGGCCGATTCCGGTTACTCTACCAACTCGAGCGTCGACAATCGACCATCTCCCTCATCGAACCCGTTTCTGGGTGCACTACCGGAACCCGACTATCCAGGTGAACAAAATCGCCAACTTAATGGCCAGGGATTCGATAGAACAGACGGGTCTCCAAGGAACGTACCACAACCCCCAGCACCACCTCCTGTGGATACCATACCAACAAAGCAAGGTCTACCCAATGGAGGACCCAAGATTCCTGGGCCTCCTCCCCCGCCGCCGATAGGGTTCGTTCCTCAGCCGCCCAAGTACAACGAGGTTGACGCCATCAAGGCCAATCAATCCCCGAGACAAAATCTCCCCTCTAAGCCTCCTCTGCAGAAGGAAAATTCCCGGGACGACATGTTGCAGGAACTGAAGATGAGAGCAGAGAGGCGTCTTTCCCGCATCAACGAGGGCGGCGTGGCGCCAAATTTCCCGAAATCGACATTTGGCAGGAAAACGTCCCCGCGAACCCCCAACAACAATCCTCCGCAAGACAACAACAATCAATCGAAAAGCGAACTGCAGGAACTTCTCGCGAAGAGGAAGCTGATGAATAAGGAAGAAGGCTCTGCGTCAACGATAAAAGGTCCTCCGACTCCAGCAGCTAAACCTTCACCGCGACAATCCAACTCAAACACTCCTCCTGTGGCACCAAAGACTGGCGGGTTTCGGGCCTCACCAAGGGGCGGAGATGTCACCTTCAGCACACTCTCCGACGTCCCCAAGGATCTCAGCGTACTCTCAGTGGCGCAGGTGTGTCAGTGTCTAAAACTAATGAGCTTGGATAAGTACGACAATGCATTTAAAAGCAATTCCGTTGACGGTCAGTTAATGCTACAGCTCAGCAAGGAAGCCCTGAAAGAGAGTTTCAAGATGTCAGATTGGGACGCGCAACGGGTCGAATCCTTCATTAAGGGCTGGAGACCAAAATACGACTAAAGCCCCAGTGTGCTGTTTCTTGCATGCTACTCAAAGAACGATGGATGGTGTCACCACAAGGCCATTGTGAATGTTGAATTTCAACTCATGTTCCTCGTATAGCGTAAAAGGACGTGCCAACCAATCTACGCGATGGGACACCATGATATGTACGGAGTGAAGTAATACATTAGATATGTCTTAAAAATATAATTATGCAACTGGTGGTTTATAGCGATTTGGAGCACACGGAAGAATCTAATTTTTGTATGCATTTAACGGATTCAACCCGGACTTGCTGGGCCTGCTGAAAACGTGTGGCTGAGGAAATCAGAGCGTGATATAATATGTTTTATAATTGCGTGGAATACTGCAGAGAGGATTATACGTGCTCAAGACAAGCGTTTGCGTTCAGCAACCTGTAGGGAGACTTTCTAGACATCTCTACTCAAGTTGAATAATATGTTTCTCGCTTTCTGTTATCCCTCTTTTGCTCTGACTTTAGATAGAACTGACCTGGAACTTTCCTTCCACTTCAGCTAGGTTTAAGTTTGAAGATGAAACGTAATAAAAGAACTTTTTGGAAGGACATTTCCTATCATAATTTGAAATTGACCTCTCCTTCGGTCATTATTCCAATGAGAAATAGAAATATTTAGTGCATCTATTAGTCCTTTATCTAAATGGATTTTGGGTATTGTGTAGACCTGGGTGCAAATCCATTGCAAGTTTTGATGACAACTAGCAGGCATCTGAGCCATTCAAAACAAAAATTTCAGTCTTCACTTGTTTGACTATTACAAGGTTATGTTGCAGATATTACCATCCCCACAAGACATGACTATACCTTGCAAAACTAAACAGCTTCCAAACATAGGATTCCTTCTTTAGTGATTGAAAAGGGAAAAGAAAAAAAAAAAGTTGCAGTTAGCACAAGAGGGCTTGCTTGCTAAAGCTGCATTTTTAAGATCTTTATGTCAGTACGTGTAGAACAGCAATACTCATTGAACTCACGGAACCAATTGCTCTATCCCCGCCCCTCCGCTATCTATCTATCTCTCCTTCCTTTTCATCTCCTTCTTTCTTTGTTATTCTGTATGATGTATATTGTGAAATCAATTATATTGTCAATGGCAACATTGCAATTAACATTTTACCGCCAACAGGAATCATTTTGGCACAGGTTGATAGTGTATCTGTACTTGTAAATAATATAAAAAACGAACTATTATCAATAGATATTCTTAGATGTTAAGTGCAGTACTATAGATTATGCAAAGTTATACGAGTTTGCAGCCATAATGTACAGTGTTACTGCGTATATCACGCAAGGATAATATACTGCATAATGTGAATTCAATCACAATATTATTATAAGGTATGTGGTTCACTCATTACAGAGGGCTGGCAGTGTTAATCGCGTTGCTGTTTTTTTAATCGTATTATTATTATTTATTACTATGGGGGGAGGAGCAGGATGGGGTAGGGTGGGGTAGGGGAGGGTAGGGATTGGGTAGGGCGGAGTAGGGTGGGGTAGGGTAGGGGTAGATACCGTCTTCCTGCTTCTGGTAGGGTTAAAGGAAAATGCAGCTCCCGGAAAATCACAGGCTTGGGGGAGGATTAACACTTTTTTGTAGATAAAACACAGACATAAACGCATTTCCTTTTAGATATGAGGGCCTATGTATTTTCATCGTTTGTTAGCCAAAAATGGAATGGGGGAGGGGGTGCAGCCCAAGCCCCCGTTTCCGCCACCCATTAGTATTGCAAACTGTGCCTCTCAAGATACAGTGCACTGTGTCTTTCAGAGTGACAGAGCGTACATGTTTGCAAAACAATCGACAAGAAATAAGTGGGAATTCGCACCTTACTGTGTGAACACCAACAGACCGTTAGGTTCATGTTTGTGCTTAGAAGTACAGTACATGTATTATCGACGTCACAGACACTCTAAGAGCGCTTATATAAGTGCAAACCCATAGAAAAAGGACTTTGTTTGATGTTTAATTAACAGACAATATTGGAATGCGCCTTCCAATAAACTGAGCATGACCTGCGTGAGTTCATAACATTGATATGATTAACAAAAGACATTGCACGGAGACATGCACATCATGTTCACTCTAGGATAAGGTGCGCTCCAATTTCTTTTGTTGATCACATTAGCAATTAAGATCGGATTGAAAGATAACATATTCGAGAGAAGACTGGTTTGAAAATTGCTCTTTTCTGTTGTTAAAATATCTAAAGATAAACAGCAGAAAATTATGAAACATATCTATCGCACATATATGTCTATTCTTTTAGCCACAAGAGTGATGATCGGGGTATCATAATCGACATGCATTTATAAAGTCAACATGTGGTTTATTTGCATAGGTTCTTTAACCGCATTCCGCAATTTGCAACAGACCGTTTCTGTAATGTACAAAACTTCATGTTCGTTTCCTATACAGCCTACGAACAAGCCACATTCTTTCTCCTGCTCCCTCCAATCAATTTTCTGAGGCAGGAATTCACGCATCATGCATCAGTCGTTGCTAGGCAGGGCAAGCCTCTGGCAAGCTTTGTGGTTGCTAAGGCAACATTTTGTGAACAAAACATGCACATTTTTTAGTACATTGTAGAAGCGGTCTATTGGAATGTCTTGATCGTAAGAAAATGATGCCATGGTCTCGGTTTATCTGCTCTAGGATGATAAATTCCACAAATCTATACAGAACACAATTTAAGTACACAACGTGAAATTATTGAAAGAAGGGGAAAAAATCTAGAATGCCGTCTTCATGGCCGGGATACCATTTTTTTTTTTTTTTACCGTGGGCTTTGTTTTATGAAGAGTTATGATTGAGTATACAGTTGATTTCTATGATAAGTCTATGGCAGCCTGTGTAGTGAGGAAATTCATAATCGACTATATCTTTTGATAAAACGGGGCCCTGTAACGTTGTTCTTAAAATTTTGGATCTTGTGATATATCTGATGCACAATCAGCGATTTACCTGTAGTGTATTGATGATGTCTTGAAAAGAGATAATACATGTACAATCACGCCAGTCTTATAATATGAGAGAAATGGCTGCATTTTCTACTTCAATATGCATTTTTGAATAAAAATACATGTGCAGGAATAATTCATATCATCCCTGTTCATTCCTGAAAGTAATAGAAACTCGTTCATACTCGCAAGGCCTTCATTGAATTAGATACTTGAGTACGCTTCCGAATTGCATTTACAGTTATTTGTATTGTTTACTGAATAATAAAAAAAATAACAGACGTACATACGTGAAATAGTGTGAAAGAGTGAGAGAATTATAAAGAGAAATCTTGTAAGTAAAAGAGAAAAATGTGATTATGTGGAGTGTTGTACAGAAGTGGGATGTGTTCAAGTTTGCATAAACAACTTATGGATATAAATGTATATTACATACTGGACATACATGTACATACACACATACATACATACATGCATACACACAACATACACATACATGTGTACAGACATACCATAGGCCTAGAAATATGTGCATGCTATGTCTGTATTAATTAGACTGAGAAGAAATCAGAGGTACAGGGCATGGTTACAGCTCGTTATTCCGAAGGTTCGTTATTCCGAAGGCTCTTTATTCCAAAGATTCGTTATTTTGAGGGTTCATTGTTCCGAATTTCATTTTCGGATTAACGAATCTTCGGAATAACGAACCTTCGGAATAACGCCACAAAGGTTCGGATTAACGAACCCTTTTTCATTTTCAGATTAACGAACCTCTGGGTATAGGGAATTTGCGTGTTTCGGATTAACGAACCTTCAGAATAACGAACCTTCGGAATAACGAACAGCGCCCATAGGGCATACGTGTCCATGTGTAGTCTACTGCCAGTAGTAGAGCAGATAAGCCCTCAAAATCACGTGAATTGTGCAAAATATGACTAAAGCATGAAACTTTCACCAGTGTTAGTACATACCATAAGATTTATTTTAAGATCGGGAGGTAAGTCTGATTTGACCTCTGATGACCTTCAGAGGTCAATGTACTTTAGATATCAGAAAATCGATGTTTTTAGACATTTGCGAATGATATATGTGGTTATGTTGCACTAAACATGCATTTATACCACAGAGAAATCATTTCCAGATTCAACAGAGCACTGACAGGTTTTTACCTTTGACCTCTGACGACCTCCAGAGGTCAATGAACTTTAAATATCAAAATATCGATGTTTTTAGACATTTGTGAATGATATATGTGGTTATGATTCACTAAACATGCATCTATACTTCAGGGAAAACATTTTCTGATTCCACAGAGCATTGACAGGTTTAACCTTTGACCTCTGATGACCTCTGGAGGTCAATGACCTCAAAATATTATATTGATCTGTGATGTCATTGGTTAATGGTAACCATTGTTAAGATGTACAAAACAAGCATATCTGTCTTACAATGAAATTGTCTTCATATTCTAAAGAGCAGACAGGTTTCTACCTTTGACCTCTGATGACCTTGAGAGGTCAATGACCTCAAAGTATCAGAATAATTTGGCATCATCAATGGTAAACATGATGATGTTCTAGAGAGCACTCGCAGGCCCTGTTTATTAACGAGCCATTACCGTTCACCTATGAAAATCACACAAGGTCAAATACCTCGAATGAAATGTTAGGATGTTAATATTGATATTGCGATAGTTAATAGTTAATAATTGTTTATGATGTAGGGCTTACAAACCATGCATTTCTGTTACCAAAAAAGTGGCTACTCATTCCGCAGAACTTTTCAGGTAATTATCTAAGTCGGGTATGTGCACAGAGCAAGGGGTGTCGATCTGTTTTCACGTGGGGGGGGGGGAACTTGGAAAATATGTAAAAGCATAAGTTCATGGTGCAAAGGAATGAAGCGGAGGGGGAGGGGGAGGATGTGGGTGGGGGATTGGATTTTTGCAGGTTTAGACCTGAAATCAGTGATTCAGTGTAGCTCTTGTTTAATGTGTGCGTCATCACTTATACGGAAGTTGATGGGGTGTGGGCGCATCTCACCTACCCTCCTCCCAAAGACAACTTTTTTTTTTTAAAGAATCTGATGCATACGTTTTGGGGAATATTTGGAAAATTATGGATCACCAAGGTGTACCAAGTCTATATGGATGGGAACCCAGCAAGCGCAGCGTTGGCGAGGGTAGGGTATTCCACTCCCATTCGAGAGAGGTCTTGTATATTGAGAAATGAGATTCAACGACCTGGCACACAGGCGCTTTTGAAGGAATACCTCGAAATTTGTATCAAAAAGGTGTAGTAAGTCAGCCATCTATGGAGGGAGACCAATCCACAGAAGGATGTGGGTGGAGGTATCCCCCTCCCACATTATGGAGCTTTTGCATTCTTTTGTTTGCAATTCAATGATCTAGTGCCACTCTTGGTTGAACTACCATTTTGAAAAAAAAAAAAAGTCCATACCCAAATATGTAGCCATAATCAATGCATGGAGGAGAGGTTGATACAGCGAGAGGAGGGTATGAAAGGGGCTGTCCCCCAATCCTTCCCATGCGAGGGAGCCTTTGCAGTAAGAATAGAAATGTAAAAAAAAAATCTAGTATACACATTTATGATGGAATATTTGGGAAATTATCAGTAAAAGGAGTGTACCAAATCTAAGGGTAGAAACCGAGGAGGGATTGTTAATTGAAAGATACACTACCCCCTCCAACAAGAGGGATTTTCTTTAATATGTCGGAACTGAAATTAAAGATCTAGTACATACTTTGTGATGATATAGAACAAAAATGGGACAAAAGCACTGAGCGTATATGGAAGGGGACATAACGAAAGATAGTGTGGGGGAGGGGGTATGCAAAGGAGATTCTGCCTTTTAATCTGGTGCATACTATAGCTGAAATGTTCAGTGACAATTCATTTCTGTCAAAAAAGTGAAGAAAAAAAATCTCCATCTCAGGAAATACTTGGAGGCAAAGTTTTATGTCCCCACCATTCCCCCTCCCATATTTTCTTGGGAGGTGGGGCAAATGCCTCTTGCCCTCCAAAATGAACAATCTTGCATATATAGGAAAGCCTTTTCATCTTTGGAATTCAAATAAAAATGTCTCTTAAAAACATTTTTCATAGAATAAGGGAAATTATCATTCCCCAAAGTATGTTATATCTGTGGAAGGAACCAAGCAGGGGGAAGGAGTCTATCGAAAGGAGATATCCCCTCTCACAGAAGGGAGATTTTGCATTTCAGAATTAAATTTTAACAATCCGATGCACACTTAAAGTGAAAAACTTGGGCAGTTTTCTGTCTAAAAAGCAAAAAACAAAAAACAACAACAAAACATAGTCCACATCTCAGAATTTAATGGGGTGGGGGTCAACTATCTCTGCCACCACCCCACCCCTCCTCCAAACTGATGCCCCGGCATGTGCATGTGTTTTATTCCACTTGTTGAAAAGAAGAGAGAGTTTTAAGAAACAATATTGTTCAGTGGTCGCTATCCCAGTCAAGTAAATTGTTTATCAATTAGGTGATTTCCTTCACCTGTATACCTTAAGATGATGTAGGCCTGGTATTTGCCTTGCACGTTATTACATCTATTTCTTTTTTAGTATTCTCGTTTATATTTTGATGTGAAAGTTGTTTACTTTGCCACGATTTTATTTGTACATAGAAAAAATAATCCAAGACTGAAAATGAAACTGATACAATATTTGATGATTGACATGATGCACATATTGTATATTTCTATAGCAATAAAAGTGAGCAATTCAAAAGGCGTGTACTCATTTCACATGAACATTAGCGATGATCCTCTGACCTCTGGAGGATATTGAAAGATATGCATCAAAATGTAAGAATATTGATGTCTGGTCTCATTGGTTTGTAATGGCCAGCTGCTTATGAAATAATAATTATATTTAAAAAAATGCATTTTGTGTGTGTGTGTGTGTGTCCAAAATTGTATGCAGAGTATTCCACACACAGTTCAATTTTGACTTCCATCTAGGACAATGAGCGGTTACTTTTTTCTCAACTACACTGTAATATCAAAATCTATTGAAAAAAACACGGTGGCGGCTGGGTCTAACACATTATCATTCCTTTTCGTTGGAGATCCATGTGGGATGGTCAAAACAAACATAAAAAACAGATATCTCAGACCTAATTGTTATAACAAAGCATCATATCCTCATATACCCAACCCAACCCTCTATGCCCAGACAATGTAAACCACCCCATGGACTTACTTGGAGCTTTAGAATATCCTTTGTCAACAGAGAGAGACATCCAAACCTTTGCAGTGCCGACTAAGATCTGCCATGGAACTGATTGGTATTGGCTCTGCATCATTGACAGCAGATCTCGTTTCCTATTCTCCTTCTTCTTCTTCTTCTTCATTATACTGTGTAATCTTGTAATATTCTGCGATGGAGCCTTTTCTTAATTGGTTAAAGAAGGTATCCAAAGAGCTATATGAAGCAAAAAACAACAAACAAATACAAAAACAAAAAGAGAGACATATGTATCTTTAATAACAGAGCTGAATATTGAGTATCTCTCTCCTGAAGTGTTTCAAAGAGATACAAGAGACAGTGGCGAGAATAGCCGTCACCTTTTTTGGGAGTAGGCCTACTTTGTGTTCTTGCAAATGATGTCTGACATTTTGGGTCATTTGCCCTTTTTGAAGAATGCAGCAATAGAGCCACAACTTCCTGCGGAGTGGATATTGTGGGGTTCTTGATGCAGAACATCATCGCTGAATTTGCCTGTGCTGTACTTTCTTACAGGGATTGCCATTGTAGTTTTGTTTTGTTTTGCTTTGTTTTGTTTTTCAAGTGTGGCTGTAACACTGCTTGTTTTGCATATGATGGTCATTGCAGCTAAAGAGTGCATATCTTCTCTGGATCATTCCAAACTTCATGATGTTTCACCTGGGTGAATGGATCCCAGATGATGCATACATATTCCAGGACAGTCCTGAGCGGCATGGAGTAGCAAAACACCTGAACTTTATGATACTCGTATCTTCGTCTGGAGAGAGTCTTTGGTTGAAGTATAACCTTTTTAAGCTGCTGTGGCGATTTGATTCCAGCTGAGCCTCCTATTGGAACTCCAAAATACAAAAGGTATTTTGCACAATCCGCTTTCTCCATGGTTTGCCATGAATGCTTATCTATTCCCTGGGTAGGTCTCGGATGGCAATACACTGTAGCTAGTTGCAATACACAGGATTGCTTCATGTGGAATGCATGTTGGGCCTCACAGTACGTCGAAGTTTTTAAGATGGTCCATGATGTCGCAGCTGTGGACTGTATACTCCAGGACCATGAGTCATTCATCGCAGTCATACTGTAACAACCCACCAGCTTTACACTGGCCAATACAGGCCCACCAGCTGGAAACTATGCAAATATTGTCCATGAGCTTGACACTTAGGCAAACCAGTCCCATAATGAGTCCGACAAATGGGGGAAAAGATCTATGAGACTTACACTGAATAGATTAAACACTCTGTATATCAGTCTCGTGGGCCTTGTTTTCCTCGAGTGTCGAGATAATGGCCATATTTGCCTATATTTGCTAGTCTACATAACTAACCCAAACATAACAGTTATATTTGAGGTCACTGCCATCACTCAAGAAACTTAAGCTTTATTTCTGAAGTAATTGACCTCTCACATTTCAGAGACCTGTTACTATAAACCAATGCTCTGTGGAATATGCATACATACTTTGATCAAAACGTCAATGCGTGATTTGTACATGATTAAGCATTTACGATTACACCAATGAAGCCAAACATCAATACAGGTAAGCCTACACATGTGACCTCAGTGACCTCTCATTGTCCTGAGAGGTCAAAGTTGGATATAATGCACAGGCTAATGACCAATGTTCCATGGAATGACAAGATTCTTCTATTATAGCATAAATGATTGTACATCGGGTATTACAAAGTTGACAATTGACTATACATAGAATATCAATATTCTGATATTTTGAGGTCATTGACCTGTCACCTTCCTCAGAGGTCAAAGGTAGAGACACGTGAGTAATTTCTCTTGCTCTGTGGAATAGGAAAACAATTCAATTGTAATACAAATGAATATAACATCTAAATCATGTTTGTCATCAACTAATTGCACCAAATATCAATGTTCTGACATTTTGAGGTCATTGGCCTCATCATAGGTCATCTGAGGTCATCAGAGGTCAAAGGTAGAAATCTGACTCGAAAGGCTCAGTTGAACATTGAGGCAATTCCTCTTACAAAAATTAGTTTTTAGTACATAATTATGTTTCAGTTATGAGTGACGCATTAAAATATCAATTTTCTGACATTTTGAGGTCATTGACCTCTGGAGGTCATCAGAGGTCAAAGATAGAAACCTGACAGGGCTCTGTGGAATATAAAGACGATTTCACTGTGAAAAAAATTAAGTTTTAGTACATCATTACTGTGTTTTATCATTAACCAATGATGCAAAATATCAATTTTCTGACATTTTGAGGTCATTGACCTCTGGAGGTCATCAGAGGTCAAAGGTAGAAACCTGTCAGGGCTCTGTGGAACATAAAGACAATTTCACTGTGACAAAAATTAAGTTTTAGTACATCATTACTGTGTTTATCATTAACCAATGACGCAAAATATCAATTTTCTTAGATTTTGAGGTCATTGACCTCTAGAGGTCATCAGAGGTCAATTCAGACTTACCTCCCGATCTTAAAATTAATCTTATAGCATGTACTAACAATGGTGAAAGTTTCATGCTTTAGTCAAATTTTGCACAATTCTTCGGCTTATCTGCTCTACTACAGTCAAAATGAAGCAGTGAGAGAGAACTTAAGTGTGATGGACATAGAGAAAAACCTTTCTTTGGCAGGTATATTGCATAGACCAGGGAGGTGTTAGAAAAGGAGAGACAACTCCTGGGGGCGTTTCATGAAGGAACTTGTCGGATAAAGTTCAGAGGAATCAGCCAATCAGAATAAAGAATTTCTCAAAACTTGTCGGATAAAAGAGACTTGTCAGATACTTTACCCGACAAGTTCCTTCATGAAACGCCCCCTGCTCTCCTTTGAAGTCATGCGCGGCACCGCCGAGAAGTTATGCGCTTAACTACAGGTGGAAATCAGGTGCTTTGACAAAAGAGAGCATCAATAATCGACACTAGCGCTCTCACATCTAGAAATACTTGCCCCTACTGCATTTCGCTCTCTCTCTTTCAATGTGATGGCAACAATGAATTTGTGTACCTTGAATTGGAGCAGCGAATCAAAATGCAGTGTAAAACTAACAATTTTAACAGCAAATAGTTTAAAAGCACGCTGGTGCACGCTTTAGCGGAGTACTTAATTTTAGAAAGATCAAAATTTCCCAGATTAAAGGATAAAAAACTAACACGCGGAAATGTGCGCATTATAGAAAAATATTAGGTTTTTAAGATGGCCTAATTTTTCATTTCATTTCGATTTGCGCATTACGAAGAAACTAGACATACATGTTTATAATATTGAATTCTTTCCTAAACTACTCTTAATCAATTCGAGTATTTCATTTAAAAGTTTTAAGGGGAAATTAAGCTTGTAATTCAACGAAAGGTGAAATGCGTTCTTCGTCTCCGAACTTCGCCTTGCAACTAGAGCGGTGCAGCGCGTGACTTCAAAGCGTATAGTGGAATGCTAGACATCCCATTGTAACGCTTTGAACCAAAACATGTGTTTGCATGAATTACGAAGAGTTGTCTCTCCTTTTCTAACACCTCTCTGCATAGACTGTCCTTACCTTACCAATTTGATGCATGTCCGTGTAGTTGAAAGAAGAATAATTATAAGCACTGTAAATGCTACAGTCAGGTCGTACCACCTAATGCGTAAATGGATCAATCGAACAAACATTTTAGTTGTATGTGTGTGTTCACACTGTATACTCAGGTGTATGCTGCATAACACGTTCCCATGACCACGCACCTCGCTGCACACAATACGACTATACTCTACTAAGAGGGATGTACTTTAGTGGAAGAAGGAAAAAAAAGCCCTAAACAAAACAAAAGCAATTTGGGTGCTAGATTTCTTTCACATTTGCAATAAATGTGGAATCACAACAAACAGGCTAGGACTAGTCATATTACTCAGCAGTACAAATATGGGTGTATTTACAAATTTGATATACATAATTATATGAAGACAACGAAAGATAATTCCTAAATATATACGTTTGTCTTTTTCTCTTCATCAGAAGCATGATCACATGTTTTACTTACACAGCTGTATATTTTTCTCTCAAGAGATATCACATGTACGTATCGTTCTACAAACACTCATTAGTTTGGCCAAAAACTTCATGTACATCAATGTGTTTAGACCAGCCATATTCTCTATCACTTCTACAACCCAGCACAACAAAAGTAAGAAGAACAAGCAATGGATGAGGACATCAAAAGTGTAGAAAGTAAGAAGTTTATTTTACATTCTTCCCTTGGGAGTTTGATACCAATGGTACAAGTGGGATATACAAAGGTCCCTCACACTACACTTGTACAACATTTGTGCAGTGTGACTAATGAACCCTCAATTCTGCTCAGGAAATCAGGTAAAAAATACAAACAAATCCTGTCCAATTTTCATTTCTCACATAGCTGCATTTTCCCTCCTTTAACCCGTTGATGACAGGCTGATTTTTCATAGACACCTGCCCAAGTATACTCGGACAAGTCTTCAACGAGTTAATCACACGAAAAAAAATATTACAAAACAAAAACAAAAAAATAAGAAAAAAAAAAATCTGGTTATTTCTATGGAGCTCACATCAGGGGGAAAAAAAAAAACTTGCAGTGTAAGAGATGCACATGTCAGGCTAATCTCATTTTTCAGAAAGGGAAATTAACTATGTCTTTCATGCTTGCAAAGATTTTGCACAGCAGTTTTTGGATATGCTGCCTTTACATGATAAAATAAGGGCAACTAATGAAGCCAATAGCGACATATATGTTTACACACATTTGCACACATTGTTGACTGTCGCAAAACTCTACTCCATTGATTGAACTTCTTAATATTGTATTATGGAAACATCTTTCTCTCACCAAGGATATTCCTCTGCATAAAGTTGTAAAGTTCAATGCAAGATGGACAATACAACTGTAATGTAACAACTGGGCAAATTCATCCCCTACCTGCTGCATAATGGTGTGTGAATCAGTCAAATATCAACAAACAAAGCAGTTTATGATGAAGAGACAAAAATAAACACAAACATACATATCCGGATAGAGCAACTGTCACATGCAACATGCTTTCTTTAATTATCCATGCAGCAAGTTCTTACTAACTTGGTAAGCAATGAGATTTACAAGATGCTGGGTAGGTCTAACCTCTGTATGGTAAACTTTTATCACAAATGAAACTGCTTCTTTTGGGGTCTTACTGTGATAAAGCTTTTAAATTTTTCAAACAGCAAATATACATACAGCAAAGGAATCTCAAAGGGCACTAAGAGGCAGAAAGTTTCTGCATATCTTCCTTGCCATGGCACTGCAAGTATAATTCTAGTAGAGGATATATAAGTTGAGGATCATGATGGTTCTTTAGATTACTCTTTTTTGGCAGATTGCAAAAGCTACAAAGGGACTGAGAGTCTTCATCTGTAATAATACTGCATAGT